>NW_027472589.1:29423248-30023248 GCF_030347505.1 Rhynchophorus ferrugineus
TGTTATAATGTAATAACAACATGTCTTTCGATATATAATAAGAGGAATAAAGGACCTTTTAAGCAATTGCACAATGTGGATTAATTTATTTAGTATTCTGTCAAGCAGGCGCACGGAAATACAGGTAAATATATTTAGTTGGATAAATAATTAACTATTATACGTTCAAATTGGCCTTAGACCAGCTGAAACCTCATTTAGGTCGGATTGGTTAAACCCAATATAATTAGAACGTTTGTTTACATCGTAGGATCACAGCAAATACTAGGATATTCCGTTATGAGCCATGTATCGCATGGCAAATGACCTGATTTTAGTAAGAACAGTATAACAATGCTTTAAAATCTCAGTTATATAATTTTATAATTGACTTACTGACTCTATACAAATAAAGAAATGTAGGAATTAAGAAGGAATAATACTACTAAATACGTCATAAAATATTGGCAATCTATATATGACCTTGACATTAGCTTTATGGGTGATCCAATTTAAAAGATGTATAAAAACAGGGAGTAGATTTTTCGATATAAGCATAATTCAATGCAGTTATTTCAGAGGAAAGAAAATTGTTATACTTAGGAATTAGTCAAGTTAAAACGAGACAGAGAGACAAGTATCTCTGCTATTAAATATTAAGTCCATACAATTTTATTGGAAATATTTTTTAGTATGTTACAGCTGCACATGTTCCTGCAAACAGCGGTGAATACAAAGAGCCGCACCAAACACGATGTTAGCTATATTCGAGGTTAAATTTGTGAAATGTATAAAAAACAGTGAGTAGTTTTTTTCCAAATAAATATTATTTAAAACAATTATTTCAGAGAGAACTGTTAGTCTGGGATGTATCCAATAGGGATATGCAGCTCTTGGAGGAATGTAAATCATCCTTTACACACTGTTAGAAAACTGAACTTATATAGGGTAAATATAACTCAAGAACAACTATAATGGAACTTTAAGATATTGTTTTTAAATGAATACAATTTTTAAGAACATATAATAAAATTATGGAAAATTTAGACGAAATCTAGACGAGACATGGATATTTCAAAATGGAACATTGGGCTACTCTTGGCAGAACTCTAATAAAGAGTGCAAAGACAACAAAAGATGATGAAAAAAGGTAAAAGTTTAGAATAACATAGATTTCGTTACTTACAATGTTTTTTAATAATTCACTGCAGATGTATTACTGTTCATGGTGGAAAAGATATCAAAAGATAAGGCTTTGGAAACATAAGCTGTGGAAACAGCAGGGCTAATTTGCGTAATTTACTTTTTTTTAGAAACAAGCACTGTAGGAAGAAGCATTGTCTACAATAACACCTTTGCTTTGTATAAACTCTATCAGAGTGACTGAAAAATTGTTACCAAGGTTCGATAGATTAGAAACTAACAATATGATTATTTAATCAAGCAATGATTCTGATAGTGAAAGACACTGAATGAAACTTATTTATTGTAAGCTATGGCGCAATACTGATAATTACTAACACAGTACAACAACCATCAGAGCAGAAACAACTAAAGTTGAGTATATAATTAATATAGAAAATCATATTGCAGAATGTGAAATATTTATGAGCGGTTTTACAGATATGGCAAATGCATTAGGGAGTCTAAAATAATTTAATCTAATTTTATAAAGAAAAATATACACAGGCAGCAATAGAAGAATATCATGACAACTTCAGAGATACCAAAATGACTTAACAAAGAAACAAGAACTAAATCTAAGAAGGTAAATTGTTCCCTAATGAAAGCATAAATAAAAGGAAAAATACATTAGTTGGATATACATTTGTTAATTGGGTAGACTAGGCCTCCAGAAGATACCACTACATAAAAAAAACCTGCCTCGAAACGTACCTTATAGGTGGTGTGGGAAAAAAAGTTCAATATAAATATAATAATATAACTCGAACTTACAACAAAATGGAATTTTCTACAAATAAGATTACCTTTTAACATTTCAAGCACTCAATAAATATGTATTACATCAAATAACATGTTTATGAACAATTTTTGAAAAATTCTATGATAGTACAACAGGTCCTCTGCCCTCTCCATACAAGCGTATATCAGCCCTTATACATATTTAATTATATATTAGTAGATAAATAATTTCAACGAATCCATTTGTCGTTCTAGAACGAAAACCATATTCAAGATAACGTACTAGATTATTTTCCCCCCATGTATTTACGCTTCGATATGTAATAAAGCTTCTTTATTTTGTAGTATATTAGGAAAGTAAACAAACCAATCAATACCGGTGGATTTTCCATTAGGATGAACGTTTCCACTACCGATATAGTCCTTATCGATGGAAAAACATTAATTTAGAAAATATACGTGAACCGTACTGACGCTATCATTTTTAATTCAAACTGTTCCGGGTAAAAAATAATTCCCCCTTTTCTATTGCCATTGAAATCGATAAAGTCTTTATTATAATAAGCAAATATTTAGTACTTTGATAATATTTCTTTGTTTACAGTAAGATATGTTAAATTTTATATAAACTTACCTATTTTTAATATAAAAAAACAATAAAAAACTCCGGAGAACCACTACCGTCGCCATTTTGACCTGTTAATGATCATGACCAACTAAGTTTGTTTGAATGCCACCTGTGTAGGAATCTGTAAAAAAAGCTGGCAAATACGGATCATTTATATTGACCGCTTGACGTAAACAAACCTGTTAATTAGTGTTAGTTTAGTCCGTCTGGTCGAGATGTCGCTTTAACTTGTCTGAGGCCTATTTACACGTAGGATAGTAGAATAAGCGAATTAGCAGGATAAATCTGTTTGCCCCCGCAGCGTTAAATTGCTAGTCTGATACTTTGTTACTTGATAAAACACCAAACAAACTAATCTGCATGTTGCAGTTAATTAAAACTGACGGTTTAATGCGATTTGGATGTTTAGACGGTCCTTCATGTGATCTCGCCTTTAGCTCGGGGTTGTTTTTGCTAATTCCTTCTAGGAGAGATGCGCGAATTTGAGCCTTAAAGCGGTTTTGTGCCGTTTGTCAATTTGTTGTAAGTTAAGTTTTGTGAGTGTCCAGCTAGAATATTTATAAATAACCGCAAATAAAAACAAGTAAGTGAAGTTTTTAATTTAAATTCAATTAAAAGCTAATAATTACATCAAAATCATTGTTGAAAAATTTTGATGGATTCTATGTTATAACTTTAGATTTCATAATAATACCATTTCTTTTAGTAACTTAATGATATTTTGACTTTATTTTGTGTAACATATAAACAGTGGGGATATGTGTGCTTGATTTTTCTATAGAAACCATAAAGTTATTTTATTGCTTATTATTATTTAATAATCAATATCATTTATTCCATTATTATGTGTAGATTTATTGTTAAATTATAGGTAATGTTATACATCCCAACAAAATACAGAACATTTTGAATATTTCTCCTAATATAATTGTTTTAGTAAAGTTATTTGTATATGATGTTCTTACTTATATTTTGTTATTACATTTAAATGCACCGATGTTATCATCAATATATGCCATGTACATACTACTACTACTATACAGTAATATTATTAAGCATTAATATTTTAATAGACAGCAATAAAAGCCAGGTAATATTGGAAGTTTCATAATTTTTTCACTAATTGTTCACATGAAGATAATTAAATATAATATAAAGATGAAAACCAAATGTAGTAGTTAAGAACTCAATGAATATTTCGGATTCATTTGGTTGTATTCATTTTGTTCCTACTGGTTTTTCAGTTTCTATTATATTTTGACTGATATCTTTTTGCTAGAAGGCTAGCTTTTCTTATTGATATTATTCATAATTTGCATGCATTACATTCTGGGAAGATAGAATCATGGCTTTTATTTATATCTCTTGCTCCATGTATAAATTCCTTCCATTTTTTCTGCTTGTGCTCAGTTTTCTTGCTTCGGTCGGTTACACCACCAATTTGGATATTTGGATATATATTTTAGGCTTTTTTAGATTGAACATTTTCGATTATTTGTATTTTAATGAATTAATTGCAAGATTTATTGGACCAAAACCCAAAAAAGATTCAGACTGCTTAAAAGTTGAAGAATCCAAAATGTAAACATCTAAAGATATTTATTAAATTAACTGCTGCTCATTGTCTTCAGACTGTTGCTCTTCTTGACCAATGATAAGTTTTCAAAAGTGTTTGATGGGCTTCGGCAGCAAATAGAAAACTGTTGTGTTATTTGTCAAAACCATATAATTTAACAGACATTTAGTTTAATGTTTTGCCTTTTTCGAATCCGTTAGTGTAAATCATCATTAAGTCTCGTTGTATTAAAATGACGGTCTATAAATGACAGTGAATGATGATATGACTTCATATTTAGTTCTAATACAAATATGGTAATAAATCAATCCATTTTACGGAAATAGAACGTAGAATAATGTTATTATAACAGTGAACGAAAATTTTCAAAAGAAACATGGTACTTTTTAGGGCTTTTTAGAAAATTACATCGTAAAATAAAAGACAAGTATGTTTTTACCACAATACGCTCAGTGCTTTATACCGAAAGGCAATTTGGTGTTTTTTTATTTTGTCACGAATGAATAAAAACATTGGATATTAAGGGTGAATATTGCGATTTAATCTTATAGAAATATTTTATGATATTTATCACATTAACCCAAATTACTACGAAATAATAATATACAACATTTTTCATTGTAAAAACCTAGAATGCGTACAAGGTCCGTAATCTAAGCTTTAATTATGGTGTTTGTCGCGTTTTGTATAATAAATTGTAGATTATAGATTTTTTTAAAATATATTTTAAAGTCTCCTTTTTACCATCAAGGGTTTATCCGGACTGGACCTACTGTTTAACGTGGGCTCCGAACCACGGACCTCGGCATTAAGCCTATCGAATGGCGAGTGACCAATTTAGTAATCATCCCAGAAGACATCCGGTCTTACCCAGCCTGGTTACTGGCGTGACTGGGATCATTTTCCTTTTTTACTCTTGCCTAGGACAATCACAAACATAAATTTACGTGCATGTCCCAGGAGTATTCGAACCCGCGACTATCGCAACAGTAGTTGGACCGTCCTGTCGCCTTTACCACTGCTCCAACCAAGCCGGCTAATTGTAGATTTTATTGTTAAAGATTTGTTCTTACTTATTGTCAATTTCTAAATATAATTTTTTCAATATTTCTGACGTGACGACCTCTCTCTGAAGTTGTCTAATGGCCAATCCTCAAAACTATTGAAATAGTAAATAAGATTATTAAAAGACTTAGTTTACAGGAAAGTATATTATTTTCCACCAATATAACTCGCCCTTTAACCCAGCGAAAACAGATCACCAAGTTAGTGAATTTCAACCAAGTTATTTAATTTGTTGGTATTTCAATGTCCAAACGTATTGTGTTGGAAACCAATATATACTTAACTATGGTAATACATTATTACATTATGCAAGGAGGATTACTTATTAGATTTTTAATTTAATATATTTTTTAATTTGCCTCTTGGTCCAAGGAGTCCGCCATTCCAAGTAGATGTTTGAGGAGTTTTGAGTAGGTATTTGCGGCATTCAATTAGTAAATGTTTTACACTCAATAAGGTTTAACAGTCGTTGCACATAGGAGGACTTTCACCTTTTAGCAAATATTCATGGGTAAGCCTGCAATGCCCGATTCTTAGTCGAGAGACGATGCTCAATTTATGTCTTCCAATATCTCAAATATTGGGATTTTAATAAAAGTATCAATAATTTATTGTTAGTAGGTCCCAATGTAATTGGTCGAGATTTCTAAAAAGAGTTTTACGATGGGACTTTATATCACTCTTCCAAAAAAAGAGAACGCAATTGGCCTGAATCCTCCTTTTTTCTCGCTAGGTAGTCAGTCGGCTCTCTCCTTAGCCGCGATTCCCCAATGAGAGGGAACCCACAAATAAAATATATTTGTGCCGCTTCTTGTTGTGGTAGTATTGGAGTTCCCTGATGCTCTCTACTAAAGGGTGACCCAACTGTGTTGATCTGAGGTTCTCCAGTGACTCTTGGAGTCCGTCACAATTACCACAGGTCTACTACCTGTCTTTTTTGGATGGACATTTATACTTTGTATAGTGCTAGTAATTCAGCAGTGAAAACACTAATCTGGGATAAATCTGGGGAGGGTAGATGAAAATGCCCCTCCGCGATTTCGGATGGAAAGGATGCTCCTACATAATTTCTTCGCTTAGATCCATCCGTGTAGACAGCCAAATGATTGGTGTAGCTTTCAGTACAGATCTGGCCGAAAATATGATGCGGTCCAGAAAAGCCGCCCGCACCTTTATGTAGAGCTTGCATGGACAAGTCAATAGGCATATGTGCCTAGCGCCACGATGGTATTTCTGTAGTCCTTTTATATGCGGTGAAGATTGCAAATAACAGACGGTCACATATTTTATGAAAAATTTGAGATGATCCCTTATGTAGTTATCTACTGAGAGCGTAGCAATCACCAACAGGAAAAAAAGGAGCTAAATTGATTCGGTTGTCTTAATTAGACTAATATGACTAATTAGATTAATATGAGGGAACCAATTAAGACGAGAGTTAAACACTACTCTCAGAAACTTGTGTTCAGTCTGGTGTATGATGTGTCTGCCCTCCATATCCAAAGTTGTTAAACGAGGACAATTTCTTAGTCTGCAGAAGTAGACACTGCTAGATTTTTCTGGGGAGAACTTGAGTCCGTTCGATTTTGCCCAAGTTGGAAGGGCATCAAGGCAGCTCTGCAAGAGTTCCTGGTTTCCTTTGTGGTCGCGATGTGTGTGATAGATTATAATGTCTTAATTGTGTCTAAAGCAATAAGGAACAAGATCAGGCTGATGCTGGAACCCTGGGGTACACCGTTCATCTGGTGGTGAGGCGAACAGAGCTCACCGTTTACTCTAGTCCGAAAATGTATCGAATGTGTTGGTCTCCTAGGAAGGATGAAATTAATCTATACATCGTCCCCCCTATTTTCCAGTCCTGTAGTTGGATCAGAATCTTCTCCGTTTTGACCGTGTCAAATGCCTTCTTCGATTTCAACATCTTTTTGCCAACATCGCGATACCGTAATTTAGCTGCCATGCAATAGCCTTCTTCTGGCTTTGTGTTTATTATTCGCTATTGCTATTCGGTTTATCAAATTAACGTCGGTCAACATCTGTAATAACAATTTCATTATTTGTCAGTGCCAACACGCCACATAAAACTCTTGTTGTTTTACCTGGTAAGCAGTGAAAGGGTGATGTTGTAACTGTTCGAACTTATTGGACGTAAAATAATTGATTCATTAACTATTGAGCTGTCTGAAAGATATTTGAGAATTTGAGCTGGGTTTTCGTCCAATAAGCCTAAAAATTCAGTGTTTTTCAGGCTGTTCTTTCTCATTATCATCAAAATCGCTAATTGCATTAGTTTCATTAGCATCGTACGGCATTACGTATCAATAAATACTTTTTTATAGTCAAAAATAATGATAAAAGGATTATATCGTCCAGAAAATGAAATACTTCCTATCAGAAAGAACGAAGAAAACTTATATATAAATTTTCATCGTAAAGCTTTATATTAAAATATATCAGACGATATTATTTTATATCAAGATGTTGACAATGATGATCAAATATCAGGTTAATCAAAGGTTTACTGACGAATTTGTTACTGTTAAACGTTCAGATAAATTAATCTGTGTTATTACAACAGATGTGCTGCTTCAACATGTTTTTGGCAACATGGCGATACCGCAATCTAGCTGTCATGCAAGTCTTCTTCTGGCTTTGTGCCTGTTATTCGCTATTGCTATTCGGTTTATCAAATTAACGTCGGTCAACATTTGTAGTAATAATTTTGTTCGGTTTTAGCAACTCGCTAAGTACAAGACTTTATGTTGTCGATGTGCATGACTCTCTTGAACTATCTCATGATTTTTCTACTCGAGATTGTCGTAGTGGATACATTTTTATTGCCACTCCACCACTGATAAGCAGTGAAACATACCGCGATATTATAACTGGTGGAAATCATTCGTCATAATATAATTTATTCATCAATTATTAAGTTGTCTGAAAGATATTTAAGAGTTTGATCTGAGTTTCGTCCAGTAATCCTAAAAATTCAGTGCTTTTCAGGCTGTTCTTTCTCATTAACATCAAAATCACTAATTTCATTAGTTAAAACCGATCGGTAGTAGGTACCAATAAAGTGTATTTAAAGTGAAAAAATAATGAGAAAAAGACCATATTGTCCTGAAAAGGAAATACTTGCAATCGAAAAGAATGAAGAAAAAATATATACAATTTTTCATCATAAAGTTTTATAATAAAAAAACCAAATCGACAAATATAAACTAAACCAGAACAAACCACTTTGCGTTTCGCTTCAAATAGTAAAACGGGAATTCCAAGTAATAATCCAGGCTTAATATTCATGAACAAGCTTAAAAACACAAAAAAAAACGTAAAAACCTAACGCAAAACCATCCTACTTTGGTCTAAATAAGAATAAGCTCTTTGCATCTGGTACAAACGCAATAATGGAAAAACCTTTGAGGCATAGCTAATGGAACTGAAAATATATAATACGTAAATAGCTCAACATAATACTTTTTTAGTTTTATTCATATTTGCTAAAAAAAAACTGGTATAGCTTATATAATTGTTAATGTGTTATATTTACCACTATATCCGTTCAGTAGTCGAAATTCAATTGTAATTTCAACGAAGTTAGTTCTTGTTTCCTTTGTAAAACTCCTCTACAGATTCAAAAAAAAACTATTTTGCTATACTAAACCTTTTTCCTGTCTAAATATTACTCCAAATATTGACAATGATTTTAAAAAAATTGAGAAACTCTGCATTTCTGGCATTTAAAACCACTAATTAATATAAATCACTGAAAACCAAAGGTCTTTAATCAAAATTTAACATTTTATTTGATAGAATACACTCTAATTACTCTTTCAAATCATACAGAGGCAAATGTCATAAAGAATTTCTAATTCTCTGTGAAAGAGAAAAAATTATTCCCCTTCAAAATGTCTGCTTAATAAGATAACATTCAACTCAATATCTACACTGTGTTACTGGTCAAAGACTACATAGTACATGTTATACGAGGGTGGTTCAAATATGATGGAGACAAACGATGTAGATGGTGCGCATGTATGTTTTGAAGGTCGTTGCTTGAGTATGTGATAGCTGGGTCCCTTATGAACAGTTTGGCATAGTTTTCATCTGAAGCGCATGTTGCACGCGCGTGCTATGACCATGAGTGAACGTCAAGTGCCGACCGCACCCGCGAGTCTATGAACTACTACGCCCACGAACACCTTCAATATCGCAAAATAACGGCGCGATGGGTTTCTAAACTGTTAAACTTCGAGCAAAAAAAAACGAGGATGAAAGTTTTTCGCCGCTTGCTGACGCGACATGAGGCTGAAGGGGACGATTTTTTAACGCGAATCTTTACTATAGACGAGACATTGGTACACTATTAGGCTTCCGAAAGCAAAACGTCGTCTAATGATTAGAGGAACAAGGAGGAAGGGGGCGCCAGTCAAAGCGAAGACAACCAGGTCCGCGGGTGAGGTTCTGTGTATGGTGATCTAGGACCGGCGGGGCGTACTGTACGTCGATTTCCTGCGCACCTAACGTACCATTAATGCTGCATACTACTCTAACCTTCTGAAAACACACGTGAAGCTCGCTTATCGCTCGAAGCATTCCAGCGCGAAGTGCGATTCTTCTCCAGGATAACGAGCACCCTCATACCGCACGTCTGACGCTCGATACAATATCGGAATTAGGGTACTAGAACACCCACCTACAGTCCGGATTTATAACCCTGCGACTACCACATGTTTGGATCACTGAAAGAAGCCCTCAGAGGTCAAAGGTTCAACACTGACGATGATGTAGAGGAATTCCTGCGCATATTGCTGTCCGAGTTGCCCAAGGAATTCTTCGATACGACATCAAAAATTTCCGGAAAGATGGACAAAATGTGTAACTAGCGTTTTCAATAGTAAATAAACGTGTCAGAGTATTTGTCTCGATCATATTTGAACCACCCATGTTATATTACTCAAGTGTTACAGCCTTGAGTATCACGGCCATTTATACTTAATGCTATATTATGAATTAATTATTTCCCTAGTATCTGGGAAGTAGCTCAAATAATAAAGATTCTCAAACCAGGGTTAGTTTATTACCCACAAACTCAAAAGTCTTTGAGAAACTGTACATAAAGAGGTTCAATTATATAATAGAAAAAAGAAAGGTCATTCTAGAACACCAATTTGGGTTTCGCAATAAGAATGAAACAATTGAATAAGTGCATAGACTTGTTAACAAAATAAATATAGACTTAAACAGTATATGTCTACCAATCTTTATTAATAATTGTCCACTCTTGCAAGCAGAGGATGCTGACATCAGATCGGTGGCTAACTTAGAAGAAGCACATACTCGCCAAACGGAAACAACTTGGACTTAAACTCTACCAATTGTATTGGCTTATCAGGCACGAATCCAAGCTAAAACTAGATAACAAAATATGATTGTATAAATTTATACTTAAAATATTTGGTCATATGGAAGTCAACTATGGGGAACAGCCAGCAAGTCTAATATATGCATCATACAACAGTTCTAAAATAAAGTGTTGTGTGTCATTGTCGATGCTCCGTACTATATTTCATATGAAGTGATACAATCCAATATGCCTCTAGAACCAATAATAAGTGAATGTTTGTGTGAAGTACTTCGAAAGAGTGTCAGTACATCACAATGTACTCGCTAATCAGCTAAATATGCGACGTGATAGTGTAGTGCGTAGACTAAAACGTTTAACACCACCTGATCTGATTACTAGACATATGTAGACTTTAGTATAAGCTTTAGAATAAGACTAATTAATTAAAATAGTATTTTGTACAGGAGATCACTTAATGAAGTGATTTTCTACATGCCATGTATACATTATATAAACATAATAAATACTTATTGCTCTCTTGGCTGATTGTGGAACTACTAAGAGTAATAATTTTAAAATTAACTGGATTGAGACATGTATTCCATCATTTCAAAGTTTTTTTTTGTTATCCATTATTTCATCCACATTACCCACTAAAAAATCTTCATCTTTTGGTCCATCGTATTTCTCAACATAATATCTTTATTATTACTATAGGCTTTTTACTGTGAGTAAATGGTAATATTTGGTGTTGTCTGTCGATTATCTTGAAAAAGATAAAATGATAACCAGCAAATACTATTCAAAATTTTTGGACATGTTTGATATTGATTTGGAGTAATAACGACAGCATACAAGCAGCGGCTTTGACAAAAAACTATTATTTATAAAGAATAACATACTGAAGGAACGTTGGATAAAATGTATTGAATTAAGAGAAAATGAAATGACATGAAACTACCTTCGCATAATAATTTATTTCAGTAACGTAACGGTAACAAATACGTATATTACTTTTTTACATATTTAATATAGTATTATAGTTCACCCATATATTACAGTCACAACAAAATCCTACCAAAAAAAGATTCTTCGTCTCGTTCGAATCCAGCCGTCTGTCGCTTTTCTTCGGTATTTACTCGGCGTCCATCTTAAAAAATGTTAAAGTCCGATTTCACATGAAATCGCATTATACTTGCCTGCAAATAAATGTTTTGTGCTCCAGCGAGAGCTGGAGGAAAAAAGGCTTAGCCGGTTCTCCTTTGGAAAATATCTTGCCTGGAAAATGGGGCGAATGAGAAGGGGGCGAGGGTTCAATGATTTTGGCCCTTGCGAGTTCAATAAATCCACGCAAGAAAAATGTTTTCAACGCGTATAATGATTTCTTATACATGTTTCTTATTATGTTGACTTACTCGAGTTTGAAGATTGAAATATATCCGACAAATCGTTTATGTTCTTGATACGAGTTTTGTCAATTTCGGGAACAATTTTTAGTTAAAATTATATTAGATTACTAAAACGGGAATATTCATTTTTCTTTTCATTCCTGTGTTACATTATCTCAGTCCTACATTATTTAATATTGGCAGAAATGTTATATTCCATGCTGTAAGTCCAGGTGCCAATATTCGTCTTTTGCTGATGATTTAACTCTTTTTTGTTCTTTGCGAAGTTTGAACGCTGCATCCTGTACAATGCAGAATTATCTGCATTGTACTCAATGATCACTCAATGATCTGCCTCTTAAGGTTTTAAAATATTATCTTCAAAACCATCTTTCGTCAATTTTGTAGGATTAGAAACTGTCCAATACATCATTCCCTCACTTTGGAAAAAAATGTGATACCAACACCTGGAGAGAGCACAACGAAGACCTTATATCTAAAACAGCCAAGGATCTTAATATAATTAACTACTTATCCTGCGGAAAACTGGGCATTGATTAATATTTGATGCTAAGAACCTATAAATCTTTAATCAGATCCAAACCACATTATGGTTGCTCCTTAAATAATTCAGCATTTACGATTTATTTAAGCAGAATTGAAACAATACAAAACGCAGCCTTGAGAATTATCCCAGTACCAGCGTTTTTAAATTTTGTCCGATAACTAGCATGAAATGCCTAACTTCTATAAAACCACTTAAATATCGAGGAATGAGAATGGCTCTCAAAGAAAATATAAGAATTATTGCACGGCGTCGTGACAGCTCTGAAGTCACAGACGCTTATAGACTACTGCCTCCAAAGGACGGAAATATTTCATCACAGAGATATTAACAAGAATTAATATATCCACCATCAAAATAGATTGCATATTAGCGGCTTACAGTAAGCAGAATTTGAGTTCTAGTGAGTGAGTTGAGAATTGGCTAATGACCTCGCCAAAGACGCTATAGCGGTTGGTCAACAAATTGTAAATATTTTATATTATAAAGTTCTATATCCCATTTATAGATGATAGGGTAGATTGCCTAGTGTAACTGGAGTGGGACCTGCAGGAAAAGAAAAATAAGCTTTGACCCATTAAAAAGAACTTCTTTTCCCCTGCTACCTCTTTAAGGAATATACTTGGGAGATTTGCAAGCAAAATTAAACGCCAATTCACCCATTCCTTCTTAATCAATCAAAGAAAGAGACCTCTGTATCCTAAATGTGAGAAACCAATATCAGTCTCCCATGTTTTGGTGAAATCCAGAAATATATTAACTGAAGAAGGCTATTCATGATCTACCTGATACATTGAATGATGTTTGATGTCCAAATTGTTTGATTTTCTTAAAGAAATCGATCTCTATTTTAAAGTCTAATTTTTACCTGTACATAGCTTTATATTAGGATGACTTTTATCGATACAATATGTTATTATTTATTTCTTTGTCCAGATATTTGTTATGTAGGTTTGGTTGTTGATCTATTTAATCGTTTTTTTTTAATTCTAAACTTTGTATCTGTTTATTAGCTTATTATTTTGGAATTCCTTAAAACACGCAACTGTCGGAATAACAACCGAGTCGTTAATAATTATTGGTATGTGTTAAAATTGTCTAAAAATGCTACAGCGTCGAGGAGAGTCTAAATCAATAATATCAATCATTCAATATGTTATGTACTGTGCTTCTTGTACAGTTTTTTCTTCGAAATGATGCGTTTTGTTGTACTCCATGAAGAAGTTTTTATGAAAAAATTCATACGGAGTCTTTCACGTTGTTCTTTTGTTGTTGTTACTTTTTGAAAATAAATATTAGGCATCGTTTTCCTTTGTACCCATATCATCAAAGTTTTTTCATTCATCCTTATTTTATGTATGGTATTGATATTTGAATCTCTTTAAGTTTCTTAGAGGCCATCTTACTTTGAACCCTTGCTTTGCTCTCCCATTGGCATATAAAGCGTGAATACGTTGTAAATCCCTTTCGTTGACTAACTAAAGGCATGGAGACTAGCATGGAGACAACGTTTGAACTTTTTAGCAAAATATGATATTTTGTATTCTGGGACTATAAAGGGGCTACTTTTTTTATTTGATTATGCAAAATTCTACTACTAGTTTTGACTAGTTCCTGTTTTATTCTAATTTTAATTATTTAAAGGATTTGAAACGAGATCTCATCATCTCATCATCTCACATGAATTCAAGATCAAGATCAAGATCAAGATAAGATATTTAATCAATTGATGAAACTGAAATTGATTTTTTTATATACAATACTAGCGACCCGCCCCGGCTTCGCACGGGTGCAATGCTGATACTAAATTAAATACACTACAGAAAAAATATGAACGTTGTATATAAAAACATAGCGGCCCGCTCCGACATTGCACGGGCATAAAATATATATGCCTATGTCACTCAATGAAAACATGATTAAAATCGATCCAGTATTTTTGGTTCATTCATTACTGCCCTTGGCCTGCACGCATTAAATTTGGATTAAAACAATTCCTCTTCCCCTATACTTACTATGAAGATTTCCTGCTATCTTTGGAATATCTAAATTCATACAATTTTTATTACATTACACATTTTTAAACGCAAATTTTAAATTTGTAATATCTCCGAAAATATTTGTTTAATTTACATGCTGTAAGGAACCATATTGATCTATATTAATTGCACACTGTTTTTAGGGTACTTAATTCGATAAGGATTAATGCCGTATTGCTTAAAATAGCTTCGTAAATAAGCCATTTTCTCACGTAAAAAGTAAACAATAAAAATGGTTAATGTGGGTTATCCCTAAAAGATAAACATATACCATCGCGGACTTTTTTGTAGACCTTTTTATGATGTACAATACTGTAGTACATTAATTTGATCTAACTCGTAGGGTTAGGCAGCGTTTTTGCTAATTGCTAAATAAGCCTAAAAAAATAGGTTAATTTACGACATCACGTTAGAAACCTCTAAAATTAGCAATGTTGCCTTAGTATATTATGCATGTATTATACATATAAACCTTCCTCTTGAATCACTCTATCTATTGAAAAAAACCGCATCAAAATCCGTTGCGTAGTTTTAAAGATTTAAGCGCACATAGGGACATAGGGACAGAAAAGGCGACTTTGTTTTATGCTATGTAGTGAAGTTATATAAAGTTCTTATTCATATTGAGATGAGTTGAGGAGACTGGATATGCGGTAATGTAGGACCAAATAGAGACCATGAGAGAATTTTACAATTTGATGACGAGAATTATCAAAAATGTTACAGCTTATGAAAGAATATCACTATTGTTGTACAGTTGCTTTAATTCCAAGGAATATTCTCTGGTTTGGTATCTATACCCAGCAAACTTATATATTATTTACAAAACAAACAAATAACAAATTATCTATACGATGTGGTCATTCAAACTGACTGAAAATGACTTCAGTAAAACGTCTAATTAATCATATGTCTGGAACTGGAAAAAACACTACCAAGGATAATTGATTCACTATTGTCCCCCTTCTTAATTACTACCAGAAAAAAGTTTACCGTAGTAGGTACGATGCGTAAAATCAAGCCCCAGATACCACAGTCTTTCCAACCTTGAGTTTCAGAAAAATGTAACATTATATTTATACCCAGTAAAAAATCAAAAGCAGCTATCTTAGTTCTATTAGGCATCATGATAACAAGCATTGAGAACGACAAACAAAAACCAGAAATTATTCATTTGGATAATGGAAAACAAAACATGTAATTGATACAAATCAATGGCCTATGGTGATATATTTTCACTCCATGTAATTCACAAGGTCAAAGCTAATTCCAATGTATATATATATATATATATATATATATATATATATATATATATATATATGTATGTAATATTGTAATATATATTGAAAGGCATTTCTATCCTAGCTACTCTATCAAAGTAAATTATTTAGTAAATAAATTTCTTATAAGGGGAGAAATATGGATAAAAGATATGAAAAAAATGAAGTAATGAAAATATGCTACATGATTTGCATAGATGGAAGAATACATAGAACAAATAGAAATAATATGAATTATTAACAGTAAATTTGTAAACATTTTAAAGCATTCATAAATATTAATGTGTTTAAAAATTCATGTTATAAGATATTTAATTGTTTGTTGTTTGTTAGTTGTGGGGAACTTTTTGTGCAGAGTGGAAACCTTTTCATCTCCAACATCTCTGAAGCAATTGTTTGGTGTTTTGGTGCAAGAATGGGACAACATTCCGTTGGAAACTCTTCAAACACTATTCCGCTGAGAGTTTTAGCGGTTTTAAAGGCAAATTTTGGCTCAACACCTTATCAGTAAATAAATATTGTGTATATGTCAGGTTTTCATATTAACCATCCTCCGTATATTGCCACCACGTTAATATAAAAAGGTGCGAATAATCAGTTTTGCGAGTAATGAAACAAATCTTCCCGTAAAGGCCGTACCACCACCGCCGTTATACGTGTTATTGCGAACCGAGGGGACTTTTAATTAAACAACTGGTATTAAGGTCTACGCAACAAATTCGAATAATAAACTAGGTAATAGCGGACGGGTTTTTTTCTATTCGGCGGATACCCGAGCCTTGAACGGGGGTCGGAACACCCAGCGGGAGGAGCATATTTATGCTAATGCTGACAAGTAATTAGGTGTTTTATGAATTCCGTTTAATTGGAAGGGTGGTTGGTCGGGGATCAGCTTCCTTCGCTGGCGATATTTATTTAACGGAGTGATATTTCGAAATATACATTTATTTCTCGATGACTGGAAATAAAATTACCATTTTATCATAAGAAAACATCAGTACCAGTTCATTCAAAATATTTCATCCAGTTTTTTTTTACCGCTTGTGAAATGAACTTTATTCAACAGAAAATAATTTTAAAAAAACAACAACTGTGTTTTTTGTTTAATTCAAATTTTTCTCTTTTTATATATATATATATATATATATATACATATTTATATATATATATATATATATATAGATATATATATATATATATATATATATATATATATAGATATATATATATATATATATATATATATATATATATATTTATATATATATATATAGATATATATATATATATATATATATATATATATATATATATATATATATAGATATATATTTATAACATCTTTATTAGATACGCTTAGTACAATCTCAATTATTATTATTATTACAATTAATTTATTACTACTTTTCCTATGTGCTTGGATTAATTAACAAGCAAGACGAGTGCGAGAAAATACATCAGTATGTATTCCTCTATTATAAAATTACAATTATTTATTAATTATTAACTTATAGCTATAGTTTACACTAATAATACACACTAAATGTTCACACAAGTTCGTATGGTTTTGTTCGTTTCAATCTCCTGACATCCTGTGCGCTGTCCAGCAGTTGTATTGCTTCCACGTTAGAATGATTTAGTAATCTTCTTTCGTGTTTCAAGGCGAAATCCTGCACAACTTCGCAAATCCATTTGATTTCCAGGTCATCGTGCAGTTCTTCATTGGTTACATAGCGATAGGCATTGGTAATCAATCGAAGAATCTTGTTTTGACAGCGCTGTGTGACTAACTGATTTGAATTTTTAGTGCAACCCCATATTTGCCATATTGGCTTTATAATTGTATTATAGATCAACCTCTTTGATTTAGATAGATATATGTTTATATATATATTTAAATTGTTGTTTATTAGTCTCGCTAAAATTCAGGTTTTGACATATTTGGGTACGTCCAAGCAAAGTTTATATGTTCAGTATATATGGAATAAATGCAAAGAAAATAGTAAAAACAACAATTTTGTATTGCCATATAAAGCGTCATTGTCATGTTGTTATACGTTGGCATATTACCGCCAAATCATATTCGAAGATAAAAATCCACCCATACACACATCCAAAAAGATTCAGTCTTGGTTTAAGGATCAGAGTATCATTAATGATTTTCCCTGAAAGAACAAGAGGACGAAGAAATAAGAGGCGACTTGCTTGATATGCAGGTCGAGAAATATATACAGGGAAGAACTGTTTGGATATGTGAAAAGGATTGTGTTACCCTTTGGTTTGGATGAACATTCCAGAACTAGTGTTAGATTGGAAATTAACAGCTTAGTTATTGACTTGAATAGTGGCTCAATCATATTGCAGATATAAATATATATATATATATATATATATATATATATATATTCTTCGTCCTCCGATTTTTCCGTCCGTATATATATATATATATATATATATATATATATATATATATATATATATATAAATGTATATATATTTATATCTGCAATATGATTGAGCCACTATTCAAGTCAATAACTAAGCTGTTAATTTCCAATCTAACACTAGTTCTGGAATGTTCATCCAAACCAAAGGGTAACACAATCCTTTTCACATATCCAAACAGTTCTTGCCTGTATATATTTCTAAGAGTAAGATAAAAATCCGCCCATACACACATCCAAAAAGATTCAGTCTTGGTTTAAGGATCAGAGTGTCATTAATGATTTTCCGTGAAAAAACAAGAGGCCGAAAATAAGAGGAGACTTGCTCGATATGCAGGTCGAGAAAGATATACAGACAAGAACTGTTTGGATATGTGAAAAGGATTGTGTTACCCTTCGGTTTGGATGAACATTCCAGACCTAATGGAAATTAACAGCTTAGTTATTGACTTGAATTGTGGCTCAATTATATATATATATATATATATATATATATATATATATATATATATATATATATATATATATATATATATATATATATGCGCGTGTGTGTTATTGTTTAGAATAAATATGAGCAAATAAACTAAATTGTGTAAAATGTCAAATGTGTTTGACTACATACATACATACTGACTACATACGTACTTTTTGTACTGTGAGATAATTGTGAATGATAAAAATGTTTACAATAATTTTTGTTTATTGGCCTGTGTAATTAATTATAATTAAACTTCGATATCCTCGGTTATTTTAAATACTAACTGTCAGAAGTAAGTTATTATTTTATAGAAAATAATATTATAAATATTTCCGAACGACACAGTCCCCAAACGTTGTTTATAACATGATTTGTGGATCGCGCAGCCAACCATCGCCCGAAGCATATTTATGCTAATGCCGACAAGTAATTAGGTGTTTTATGAATTCCGTTTAATTGGAAGGGTGTCGTTCGGACGGGGCGCAGCGACACGACATAAAATCGTTTCGCGTCCCTCGCCAATCCGTTTAATAAACATCGGTTTCGTCGAACCCGACGAACAATCGAATTGATTTTTATCGAGTTATTCCCTTTTTGCGACGAGGACGTAACGTTAAATGACCCGACGCCGTGTCAACGGACCTGACAGCAATGCGAACTAATAACGCTTTCGTTTTATACTAGGTGGTGCTAGACGCGATTTATCACGGTTTATCGATATATTTCGACGTTTATTGACGAGTAGTGGAATTCTTAATTAACTCTAGTCATAATAAGTTACAAAATACGGGACTTAGAACGATATCCCATGCAGAAGTTGTGTGTACCAACTATTGTTCGTGTAAATAGCTTGGAGCTATCCTCCTGGACCTAATTAAAGCTTTCGACAAGGTCTGGCACGACGGTTTGATCGCAAAATGCGTGCGGTTAAGCCTTCCAGAAGACCTAACCGCTCTTATCAAGTCCTATCTCTCGGACAGATCTTTCCAGGTCAAGATCAGGAATACACTTTCCAGTCGAAAACAAATCGGCGCTGGCGTACCTCAAGGTTCCCCGCTGGCCCCAGCCTTATTTAACCTCTTTATTTCAAATCTGTCGAGAAAAGAGCACTTTGACGTCGCGTTTTACGCTGACGACACTGCTATCTTCACGGCCTCCAGGTTCGAGGTTATAACTCAAGAAACATGCGGCCAAGATCATGCGGTTCAAATTGTGGAGATTGCAAATCAACCCCCTGAAAACTCAGGCCATCATTTTCCATAAGAAGCGTACGCACTGCGCGTCTCGCAACTTAAGATCGACACCACAACAATTCCATGGCTGGATAACGTCACGTACCTAGGTCTCCACTTCGATCGACGATTTGGTTAGCATTCCCAAATCCAGAAAGGTCCGGGGATAGCAAACCTGCTATCTGCCCTTCTAGCAGTTTTCCCATCTCCATCAAATACTTATTTTACAAGATGTTAATCCGGTCCGTACTCCTCTAGGGATCTAATAATGTCTACTTCAAGTTTGCTACACCGAACCAGGTGAAACAGCTTCAAGTTTTCCAAAATAAGCTCCTCAGAAGAGTCTTAAACGCTCCATGGTTTGTCAGAAATAATCAAATTCATAGGAAAACTGACACTCCAGAAATCAAGCAATTCATATCTCAATCCTTCCACAAACAACAACTCAGCTCAAGTTCTTCTGAAAACCCGATTGTTCGCAAGCTCGTCGACATGCTGGGAGCTTAGCACCGCGTCACCGTTAACCTCACCTTTTCCAGGCTGAAACGACCTTATCCGTCGCTGCAGTCATAACTTTTGCCACCATACGGCAATATCCAGTCGTGTATTAACTCAAATTCGCGAATCAATAGTTAGTTTCACTATCTGTTATATTGCCGGGTCCTCCTGTCCAATAACGGCTGCCCCCGGTTGGCGGGTTCCATATCCCCAAATTTAATGCAGTAGCAGTAACGACCCACAGGGGTCAACTGTGAGGCGGTTTCCGTTTAGTGCATTGGAAAGTCTCCGCTAGGTTTGCGTCATACATTCCACCGGCTGGTTTTAGGCCAGAACAAAAAAAAAATTGTTAGTCAAGCCACTTGAGGGCGTGCAAAGCAAAGTGTTTTTCAGACCTCTCAATTTACTTCGTTTGAAAAAAATATTTGTACTTACTTCTAATTCTTTTTGAATATTTTAATGTTGACTCAGCAAGTGCTGATTCCAATATTTAACTGGTAACCATATCTTTCCTTTTAGATTAAGGGAAATCATCAGTTAAGTGAATATTATGTATTTTAATTCAATTATCGATGTTAGTTCAATAGTTACTATTAAAATTACAATTGGAAATTGAATCTTGATTAAGCAATGATATCCCACATTTGGGTCTACGATGATCTTATCAGTCTGAAATGCAAAGAATAAACCCGCTCGAAAACTTTTAAAAACATTTTCTAGAGCAGAATCCCTTGGAAAGTAATTAATTGTTATTATAAAAAAATATTTACCTTAAATGCTGCAAATATAACGACATAACAACAAATCTTCTTACAATTATACACAAAAATAAAAATAACCAGTCACACGATGTCATAAAATTTCATATTGAAATATGAATTGATTGGAACGTACAAAACATGGTTGCGGGTGTGCCCATTTAAGTTCCCATTCTATATTTCTATGTTTAGTTTTATCTTGTTTCTTTTATATATTTTTACTGTTAAACTTTGGCTTTAATATTGTTGTTAATAACATGTTTAAAATATTTAATACAGAGCTGCTGTAAATTACAATGACACATTAGCTACTAATATATGTGACCTTTGTTTTCCCGCCTGTTATGAAGAATTTCTTCAATAGCTCCCTTAATGATACATTTCACTTGATTCACCTTGCGCCTGCATCACCTAACAACTGACTGTTTAGTTAGACCGCATTGTAAATGAATAAAGTAATCACTTGGCATTACTTATACTATTTCTCCATGTCTCCATGTCTCTAAAGTCAATGTAAACTTTAATTAATGCTAAATTATTTCTTTGCATTGCCCATTTTTTATCGAAAGAGTATTAGATAATGTGTTATATTATTATATTATATATTGTTAACAATAAACGATATTATTATTATATATGGTATAACATCGAAAAAAGCAATTAAGTTTGAAAATTGTACAGCATTATTTAGAAAATTCGGTTTCAAATAATACAAACCATAGTTCTTTTAGAGATCATTTATGATTTGATTCCAAATTCAAATGCTAAAGCAAGTTTTACGATTAATTACCAATGTTTATCGCTTCATACAGCTACTCGACAACACGCGAGAGATCAGAAGAAGTTTGTTTTCTATAAAATAATGTGTTTTTATAAAAGTAAATAAATATAAAGCACAATTATTTTTAAAATTCATTCAATTTATAATTTGAATTACTTTTTTAAATAATAGTATATTAATTGCAAATTAGTAGATCATTTTTATATAGTATAAAAAAGGAGTGGTGGTTATAAACAATTAGTTAAAAATGTCCAATGAGTCCAAAAACTATATGATAATTATTATAGTATATTTCAGAATCTTTTAACATTGTTAAAATTAACTAGTCGGGTTTCAAAAATTTGTCTGGAAATTTATAAAACTTTTTTTTTCTCGAAAATAGTTTTTTAATAAAATTTACAAATATACAGCATAATTTACAAGGCATATTTTTTTTAAAATATTGGTGTGATTTATTAATACACCTCGATGTAATTGCAGAATACTACAATATTCTTTGGAGAATATAAATACTAGCCTTATAAATTAGTTAAAAATCTTCAATAAAGTTTCGAAAATATATTATACGATTTAGATACTATACAATATTATTGTAATATATCTTAAGATTTCTTGAGATTACTAAAAGTAATTCGCTTAAAAATAGATAATGTCAGGAAATGTACAATATTGAGTTGAAATTATCTGTTTTATTTAAATTCTGAATAGTGCTATATAGATAAGTTGTTTTTTTTTTTCGAGAAAAGAGTATTTTTGTAACATTATATCTAGGGATAAAAACACAGTTATTTTTAAATAATTGGTTTGATTTATAAGCATATGCTACAATATTCTTTAGACAATATATAAATAACACTGCTGTATAAATTAATTAATATATTCAAATCAGCCTCAATTTAAAATACTATTTAGATAATATATTATAGTACATATAATATTATTATAATATACCTTAAGGTTTCTTAAGTTTGCTTTTCTCCTGTTTATAAATGCAAATATTATTTTATAGTTTTGCAAACGCACATATACAATAATTCGTGTTACATGTATTATTTTATAAATAGTTATATTAGGGTCTTACAAACTGGATAAAAACAATTAAATGCATCTCAAAACTTGATAGTATTTTCAAGAACTGTATATGTACTTCAAAGCCAAGATGGTTTCTTATTTATAATACAAATAGTGTTATTTATATACAAATAGTGTTATTACAGATACGTTCTTTAGAATACTAATTAAGAATAAATATTTTTGGTTTGTGTAACACCCAATTATTTCTTATAACATCAATTTGGTTTATAAATAGTTATAGTAGGGCCTTATCAATTGGCATCACTTTGATTTATAAATATTTTCTTACTATATGTATAATAAACTGAATAGTCAATGTATTTGTAATCCTATTGGTTTTTTACATTTTAAGAATCTCTACGTATAAACGATCCTAGTAATATAAATCATGAACTTAACCATCTTTGTTTATCTGTTCTCGCGATTCTTCATTCAAATATTCCCGAGGTAAACAAACTAACTGATCTGTGGAATCATCCCGATGGCCTCCCAGAACAACCCCGCGCAAAAAAAAATCCAACACCCGCAGCTTCACCTACCTGTCAGCCTCGTCAAAACAATCAAACAAGTCGACCGATCGCACAAATAAACACAACCCGAGCCACTACGTGTAGCTGCGACGTCTATCAATCGCGATACATTATCATCCGCCCTCAGTCGTTCGTCGACGTTCGAGCGTCGAGACGTTAGTGAAGAGCGTCGCGACGCGCCGCCGAAACACAGGTGCTACGCTTCGGCGCATCGAAATCGCCCGCTTGCATCGATTGGCACCGCCCCCACCACCCCTCGACCGTCCCGAACCATATATCCCCGCACCCCTCGCCCCTCTCAACGCCGGCGTTCACTAGCCGCGCTACCCCTTCCGACCGATTCCCTCGCCAGCGTCGTCGAAACCAACCTAACCCCCCCCTCCCACACCCTTCGTTTTCCCCCCTCGTTCGCCGGTGGGGATATTTTTGTTGACACGCACTGGAGACTATTTTCTTTTCGTCTCTTTTTCGTCTCCCGTGCTTCCTTTCCTACGGAGAGTCCACCTGTTTCGTCGATGGGATTTTTGAGAGGTCGGTTCGAGGCTGTTTGTTTTCTAATTATTGAGAACGAAGAGAATATTTCCTAGAAGAGTCGCCTTTGGTGGATGGTAAATATTCGGTGTACCAATAAGTCCATTCCATTTCATCGTTTTTGTAAATCTCTACCGTTTAGAGTTTTGAATTTAAGAAAATTGTGGGGAAAATAAATGCCAAAATATATTGTTCGGATGCATTCCTGGATATATCTCAGGTTTTTGGTAAAGTTTGGCATACGGGGTTGCCGGTTACATTAAAGAAACTCCACCCTCATCCATATTTTCAGTTACTAAAATTCACTCACTACGATAGATGACTGTAATAAACATGATTAAGTTATAGATTTATAATAATAATATAACATACTATAGAGTGGTTACTTAAAATACATTTATTTCAACTGGAATTACTAAGATTTTACCATAAATATAAATACACAATTTCATAACAGGTCAATTAAAAAGTCCTCGGCTTACCATAGTAAAACATATTTTTTGGCAATTTTTTTTTTATTCAACATAATTCCCTACAAGGGTGATACACTGATTATAACGAGACTCCAACTTTTCGATACCATTTTTGTAGTACGATTTGTCCTTTGCTTCAAAATAGGCCTCAGTTTCGGCGATCACCTCTTAATTCGACGAAAATTCTTCCCAGCGGGCATTCTTTTGAGATCTGAGAACAGGAAATAGTCGCTGGGGGTCAGATCTGGTGAATACGGTGGACGAGCAAGCAATCCGAAGCCCAATTCATGAATTTTTGCCATCGTTTTCAATGACTTGTGACACGGTGCATTGTCTTGGTGAAGCAGCACTCTCTTTTTTTTCAAATGCGGCTGGTTTTTCGCCGATTTCGTCCTTCAAACGGTCCAATAATGTTACGTAACAGTCGCTGTTGATGGTTCTTCCTTTTTTAAGGTAGTCAATGAAAATTATTCCATGCGCATCCTAAAATACAGACGCCATAACCTTGCCAGCCGACTGTTGCGTTTTCCCACGCTTTCGAGCGGGTTCGTCGTGTGCATTCCACACGGATGACTGTGGAATTATCTTCGGAGTGAAATGATGGAGCCATGTTACATCTATTGTCACATATCGACTCAATAACTCGGGTTTATTACGCTTGACCATATTCAAACACTGCTCCGAATCATCAACTACTCGTTGTTTTGGTCAAAAGTGAGCTCGCGCGGCACCCACTTTGCACAGAGCTTTCTCATGCTCAAATATTCGTGAAGGATATGATGTACACGTTCAGTTGAAATTTTTAGAGTGTCTGCTATTTCATTCAGTTTCAATTTACGGTCATTCAAAATCATTTTGTGGATTTTTTTGATGTTTTCGTCAGTAACAACCTCTTTTGGGCGTCCACTGCATTGACCGTTTTCGGTGCTCATTTCACCACGTCTAAATTTAGCATACCAATCCTTGATGATTGATTTTCCTGGAGCAGTGTCCGAAAACTCGGCATCAAACAAAAAATTCAAAAAGCAACATTTTAACAACACGCGAAATTCCTTTTTATCCATTTTTTTCACAATAGCAAAAGTTGTTTCACTTAAAACGCTATATTCACAAACTAATGATCCGAAAGCTGTCAAATTTATACACGCATTTTTTGACGGTTCGGGCTAACTAAAAAACATATGGATTTAATTCTACTAGCGCCATGTACGTGTCAGGCCGGGAACTTTTCAATTGACTTGTTAATTCGCCATTTTAAGTCAAATACCTATCAGAAGCTTCACGAAACATTGACTTCACTTACTTACATTAGACACCATAGTATGTGATAAAGTATTGAAGAACATTATGTAAATGTACTATTAGTGCATCAGTATAGCCAGAATGTGCAGGCAATAATTCTAAAAACTAGGCAATAATAGCACAATCGGCACTAGAGAACGGTAAGAATAGTATTGAAATAAAGTCCTCAATATTTACTAAAACAAACGAAAATATTTTTTGATGAAAAGCTTACTGAAACAATTTATGATCATAAGTTGAACATACAGATGCAAATGTATTTAATAGAGCTATCAAAATATTCATTTTAAATAGTTGAACATATTTATTAGGGACTCTTACTGTACATCTTCTATATAGCCGATGTAACCACCACATGAATTACTACTGTGGCAACATATGCAGATGACATTGTCATGTTAGCCTCTCACGAATATCCAATAACAACATCAAAGAAACACACACATTAATTAAATACAACTGTGCCTGAAGACACACGTGTAACTTTCACTCTGCGTAGAAGAACATGTCCACTAGTGAATATCAATACATGTCAACTTCCCCAAACTGAGGATGCTAAAATCTTGGTATGCATTTGGACCGATGCCTAACCTGGAAGAAGCACATAGTTGCCAAAGGAAAATAGCTACATTCAAACTATGTCAATTGTATTGGATAATCGGGTGTAAATCCCAGTTATCATTAGATAACAACGTGTTGCTATACGGATACTGATATCATGTATATTATAACAAATGTTCAACCATTCGACTCTACCAAAACAAAGTGTTGCGTGTCATTGTCGATGCTCCGTATTATATTTCAAATGAAGTGATACAAGGCGATATCCCTCTAGAACGAGAGTGTTAGTGTCCTCCACAGAAGGTAATTTAATGAACTGATCTTCTACATGTCATGTATATATTATCTGATATGATCATAAGAAATATTTCTTGTACAGTGGGCAGGTTGTTGAACCACTAAAAGTAATAATTTTAAAATAAAAATTTACAGCTATAAATACTTTTCTATAGTTTTTCTTTGATTTTACGAATATACTGAACAACTTGGAAATTATAAACATATCTCATTATCAGTGTCAAAAACCAAACCCGTATCGTTCAAAAGCAAGCCATTTTATATCTGGTTTATCAAGTAGTTTTTCCCTGAACTGTTTTGATGAAAGCTACCGTAAATTTCAAATATTTACGTCACCAAAAGCGCTATTCTGCTTAGGAACAAATATCGAAAAGGTGAAAATACAGCTTCCGGCATGAGTTTAAACGGTATGCCAGACATATTCGTAAATATTATATTAAACGATTCCCATTCCGTTTCTTAAACTTTGCCCGCGAGACGAATAGAACGAATTTGCTTGTTTTAGGGGTTTATTATTTAAAACCGTGGTTAGCAGACGCTTATACTTCCTGCTTTAGTTCAGGCGGGACTTGCAAGTGACAAGAACTAGTCGTTGTAGTTTGGATTTCACTACATAGTATAAAACAAAGTCGCCTTTTCTGTCCCTATATCCCTATGTGCGCTTAAATCTTTAAAACTACGCAACGGAATTTGATGCGGTTTTTTTCAATAGATAGAGTGATTCAAGAGGAAGGTTTATATGTATAATACATGCATAATATACTAAGGCAACATTGCTAATTTTAGAGGTTTCTAACGTGATGTCGTAAATTAACCTATTTTTTTAGGCTTATTTAGCAATTAGCAAAAACGCTGCCTAACCCTACGAGTTAGATCAAATTAATGTACTACAGTATTGTACACCATAAAAAGGTCTACAAAAAAATCCGCGATGGTATATGTTTATCTTTTAGGGATAACCCACATTAACCATTTTTATTGTTTACTTTTTACGTGAGAAAATGGTTTATTTACGAAGCTATTTTAAGCAATACGACATTAATCCTTATCGAATTAAGTACCTTAAATACAGTGTCCAATTAATATAGATCAATAGGGTTCCTTACAGCATGTAAATTAAACAAATATTTTCGGAGATATTACAAATTTAAAATTTGCGTTTAAAAATGTGTAATGTAATAAAAATTGTATGAATTTAGATATTCCAAAGATAGCAGGAAATCTTCATAGTAAGTATAGGGGAAGAGGAATTGTTTTACTCCAAATTTAATGCGTGCAGGCCAAGGGCAGTAATGAATGAACCAAAAATACTGGATCGATTTTAATCATGTTTTCATTGAGTGACATAGGCATATATATTTTATGCCCGTGCAAAGTCGGAGCGGGCCGCTATGTTTTTATATACAACGTTCATATTTTTTCTGTAGTGTATTTAATTTAGTATCAGCATTGCACCCGTGCGAAGCCGGGGCGGGTCGCTAGTAATATTATAATTTAAATTTAACCACGAGCTTCAGTGTAAATATTTTCTCAGTGCGTTTTCTGAGACATTATTTTATTATTTATAAAAATAACAATGATAAAATATGACAAACATTACTCCATAATCAATGTTTGTTAATTGTGTGGATACGTGTCTTGTAATAATCTATCCAATAGCCCATAAATATTTCTTATGATAACATAAGTATACACGGTTTTGGACCTGAGCGATTAAAAGCTGTTTATGAGGTAAATTGCAAGACTGTTTTCCAAATATTTTTTTTTAATTAATCTCTTAGAACGTCAACAATCTGCTCGTGGGCAATCAGTATTATTATATGATTTCCGTTATATAATATAACTATTCTGACATGTAGAATGACATGTAGATCGCTTCAGTAAGTGATCTGCTGTACAACTTATAATCTAAATCTTTTTCTAGATACTATTCTAACTTATTTTAAAGTATATCCTAACTTATTCTAAAAACTATTCTAGCTTATTCTAGAGATTATTAAATCTCACTCTGTGTCTATTAATCGGTTCGTATGGCAGTTTGCGTTTGAGCCTACGCACTTTACTATCATCGCGTACATTGAACTGTTTGGCGAGTGCATTGGGGTGCACTAATAGTCTTTCAAAGCACTTCGCACTAACACTTCCAATCACACTCATTATGGGTTCTAAGGGGATATCGCACTGAATTAGTTTATTGGACACATAATATGGGGCATCGACGATAACTCGCAACACTTTTTTCTGGGACCTCTGGGGGATATCTATGTTAGATTTGCTAGTAGTACCGCACAGTTCAATACCATAGGTCCGAATGGGCCTAAGTATTGACTTATACAGCAAAACCTTGTTATCCAAGGATAATTTAGATTTACGCCCTACGAAATAGGTAATAAATTCTTTATTTTACTATATTTGACCATTAACGGTCATTCAAATGATAAATGAACTGAGTCTTTTATACAACTTGGGATCTGTTTCATGTATTATGGTCCAACACTGATCGCTCATCATGCTTTCGTCCCAAAATCTTTGGTATCGCCTTTCGATTTTCGCTATATCTTGGCGTAGCCGCTTTCCTTGCTCGTCGCTCGTGTCGTCCAAGTCTTGCAAGCAAAAATCAAGATGTGAATAGAGAAAATTTATTTTGAGGGACACTAGATCTCGAGTCTTGCGGTAATTTTGCAACAACTTGTCGATTACGTGATAATATATTACGTGATAATCATAATATAATGATGATAATGTAATGATAATGATAATTTTGTGATTTATTCTTACCAACAATTTGAAAATTGCAAATGCTGCTGCTTCATTAGGCGCTAAACATTTTGTAAAATCGGCATCAATCATCAGTTTTCGCTGCTGACCGACATTTTGTGCACTTGTTTCTGGAGAAAGGCCTCCCAGGCTTTATAGTTGTTATTTTATTTGCCAATATAGGTTCTCCTGAATTATTTGCACTTAGGATTATCGCAGTACCTCCACTCATCACCAGTCACAAGACGGAACAGATTATAATGAGTCATGTAATGGAATTACGATATTGAAGCAGAAATAACATTTTCATTCAATTCATAATTTTCCATTTTGGGGGTTATATGGCTCGGTGAATGGTTATTGATTGCCAAATAAAGGTATCAAAAATACAGTAGATATTACATGAAAAATATGGCAGCGGGGTTACCTGAAGATGAGGCTTGGGCAGTCGATGGTAGCACGTCTGAACTGAATCGATGGTCAGTGAAGGTCGCTGCACCATCTTTTGTATCTCCTGTATATAAAATCAGTCTCGTGCAAATACAACTGTTGATTCATTTTATTGATATCAAAGTTACCACTTTTAAATCGTTGAAACCCAAATGGATAATTGGAATATGACTGAGCAGCATCACCTAAAGTTTCTAAAAATGTTCCACGAGCTTCAACAGTAGATTTCTTCAAATCAAACATATATTATCGTGCATTTGAACTGAATAACTAAATAGAAAATTGTTATTAATATTATTAGTTTTACGAATCACTTATGATTCGGGATGGGACGGAATTAATACACCACTTGCAACAAAAGAGAAACTTTATGTTGATCCCTGGTAATTTATACCCACTCGATCACAGCGCCCTCTACAAACTTTTCTTCCTCCTTTCTATACTAGCTCTTGTATCGAGACAAGTCATATATTTAACAATTAGGTTCTTAAAAATAAATGGTAATAATATTTTTGTGTGTTTTATATCTTTAAACCAAACCCTCTTAAGTCATATTTAGCGCAAATAATAAAATTATAATGTATTACAAAGAACAGTCGTAAATTTATACAATACAAAAAATTATAATCTGATATCCAGCACGATTCTTTTTTAAATAAAAACTAATCAAAGCGGCTTCGGTTAATAAATCTCTTACGCTGTATTTATTTTTGGATCGTTAAACGTTCGGTTTTCTCCATACATTTTGAAAAAGTGACGTGTTCATTAAGATAAAATGGGATATATATGTTGGACAGTTTATAAACAGGTTTATTAATGTTAGATGGCGCGCATTACGGAAGCAGTTGCACCACCAGCATTTATGGGCCTCCCAACTCGTAAACATTTGGATCGGTTACGATAGGGGTATTAAAACTATGAAGCCGATTAAATTTATATTCTTGTAAATTCCTCGGAGTTATGAAGCCATTCTTACCTTTACATATTACGTACTTTGATATTCAGGTTCTTTTTATTAAAAAACTTAAAAAAAGTTAACTTATATAACCTTTATATATTATATCTTTGGGATAACGCTGACTAAAAATTTAAAATAAGATAGTTAAGAACGCAAAAGAATAAACCACAATATAGAAATGTAACAGGTCCATTGAAAAGTCCCCGGCCTGACACATATATGGAGCTACTAGAATTAAATCCATATGTTTTTTAGTTAGCCGTAACCCTAAAAAGATGCGCTTATAAATTTGACAGCTGTCGCAACATTACTTTGTGATATGTAGAGGTAGCATTTTGAGTGAAGCAATTTTTTTTATTGCGAAAAATATATATATTGATAAAAAGTAATTTCACCTGTTGGTAAAATATTGCTTTTTAAAGGAAAAAAAAAAAAAACAGTTGAAGCAAAAACTTGGCTTGATGTCGAGTTTCCGGACGCTGCCCCAGGAAAATCAACTATCAAGGATTTTTATGCTAAGTTTACACGTCGTGAAATGAGCACCGAAGACTGTGAACGAAGTGGACGCCCAAAAGAAGTTGTTACCGACGAAAACATTTAAAAAATCCACAAAATGATTTTGAATGACCGTAAATTGAAATTGAATGAAATAGCAAACACTCTAAAGATATCAACTGAACGTGTAATCATATCATTCACGAATGTTTGGGTATGAAAAAGCTCTGTGCAAAGTGGGTGCCGCGCGAGCTCACTTTTGACCAAAAACAACGACGAGTTGATGATTCGGAGCAGTGTTTGAAGATGATCAAGCGTAATAAACCCGAGTCTTTGCATCGATATGTGACAATGGACGAAAGATGACTCCATCATTTCATTCCAAAGTCCAATCGACAGTCATCCGAGTGGACTGCACACTATGAACCCGCTCCAAAGCATAGGAAAACCCAACAGTCGGCTGGCAACGTTTTGGCGTCTGTATTTTGCGATACGCATGGAATAATTTTCATTGACTACCGTGATTTTATATTAGATATTACATAGCGTTATTGGAACATTTGAAGGACGAAATCCCTGAAAAACGGACTCATTTTTAAAAAAAGAAAGTACTGCTTCACCAAGACAATGCACCGTGTCACAAGTCAGTGAAAACGATGGCAAAAATCCATGAATTGGGCTTCGAATTGCTTCCTCATCCACCGTATTCTCCATATCTTTGGGATAATACTGACTACAAGTTTGAGACATCCTTTAAGGACGCAAAAGAATAAACCATAATAACGAAATGTATAAATTACTAAGTTTTAAGTGTTATAAAATGAACATATCATATTATACTTTGTAGAATTATTACTTGAAAAAATTATTAATAAGAATTTCGAAACGTTAAACATAGTTTTTATTTCATATAGTAATAAAAGTTTTAATACATGGGATATTATTATATTTAACACAATAATTCACAGAAAATTTGAGGGACCTATATTTTATTTGCCAAATCAGGAATAAGAAACAGGAGTAAAATACCTTTCCAACGTTTCTAACTGGTAATTCCAATGCAAATAGGAATTTTGTATCAGGAACATACGCGAGGAAAATGTTGATTTGTTTATATTTTTGAAGTATTTTCTAATTCGAAAGCAAATTGGGAGTAAAAACAAAATATTTTTTATATAACTATAAAGTAACTTTTATCATGATATGAATGGAAATCAAAATACACTTTCAACCGAAATAGAATTAGGAAAATATGAATTTCAGGAGGTTTGGTATCCTTTCTCGTCATGCGGATTAATTTATAATTTACCTTCTTAAAATAGTCTGAATTTTATCTACTCGGAGTAAGAATATAAGAATACTTCCTCGAGACTTCTCTATTTCTAATGAAAATCTGGGAATTTTGACAGAGTTAAAGTTTCCAGTCTAGATTTTAACGAAGACATTTTGATTTAAAATTTTGAATCACGAGCATATATATGAATGAATGTGAGGAGATAGTTTAGTTCTCTCTACGCATCTTTATTATTTCAATATGAGGATTTATAAAGTTATTAATGATATAGGACTTTACTCTGCACATTCTCTATAACCAATTCGGAGTAACAATAAAATAAGTACTTCTTAGACTGTTCCTGATAATTAATAATAATTTGATTTTTATATTGTCTTATGCGACTTCACCAAAAAGTCAAGACGAGTAATTAAAGCCTGAGTAACGGGAGTAGAGGGGATTTAAAGTGAGAGAATTTATCACTTTTGAAACTAACTTTATTTTGTCCGAATTTATCACATTAGATGTTTCTTTCTTTTGGTGTATATTGAATTGTCCACCATAATATTAAAATTAGTAGAAATGCAGTATACATCTAAATCAGGACGGTCCTCAGACTGTTACGATGGTCGCGGGTTTGAATCCTGTTAAGGCGTGGTCGTTCAAGACATTCGGTCTTACCCAGCCTGGTTATTGGCGTGACTGCGATCATTTTCCTTGTTGGATTTTGTATTGTTGCCTAAGAACAATCATAAATGTTAAACAATCATAAACATTAATTTTTCATTAATTTGTGACCCTACCCCAGCAAGTTTCGACTATTATTCGATATTAGTTATTGATAGCACAGTTTTAGATTTTTAGTTTTTAGACTATAACAATTGATGAAATTAAATCAGATTTCTTTTCTCATTAGGATGGACATTCAAAAAACGCTTTTAACTTTGGGAAAGGATTTATTGTTGAACAAATGCTAAAATAAGAAATAAAGTTTTAGTAATTCTTGACTAGTGTCTTCATTTTCATTAACTTATTTTTATTAATTTACGTGGTAGAGGTACAATACTTTTGTTAATTATCATATTTCAGGACTGTTGAAACTCGGAGAAACAGTTAATAGTGCTCGCTACCGATAACAAATGATCAATTCTAATTGTGCATTGATCGAAAAACGTCGAAAATGCGTTCAAAGCCATGATAAGATTATTTGAGTTTCATCGCACCCGTCTTACTCTCCAGATCAGGCTCCATCCGATTATCACCTTTTTGCACCGATTTTGAAGAAGTAAAAATGGCTTGGTGAATGGTTTAGTTCAAAGGAAAAACTCTTATTTTGGAATGACATCCATAAATTGCCTGAAAGATTCTATTCTTATCCATTTTATTTTATTTCAAGCCAGTTCAAATAATTTTAATGTGAACAAACACCAACTGCCCAACCCAAGTTAAAATTTTCATTCCCACTCTATTCTCCATGAGATTTCTGTTATTTTTACATCGCAAAGCATGTGATAACTCCAGACAATTGTATTAATAAGTAATTTGTTACGGGACAGCTCCAACAATGTCAGGACAACGAACGCCATATTTCAAACGTGACTATTTATTAATGAAATTATCAGCCATGCCACATATCACCCCTATATCCTATCAGACAGACTTTAAACTTTAAAATATCGCAGGGTCGATGTTATTCCCACTCAAATATCGGTCCGCAGGATGGGGATCAGTCCCTTACGTGATCCGAAAGTAAAGTCGCCTTCCGCCAGACGAGTATAGCCTAGGAAAACCTAAGAAAAAAATGTCGAGCGTATTTTTTCCATATTATAGATACTATCGATATTTAAATTGATATGGAGCTTAGTTTCGTGATGATGTGTAGAGTAACGACGTCTAGACGTTTAAATTGCGGACCGAACAAATTTGAACTCATTTATTTTTTGTATATTTGAAGGACCTAAAGAGGGACACAATCAAAAATACAAGAACGAGAGGGATATACCTATAGTAACCCAAGGAAATGAGGAGGGCGTAGGGGAAAACGGAATAAATTGGTGAAAAGGATATTAAAACATATTGTATTTGACTACCCACTACCACGCAACAAAACTATATCACGCTGGCTTGCTTAGCGCAGTGGTCAAGGCGACAGGACAGTCCTCTTACTGTAGCGATAGTCGCGGGTTCGAGTCCTGCTGGGGCATGGATGTGCTTTATGTTTGTGATTGTAATTATAAATGTCTTTATAGACAACAGTTTAAAATCCGACAAGGTATAACCATGTCAGTTAGGCCAGTAATCAGGCTGGGTAAGACCGAATGTCTTCTGGGATGGTCTGTAAGTTGATCATCAGCCAGTCGGTAGGCTTAATGCCGAGAATCGTGGTTCGGGGCCCACGTTAAACAGTAGGTCCAGTTCAGATAAACCCTCGTTGGTAAAAGGAGACTTTAAAATATATGAAAAATAGTGTAATTTTAAATGTCCGCTGATCTGCGCGGGACGTAGTTGTTTTAATCGAACTGGACGCTTTAATTTACACATTATTGTAATAATTTCGTGTTATAATTAGACATTTTAATGTGTATCCACAGTGTGAGGATCCCTAAAGTAATTATATATCGGTGAAATCTCCAAGCAAGTGTAATATTTTCGTTCCAAGGCAGAGAAAAGTTAGGGAAACGTGATTAAATATTACAAAACGCCTACCAGCAGCTACAGTTTGAGCATCGACAATTTATTCATAGCAATATTACCATTCCAACATAAGTATTTACTATTTTAAGTACCTTTATTATATCTAAAGTACAATTAAATTAATATAGAAGTAAATAAGGCTGTTCAGAACATTAGAGGTTAGGCGTCATTTGTTCTCTTTGGTAGCGTTTCATATAATTTATTTTAACATAATTTTTACTTTTGTGTTTTTAACATAATTTTGATCTAACTGTCTCCATTCAACTTGTATGGCATATTTAGTTGATCAGCATTGTTAAATTACTTACCATTATAGAGTATCACAGACAGTAATAAAGTCCCAGACCTTCTGGATTTCTACATTACAAAAGGCATCTCATTAAATCAAATTAGTACAGAAAGCTTGTGCGATCTAACATCTGATCACACTCCAGTATTGTTAACACTGGGCGCGACAATCCTAAGAAAAGCAAAAAAGCCTAATCTTACCAACAAATATACTGACTGGGACAAATTCAGATTAATACTGCAGGAACAAATCAGTTTAAAAGTAAGACTTAAAACTATAGATGATCTTGAGCAACAAACCAAACATATCACTGAACAAATTTGGACAGCTGCAAAAGATGCGACCACACTAGCAAGAGAGAAATCAGAATATGAAGTACTTTACCCCCTCGAAATTAGAAAAATGATAAAAGAATGGCGAAAAGCTAGAAGACTATGGCACAGAACCAGAAATGCTGCTGACAAAACTACGTTTAATAGAATTAGTAATCAGACGAATCAAAGGATCAAAGAATATAAACATAATTGCCCTGCAATATTCCTGGATGTCTCACAAGCTTTTGATCGGGTTTGGCATTTCGGATTAATCTGTAAGATGAGCAAATTGTTACCGCGTAACTATTGTCAATTGCTGGAGTCATATTTATTCGGAAGAAAATGTAGAGTATCGCACGAAATGGAACCTTTGCTGACGATACAGTTATTATGGCAAAAGATATATCTCTGCCCAATTGCTCAAGCAGAATCAGCTAAATACCTCGGCATTTATCTTGACGGCAGATTAATTTGGAAGCATCACGTTAGACTTTTTGTAAAACACATTAGAACCAAAATAAAACAACTATACTGGTTAGTCGGAAGATACTCTCAGCTTGATCTAAAATCAAAGAGGTTGATCTATAATACAATTATAAAGCCAATTTGGACCTCTGGGGTGCAAATATGGGGTTGCACTAAAAATTCAAATCAGTTAGTCATACAGCGCTGTCAAAACAAGGTTCTTCGATTGATTACCAATGCCTATCGCTATGTAACCAATGAAGAACTGCACGATGACCTGGAAATCAAATGGGTTTGCGAAGTTGTGCAGGATTTCGCCTTGAAACACGAAAGAAGATTACAAAATCATACTAACGTGGAAGCAATACAACTGCTGGACAGCGCGCAGGATGTCAGGAGCTTGAAACAAACAAAACCATACGAACTTGTGTGAACATTTAGTGTGTAATATTAGTGTAAACTATAGCTATAAGTTAATAATTAATAAATAATTATAATTTTATAAGTGAGGAATACATACTGATGTATTTTCTCGCACTCGTCTTGCTTGTTATTTAATCCAAGTAGATGGGAAAAGTAGTAATAAATTAATTGTAATTAAGATTGTACTAAGCGTATCTAATAAAGATGTTATAAAAAAAATTATAGAGTATACAGTGCGTACTGGCTTACTCCAACTTTAAAATTCGAATATTGTGTTCTGTAAAATAGTTTTTTTTTAATGCAATATAATGTAATAACATAATTCTGATTGGAAATTTGCATTGCATATTATAACTGAATTATTATTTTTCCTAAAAATTAATTTTATTTATGCGTTTCTTCAAAATCTATAGCAGCCCACTGCAAACACTTTGAAGTTGTGTAGAATATTGTTACTTGTAGAGTGTGTATTGTGCGGTATCATTATGTTTTTATTATTAAGTGTTTTTGGTATTCATAATCTATAGTTTAACTTTTCACAATTTTATGAAAAATTTCACAATTTTATGGAAATATGGCGATATCGTGTCGAAAGAACGAAGTGGTAATCAGAAGGAGCTATGTTTGGCTTCATATCTTTTGAAACGTGTGGCTGAATGTTGTCACGCATCCATTACCAGCTATCACAAGTTATTTTGGTCCATTTCGTCCAATAGCTAATTGCTAAAAGTTAAAGATTAATGTGTCTTAAGTTGTTTTAGATAAGAGAGGTGTTCTGAGAGATTGGTATTTTGGAAAGAAGATTGATATCATTTAAACATTAAAGAAAGAAATCTATGGACAGATACAACATACACATTATTCCTTGTATCTCATTTATATTGTTTATTTTAATCATTAATTTATATTTATTATGCAGTGCAGCTGTTTCATCAAATATATCAATATATTGTTGATATTTGTGCAAAAATGTAAAGTGAGCGAGTTCGATTCATTAAGTTTAATTAAGCTAAGCTTCGCTCTGAAAATTACATATAAGCTTATTACTCATCAGTATTGATATCGCATATACCTTTTCAGCTTAATCTACTGGTAGTACGCGTCATATCAATCAGATCTGTTCAGCCGCTGTTCAAAATGGATTGAAATTTGTTGTTCCTAGGTCAAAGATCAGTGCATCGCCATGACATTAATTAACGTGTGTTCAAATAGTAATTAAAATCATTGATAAACTTGGTTAGACATAACTCCATATGAAAAATAACATTTGAACATGACAACGTCTGTTGGGTCTGCTAGTGTTGTTATGAATAAATAAAAATTATATGCACCACACGATTTTGTTTTAGTCTTTTATACATGTAAATTAAAAAAGATAAATCGTGACATTACAACAACTTTATTTGTAATTGATAAAACTAAATCAAGTCTAACGATTGTCTCTCGCTAATTTTATACCCGTTAAAAAATACTTGTCTATTAGTTACATTACAACTAATTATTGATTCTGAGACATTTTGATTCCAAAATATCCTTACTGATTCGACACGAGCTCATTTTCACGTCGCCGTTCTTCAAACAGTTCTCTCTTGGAAGATAAACAACATCTCGAGACGAACTTTTAACGAAATTTAATCAAAGTTTTAATAAAACCATCTACCCGGTCCCAGATACAATCTCCTTGTTATCAAGGCTGATTGTTAGTTGTGTCGTTCGAATACTGCGAAATAGTAGGTGCTTGCATGTATTTTGATCACTATATATATATATATATATATATATATATATATATATATATATATATATATATATATAATGGTCGCAATGTTGCCGCAGCTATTCTGAATTTTAAAACATTTAGGCTCTAACATATAACAAAATTTTAATATAAATAAAATAATTGAACAAATATTCTATTAAATATAATTGATTTTAACATAATAGTACATCAAATACATTTATTATCGAAGAACTGAATTAATTTTACACCCACAATAATTTATAGGTTAGAGTTGTTTTATTATATATACATTAAGCTTTTTTCCACAATAGTATTGGTAGTGGTATCCCCCGAAGGCCTTATGCACTTAATTAACAATTGTATATCTGAGTAATGTACTTTACTTTCATTAGAGAGCATATTTATGTTTTACGCTTAGTACTTATTTCTTTCGATGCAATGTATCCCTGTAAAGTCGTTATATTACTATATTTCTCTTTAGTTTGTCCTGTTACTATCTGTAGACATCTATCTTGATAAAACTACATTTAATCACCGCATTCTCTTCAAGGCTTTTGCCCTATCTGCAAAAGAGTTACTGTTATTTCTCTACTCACACATGCTCATAGAGCTTTCACACTCTATAATACAATTCCCTACAATTAAAGTATATTAATTGTGTATTGACCTTTAGTTGTTTCCTCTTTCATCACCCTGTCTTGATAATCGTCAGCATTGAATCAAAAACCAACATTCATAAGGTTTTATTCAATTACAGTCACTTTCAGAAATACTAGTCAAGTTAATAACCAAGCTGTTGATTTTCAATCTATTAAAAACTTGCTCAAAATTCTACTATTTATCAATTTCTTCTTCAATGTGTCTGATTGAGCTCATACAAATCGAAGGTGTTACTTTCGACAATGCCTCTTTCCATAAATCCAGACTTTTCATAATGCATTGATGCATTATGTCATGACTAATAAAACCTAATAGATAGTTATTCCAACGTTTACCTTTTTTCGTGAACCTTTGTTGTCTTTACATTACTATATTTATTATCTTGCCATGAGCAACCCAACGCATCACTCTGAAATATTCATATCTCTTTTAAATACATAAACTCATGTAATTCTTCCTTGATTTTGTTATGTGTTTTTAAAAATTGTATTCTTTTAAAAGCAATGTCTGGAAGTTCCATTAAACCACTTCGTGAGTTATCTTTACACCACTTAAATCCTATATTATCCAACAAGGTATGAACGGATGTTCTACATCTCTCAAATAGCTGTATATCTTTTGGATCTTTGTGGATACTACCCAGACTAACAATTTTCTCTGAAATAATTGTATTAAATTATGTTTCGATTGAAAAAACTACTTGCTGTTTCATACATTTCGTATAATTGATCTCTGAAACACCAATATTGAGCTTGATTCGTCACCTGTTTTGTATAAACACGGTTTCTTTTTGGCGAATTTACGGTAATATTGTTTTTTATTTTTTGAGGTATTTTAGTGACCCTGTCCGTACTAATATACAGTGCAGCTGCAAGGCCCAAAATATATTTTCAATAAAAACCGCGGCGATTTCAAATTTATTAAAACACATTAATTATTAACAAGCGATAAAACAACGTTTGTCGGCTTATAATCCGTAATTATAATATTTTGAAGAATTTTCAGACGTTTGGCAAACGGACAACTTTTGCAGGCTCATTCCATTACATGTTCGAACTTCTCTAATAGCATTCTATCTCTTTTTAAATAGAATAAAATGACAAGGATAATATTGTCCGACTGTAAAACGAATTTACAACTTTAGACAGACATATATTGACACTCGTGTCACTGATGAACCAAATCCAACAAAAGTTGTTCGCGCACGAAGCACTTCAAAAGAAATGGTGCCCTGTTTCTTCGGGAAAACTGGTCATATTGCAACAGTGCCTCTAGAGGATCGTAGAACGGTAAATTCTTATTAGTACACAACCATTTATTTGCCAGAAGTCTTCGGTGAAATAAGGAAAACAAACAAAAGACCGGATTGTTCTACATCATGACAATGCGAGCTCTCAAACAAGAGACTATTTGAGCACTCAAAACATTGAATTGATGATTTGGCACCCAATGACTCCTTTTGGTTCCCATCCGTGAAGAATAAACTGCGTGGTCAACGATTTTCATCGCTCGAAGAAGCTATTGAAGCGTTCAAAAATCATGTTTTGAACATACTTCATTCGGAATGGAATAAATGCTTTGAAAGTTGGTTTAAGCGTATGATAAAGTGTATCGATCATCGTGGCAAGTACTTTGAAAAGAACTAAAATTTATTCGCAGCTTAACTACTTGTTTTTTTTCCCATTTCCGAAATATAAATAGTGACCCTCGTATGCAGTTTATCAGAAGTAATTTAAAGTTAAATAACTTATTTGATAAAGTGGGAAAGACTAACTCTATCGGCCACAGAACTAGAATAATTCGAGGAATTCATTGAATTATTTTAAATTAATCTCCTAGAACGTCAACAATCTGCCCGTGGGCAACAAGTATTATTATATGATTTCCGTTATATAATATAACTATCCTGACGTGTAGTAGATCATTTCAGTAAGTGATCTACTGTATAACTTATAATCTAAATCTTATTCTAGATACTTTCCTAACTTATTTTAAAGTATATCCTAACATATTCTAAAAACTATTATTGAATTGTTAAATCCAATCGCTATAACTTTAGATTATATTCAGGGCAAGAATTGTTACCATGGTAAATTTCTGCATGCTTTAAAGCCTGTAATTAACCCGGATGCAGGATTGCGAAGTGTAGCATTTTACTGTTACTACATCATAACTAAATGGGTCTTGGGTCAATTTTGAATGCTATCCATATATAAAAAATGTATTCATACAATATAATATAACACAAGTTTGTGCTCCTTAGCTTTAGAAAGATTTTTTCTTTAGCAGGTTTTTTCATTTCCCAACAAGAAGCCGTTCATCTGAGAGTAAATTTAAAATTCTAGTGTTCAAGAAAGGAATTTATTATTAGTATTCGTTCTATTCTACTTTTATAACCTAACGCCGGATTGTATTTTATATTTCAAATAAATAATTTGTATGGTGTATTTATATGTTAAAGTAAAACATGTATTTTGCCTAGCACTGTTGGTTTGTTTTTTTATATGTCTCGTCTATTATGTTATTTCAATTAAAAAAATCTGCTGCGTACTGTGTCACTTCTAGAAACTTACAGTGATAGCATCCGTCATAATTATCGATTTTAGTTTCGACGACTTAAATTGGACCATTTTGATATTGCTGAAAAAGAGCAGTTTGAGATCAAAAGATCCAAAATGAGGAATCTAAAGAAGGTGACATTGACTAGAATAATTTCTATCTCTGTGGCGTGTTGTGATTGGCGATGGAAGAACTGCTTCGGCACCGCAATGGAATATTCCTGTCATAAAGTCTTGTTAATGAGATCAGCAGTATTTAGTGTATTATATGCTGTTAAAATCATATGAAACTGCTGCTTCTGATACCCATTGACGCCAATTTAACACATTAAACGACGTTTTGTTGTAAAAAAAGACCAACAATAGCGACTAACGAAAAGTTGTTGGTCTTGTTGCACGGCAAAGATCGGCCACAAGTTTCAAGAGTTGTGACTTACAGCTTGAATGGAAAGGAACACTGAAGAAATATGAAAATAGATCGATGCTCAATCAACATTTTTCTTTCGACACGATATCGCCAAAAAGATCAGAAAAAGCTGTAGATATTTTGTTTGATATATATTGTATCAATTTTTCTTAGTAAATACTGTTTTTATAGTGAAATAATAATAACCCCTAAAATGTATCTATTTAATTTTAGATTGGTCCAAGAAGGAAGACCCCACAGTCTTTTTGCTATTTTGTTTTTTCTTACCTCATTAATTTTATATAGAAATACATTCAGTCGATACAAATCTACGCTAAAAAATTACTCTACCTTCGCCATATCATAAATAAAATATAACCCTTAAAATAATTGGTAGTTTCCTCCTGGACCGCTTGACCTTATCGGAAAAAAAAAGAAAAATGAACGGAAACCTGGACAAAGTGTCTAGTTCAAATATTTGGACCTTTTTATGGTAATTCCTGAACCGGTTTGCTTTTTTCTACTCCCCCGTTGTACTCCTCCCTCCCACAGCCCTGCCACTATCACCGGACTGGGGTTGAGAAACATTCGCGAGGGTTAAAAAAAAACTAAGTGTGTTGTTATGGCTTCGATACCCCTGACAAACCTTTTAGAGCCCTCGCAGCAGGAGCAGGGCGACTGCCATGCGACAGAAATGAAAAAAGATTATTTCTAGTCCCCCTTTCACTCACACCCCGCCACCCTCCCTCATCGTAATTCGGCGTGGTTGGCTTAGAATTTTTAAGCGATTTCACACCGTTCTTGCGGTATCCAGATAATGGTCCACGAGATTGATGTTTTCTTGGTTTTCCTGTTGCGGGTTCAAGGATCTCGCGGGACTATTATTACTGGTTTTTCTTTCGTTATTCAATATGATAAAGACGTGTGTTCTTTCTTTAATGCCATTAGGTTATGTATAATTTTTTTTAAATTAATCTCATAGAACGTCAACAATCTGCCCGTGGACCAAATGTATAATTATATGATTTCAGTTATAACTATCCTGACATTGTAGAAGATCACTTCAGTAAGTGATCTACTGTATAATCTATGTATAACTTATAATCTAAGTCTTATTCTAAATACTATTCTAACTTATTTTAAAGTCTATCCTAACTCATTCTAAAAACCATTCTAACTTATTATAGAGATTATTAAATATCACTCTATGTGTCTATTAATGAGTTCGTATGGTAATTTGCGTTTGAACCTACGCACTTCCTACGTTTGGCGAGTGCATTGGGATGCACTAATAGTCTTTCAGCGTACTTCTCACTAACACTCCGAAATCACACTCGTTATGGGTTCTGTGGAGATATCGCGCTGAATCAGTTTGTTGGAGACGTAATATGGGGCATCAACGATGACTCGCAACACTTAATTATGGACCCTCTGGAGGATAGCTATGTTAGATTTGCTAGTTGTACCCCACAGTTCAATACTATAGGTCCAAATGGGCCTAAGTATTGACTTATGCAGAGAAACCTTGTTATCTGATGATAATTTTACGCCCTATCAGCCAATACATTTGGTTTAGTTTAAGCCCAAGCTGTTTGCGTTTTGTCATTATATGTTTTTCCCATGTTAAACAGCGATCGAAATGCATTCCCAGATATTTAACGTTGTCTGCTTGCGGAAGTTCATGATTATTCAGTTTTACTGAGGGACATGTTTTTCTACAACGGGTGAATGTCACATTGAATGTAGATTTTGTCTCATTTGCTTTGATACGTCACGTTTTCAACCACAATTCGACTTTGTTAAGATGAAGTTGGAGATTTCTTGTGGCTGATATCGGATCCTCGTGTGATTATAAAACCGCTATATCGTGAGCATATGTTGCAACAATAGTGTTTCTTGAGGTCGGTGGATCAGCTATATTACAATAGATATAACAATGCGCCAAGAACACTGCCCTGCGAAACACCCGAATATATTGGATATAGGTTAGTGCATTCGTCACCCTGTTTGACAATAAAATGTCTGTCTGTGAGGTACGATTTCAGCAGTTGAAAGTGCGTATGAGGCAAAAGCTTTCTTACGGAAGCCAAATTGATGGTCTGCAATAATATTTCTCTCCTCTGCGATTATTTTGAGTCTCAATGTATAGTTTTTCGAATAGTTTAGACATCACAGGTAACAGATTACAAGATTATAACTGATTAGTGCAAGTACAATAGAAGAGCAGTAGTAATAAATTAATTTCTAAATTAAAATTGTACTAAGCGTCTAATGTAAGATGTAATTAACAAAAAAAAATCTATAAGACAATTATACTTATTAAAAACCTCTTTTCGTATTTTTCATTAAGCACGCTCATACCTAACAAAAATGATACGAACCCCTTCAGACCAGATTCAAGCAAATACAACGAAAAAACGTTCCCCATCGACCAGGTTTCCACCATTCCATCGACAAACAGAAGCCAAGAAGTATCGCGCATCCATTAGAAAACTGTAAATCGAAAGGGTCGCTAGGAAACCCTGTCGTGTCGATGTACCGAAAGCAGACAAATAAACAGAAAGCGAAAATTAACATCCTCATTTGGGGCGATGAACAATAGACCGTCTGGCGGAGCTCTCTTTCGGTTGAGGGATGCACAGATGTTAAAAAATATCGATACCGTGTTTAACTTTTTTTTCGAAACATCGGTACTTAATTGTAAATAGTATTTAATCTTAAATGATTTTTATTTTATACTGTAGCGAGCTTGAGGCATGTCGAATTTTACATCGTGGAATAACGGTGTACAAAATACCCAGAAATATAATTCCAGATGTTGAACAGGGGCGGGGTGCCAGCAGCGCCAACTAGAACCCGATAACGAATAGCTGGTAACCCCGAGACGTTTATCTGCGATGTTATTGAAGGGTATTTTGGTCATTCAATACTCGACTAGCGTTTGGTTTAGACGTGCCACCATCGACTGCCCAAGTCTCCAGGTAACACCGCTGCCATCCGTTTAATTTATTTTGTATTTTCTATATTTTCTATATTGCCAATAAATACCGGACACATAATGTAAACATCACTGTTTCATTTCGTTTTACCTCCATTCACCGAGCCATATCAATTTACCCCAAAATACTATTAGGTGCTTGCGTGTGATTTGGTAATTTTTATTAAATTTAAATGTTCTCACTTTGCAGAAAAATTATGGAGAAAAATTGGTATGGTATATATTAACCAATATTGCCCTTTTTCTGCAACTTTTTCCCCTCATCTTTCTGGCAACATGCTGATACCGTGTTGAAAGCAATATATTAGTTTGGCAGCGATCCGTTTTCGCACTTTTTCAGCATTTCGAAATCGTGTGCCAACTGCCATGCTGCATCGAACTGAACAAGAGCTAATAAGAAGACGTTATGTCTGGTAAATACGTTTTGTACCGCATTTTTTGTCTTGAATATTACGCTTCATTCTTGATGTAGATAGTTGTCCTGGCCTAACCTATGACTTTGTAAGTATAGATTATAGTAGTAGATCCACTTTTCATCGCCAGTCAGAATACACTACAGAAAAATTCTTTTGCAGGACACGCAATGAAATCGCGATTAGTTACCTAGTTAATTCATGTGATATTCCAAAGGTTGAATCCAAAATAGATAATCTGGATATAAGGGAGTCATCAGTAAGTTTGATATCAAAAAGCGATTGACAGGCTTCGGCAGTAGAATTTTGCAAATCAAATACCAAAAGTTATGAATGTCTAAAAACACAGTTTTAATCGTTCAGTGTAGGGAAATGTCAAAACCATAGAATTTAATAGTTAGACAGAATTAGTTACATAAAAGATTTGCAGCATTGGTTTGTTTGGTTGCCTACTACATTTACTAACACTATTGTAATAGTGACGTTGCGAGAACAGCATTCAAATTCAGAGGGTAACTGGTTTCTTTATTATAGTTATTGGATTTTCGTTTAACTGTGGCCGTAGTTCAATTTTTCTTTCATCATTTGACAGATTCTATTTATTCCATTTGGTCTTTCTCCTTATGATCTGCACCAACAAAACCCAATTACAAAATCACGTTTCTATTATTTCTCTATAGTTGGGGTAACTTCTCCTATTCACTTACCGAGCATAGTTTATTATTGACAAATGAGAAACAAATTCAAACGTTGGCGCAGTGGTTGAAGCGATAGGAAGATCCTCGTACCGTTACAGTGGTCGCAGGTTCGAATCCTGCTGGTGCATGCTTATGAATTTCTATTTGTTTCTATTGTTTATAAATGTGATTGTCCATAAGACAAGAGTACAAAATCCGTTAAGGAATATCATTCCAGTTGCACCAGTAACGAGACTCAAAAGCTAGAAACATTATTTCCAAATAAATTAAAAATGAAATTATCTTTATGATGTAAATAAAAATATAGATATATTGAAGGTGAAGGTAAACTTGATTAACTAAAATGGAGATATCGATGAACTAAATACTGACCTTAGAGGAGTAATTGTTTGGTATAGGGATAGCAGAGAAGGGGGAAATACATTTTTTAATGAATCTATTATAAATTTAATACAATTTTGTAAAGTTTTAACATTCTCGACATTCAAATGCGTTTTCCCGAAAATATATATTTTTTCAATCCATATACTGTAACACTGCAATAACTGTAGTTTCATCATTTCATAAAATAACGATGATAAAATTTGTCATAAAGAAGAATGAAATCCAAGATCGTGTTTACTTTGTTGGCCAAACTTACGTAGGATTCAAAAGAAGATATTTCCAGGTCGTATTTAAGAATTCTAGACCTTGTGGCAGATTTGGTCTATAGATTTATTAAGAAACATACCCCAAAAATAATCAACAAAAACCCCATAGACTTCGATGAATAATTTAATCCTTTAACTAAATTATTAACTCAAAAAGTTAGTATATAGTATCAATTAATTTAAATATAAGGCATCTCCTTATTTTTGAAAGAGTTTTAAACAATTAGAGATCACTGCAAAAATCTTCATAAGTTATCACTTAAGATAATTCTTTACTTATTTCAAATTAATTTCATATGTGATGTAGAGATCGGCTTATGTTCTAATTCATAAATATGTTATAACTGCAATATAAAAATTAAGAAATATCCGCTAGTTTTAATAAATATTTTTTTCCAGCTTGGTGGTGCAGTCGTAAAAGCGATAGGACGCTTCAGGGTGTTTGAATCCTGCTGGGGCATGGTCGTAAATTTATGTTTAAGAGGAAAATGATCCCAGTCATGCCAGTGACCAGGCTGTGCAAGACCGGATATCTTCTGGGATGATTTCTAGGTTTGTCAAGTAGTCTTGTAGTAGTCTGTCGGTAGGCGTAACGCTGAGGACCGTAGTTCAGAGCCCACGTTAAACTGTAGGTCCAGTCCAGATAAACCCTTAGTTGGTAAAAGGAGAACTAACGACCCGACATATTATTAACTACGAAGTCAAAAAACTTGTCCACAAGTACTTTGCTTCATGTCTTCGAATCATATCTCCGTTAGTAGTAGGTCTGAAGCTAATGATAAAACAATTGATTATATGGTAAAATAAAAGTATTTTAATTTATTTATTCCTATTGAGATCGACAAGGATAGAAAGGAGGGAAATAAAACACAATTATTTTTTGAAAATATTTTTATTATTTTTTATAGTTGGATGAAGCTCTTCCATTCACATACCGTTCATAGTTTACTGTTAACAAAATAAAAACAATGCAAAATTAGCTAGATATAATACAACGTCGCTGAAAAAAATCCAAACATTATCGTGGGCAATATTATTTAATTAAGTAGGTGGTGGGGGGAGTGAGCATGATCCACTCGAACAAGTGATACGGGCTAAGGAGAGGGGGAAAGAGAAAACCATATTAATAAATCACGACGGCGAAGAGGGACAGAGGGGATGGATTCACTTAAACATAAAGAAAATAACTTGTTCTCTAAACGATGAAAGACTGGTTACTTGTATAATTCCCTAAATTAGAAAAAAAAAGAAAAATGTTTTAAAACATCAGACAAGATAATTAAATTATTCACTAATATTACTATAACACACGTTTCTTCCACAGCCATGGCATTCTATGGCTGCCAAAAATTTGCCTTTAACAAGAATAGTGATTTAACAAGTCAGCTTAACTCAATAAAGGCTAATTTAATAATTACACTTGAGAGAGAAAAAAAAGCTCGAATCTGTACAGCAACCCGTGACTGACACACGGCCTAAATTACAATTACACACGCGGATAATTGCGGAGAACCAACCTCAACACTCGCCCATAATCTATGGAATAATCTATATCTAGATAACCTAAGGAGTATTTTGCAATATCTTTTTTTTAGAAATATATTATAATTGCAAATATAAAAAGTAAGAAATGTCCACTAGTTTTAGTAAAAAGTCTTGGTCCAAAACGTTCAAATAAATAGCAACGAAATATCAAAGAAACTACTAAGAATCGGTCCAGGGTTTTAGAAATATTTATTCACCAATTATATTCTGGGGCTACAATAAATTGATAGACATGGTATCAAATAGGAAAATAGCGTAAATATTGGTCTCGATATTTCCATCAATTAAATTAAAAAAAATAGAGAACACCTGAGAAATAAATACAAAACACAGCTTAAAAAACAATTAAGTACTTCGAAAGGAAAACAAAATGACTAGTAATACGTAACGAAACCAAAAAGAAAAAATGCTATTTCGTCAAACTTACGACACGATATATTAGTGACTACGAAAAAAAAACGAGTTCTCCACAGTTGTCCGCTTTCGTATCATCAAAATCATCATAATTAATTAGCTTAAAGAAATAGTTATGTACAATACGTTATCTACAAAATATATATATAAGTTATCATACAGGGTAATTCTCCATTGAGCCTCCTCTAGGGGTAGCTCTGACGGTGCTGGAAAAATGATACAGTCAAGTGTTACAGTCCGATCCTAACAGAAAGTCTGACGTGCCGTTGGTCGACTTAATTGGGCTACCATGGTCCCGCGCCATCTTTAACAGGCAAATTGGTGGCCGTTTTAATATCGTGGAATGTCAATGTCGACGTCGAACGATCGGTCACATCACTGGAATACACCGCACGTCACTATACGAAACTATACCGTGTCTATTCTGTCCCAGGGCAGCATCATGTCGGCGGGCGATCGGAATTCCTCCAGGTTGAAAGGGTCGAATGTCTCGTCATGCACCCCCAGCAGGGGATCGTAATCCCCCAGGGCGGGGTTCTCCGGCTGTAGGGACGTCATACCACCACCGCTCCCGTTGGTTCCCACGTAGTTATCGTTCGCGATCAACGAATCCAACCATTCCTCCGTATCCATCGGTTCGGCGCCGTTCTGGTTCTGGACGTTGTTATTCTCCTGCTGGCCGTTCTCGCCCAGGTCCATGAAGAACTGGTTGATGTCCGGCACTATATAGTTATCGAGCAGTTCGCTGGGATCGATGTCGTTGAGCACCCCGGTGTCGGGGATGTTCTCGAACATCTGCACGTTGCCCTGACCGTCGGCGGGCTGCTGACCGGCGATGGGATACACCGGCTCCTGGTTCTTGGTACCCGCGGAACCCGGCGTGGAGGGGTATGAGGCCGCGCTGGCCGGCAACTCGCCGTTCTTGATCAGGATGTCGAGAACGTCGTCCACCACCTGACTCTTGACGCTGTTCTTCTTCCCCATCTGTCTGGTGGCCTCCTCGTACAACGGGGGAGGCTTGGAGTCTCCGTTCTCACCCAGGAACTTGATCTTGACGTCCCCGAACTGTTTAAAGTCCTCGATGAACTCCTTCTTCGGCGGCTGATCCGGGAAGTGCTTGTTGGTGTCCTCGATGAACTCTTTCTTCAGCTGAGGCTTGACGATGGACGTTAAGACGTTCGGTAAGGAGTGGGTTCGGTTATGCCCGTTGACGCCCTTGGTGGCCTTGCCATGCATCAACTGGCAGACCAGAGCGGCGTCAGTACTATTCAGCACGAACTCAATACCCTTTATATCGTTGTCGTTCATGAGCAAACCGGCTAGATTCTTCTGATTCTGGAAGGCGACGTGTTGCTGTTGCTGGAGCCGTTGCTGTTCCTCGTTAACCTGCGTCTGTTTAGCCTGGAGCGCCTGCAGTTGCCTCACCGGCATCGCGATGTTCTGCTGCTGATGCGCCGACTGTTGCTGTTGCTGCTGCTGCAACTGATTCAACTGTTGCTGTTGCTGCTGCTTGGCCTGGATGTGCTTCTGGAGTTCGGCCCGCGGACTACCGAACACCTGTTTCTGACTCATCGCGCTCAGTTGCCGTTCCAGTTCCTTAATCTTCCGCTGTTGTTCCCGTACGAGGTCCTCACTGATCGCCTGACTCATGTCTGGCGATTTTTGATCGGCCTGAACCCCCGGACTCAGGGGATCCGCGATCTCCATCAGGTCCTGGCTCTCGTTCTTCAGCGAGTCGTGCGGGGAACCGACGTCCTGGCTCCTCTCGCTGTGAACCGACGAGTCTACCGATCCCTGACCGTTGTGGGAGACGTCGTTGTTCATCTGGTTCGTGTACGATTTCAGGCGTTCGATCAGCTGGGGCTTGGATCCCGACACCGGGAGGCTTCGCCGCTTCAACTCGGCCTTCAGGTCGCTGACCTTCATGTCCTCCAACCTCCCGGTGATCCGACCGACCGCGGAGGGTTCGCTGGTGGTCGAGGTAACGGGGGAGTGTTGCTGGATGTTGATGTTGCCGTTGCAGTTGTTGCTGGTGCTGGAGGAGCTGGGGGAACTATCGCCCGGCGATTTGTGAGCCGGTAAAATGATCTGGCGATACTTGTGCTGCAACTGAAGCTGACAGTGTAACAGCAACGTCTGTTGTTTCAGCAACAAGTCGTACGAGGACTCTCCAGTCGTGCAGCTGCTGCTGTTGTTCTTCTGAGCGCTCGGGGGACCCTTGTACTCGTGGAATTTGATGGTGCGGGCCTTCGGTGCCGTCTTCGACTTGCATTTCTTTCGGTTTTTGTCTTTGCCCGGTGCGTCAGTTTTGACGTGCGACAACTTACACATAGGAGCCGGAGTGGCCGGCTGAGACGCTATGGAAGGTACGGGACTGGCCACCGAAGACAGGGGACTCAGCGTGGACGTGGAGGACACCAACGAGGTACTACCCGGACTGGAAGCACTGGCTTGTGACAATAACGGACCCGGGACCTGCCGACACAAATCCGTGAAGACGAACTGTTCACCACTGTCCTTGTTCAACACCGGAGCGGTGCTGGTGAGTACCACGGGACCCTCGGCGTGTTGGTACAACGAGACCACGATACCCGCGGATTTGGCAGCCGTCTCCAGCACGTCGCTGGGTCCCGGACTGACGGTATCGCCCTCGGAACTGCCCTGGGAGTCCTCCTCGGGATTGACGTAGTTCTGGGGTAGCTGGGGTCGTTTCAGCGATCCCTCGCTGGTCGCCTTGTACGGTATCTTCCCGGTCTTGACGGCCTGCTCGATGGGCTCTTCGGTGTGTAGGATGTTCTTCTGGATGAGCTCGAGCGGTCCGGGTCGGTGCGACAGCTGGTCGTTGAGCTGGTCGGCGAGGCGCGCCTTCTTCAGCATCCGCTGGCGTTCGGCCAAACTGGGGTCGGCGTGGAGGGCGTCCGCCTCGAGGATATGACGGCGTTCGAGCTCTTGGCGGGGCGGTCTCTGTTGGATCTTGGCCTTGAGGATGTCACCCGTTTTCGCACGTTCTGCTGACCTTCGTTGACCATGAGCTGGAATGAAAGACAGAACAAATTTAGTCTCGGTAATTTTTTGATTTATATTAACATGATAACTACTATTACACTCGCATAAAGATTATACCAACAAGATATATAGGAAGGACCATCGATGCTTGAATAAGTCGTTATTCTAGTCTAGAATTTTTTTTATTTCATAGCTAAATCCATCAAGAATATATCCTTAAGAGGATTTTTCAAAATTTAAATTATTTCCCACGAAACTTTAAACGATTCTTCTCAAAACTACTTTTTCGAGACGGTTCTACTGAACTGATTTACTATTGGTTAATTGGAATAAAATCACAATTATCAGCACATTAATAATTTACTATTATGTAAGTAAATATTCGATAGAGACATATGGAACCCAATTATGAAGATGTTCCGCGAAAAGTAACATAAATATAATACAAACTTTCCAGGACAAAGTCAATTGCAAGGAGACATGAGTGACTCCATTCTCATGTCAATATCGAAGTAACACAACTCTTGGATAACACCAGAACAGGACACAGACTCAAAATAATCAAACTATTTGATTAAATATTTCCTTTAGAGTTTCTGGAGAGTTAGTTATGTAGATGCATGTTTACAAGGGATTTGTACAAAATATTACTAAATTTTCACACGTTTTTTCATATGCCTTTTTGGGTGTTATCTGGAGAAGTTATTGTCCCAATGCCTAGGGACCGAGTGATTACCATTGAGTAGATTTGGGACCATCGGCTGTTCAAGGGTTTCTTAGATAGCACTGTCTGTTCTCTTTCTATTACATTTTTTAATGTCAACATTATTTTCCTTTTTCTTAAGTTTTTCCGGTTTTTGACACTTGTTACAATCAGTAACAAACCTAATTTATTATGCCTACTTATACATATATATATATATATATATATATATATATATATATATATATATATATATATATATATATATATATATATATATATATATATATATATATATATATATATATATATCTCCTAACTTAAGAGTTCTAAAAAACAGGGTAGGAAATTAAGTAACTTAATTATTACTCAATGACTACATAATTAAATTTTAATTATTATCTCGATTAATAAAATTAATTTAATTTAAAAGTTTTAAAGTATTTTGGACGCCTGAATACTTCCGTGCTTGCAAGTAAACAAACCCTTAGAGCCCCAAGACAATTCTGCTTAAATATTCGATGATATTACACGACTAAATATCAGGTCTCAGCTCTGTCTGAAATCAGACCTATTTCACGCCCCTTTCAGCTTACCCCCATCATATCGCACTTCATTCTAATCTCAACTATAGTAGGGATACTCAATTAAAATGGTTTGTGGTAATTTAAGGAGATTTATAATAAAATGAAATTAGAGTTCAATTTCATAATGGGCGTGGAGAACGAATTTGTCTAATATTAATGTTATTTTATCATAATAAATAAATATAAAAGTGCTTATATATAGTCTGTTCAAAGTTATTTTGTATATTACATACGTCATTTATATATTTTATACATTATAATGCATCTAAACTACATAAAAACTACAGTTATTTATATAGCCAGAATAATTTATAGGTTAGAGTTGTAACCTCTTCTCACTATTGCTTGAGTATATTGCATACGTCTGACAATCGCACGACTTTGACAGACACATTCGTTTACGTGTTCGAACTAATCAGACAGCATTGTGTCTCTTTTTAACTAGAATAAATGAGAAGAGAGATATTGTCTGATTCTAAAACGAATTTACAAATTGCAGCAGGCAATACATTGAACATCTTGATGACGTATGTACACAAAAACTTTAAATAGACGTTATATGTCGATATTTTGCATAATGTATTTTAATGAGTATTGTCCATCGATATGCATTAATTTTTCCCATCTTTCAGGCAATTTACGGATTCCATTTTGAAACAATATATCTCGTACTGCTTGATGCTAGCCACTAATCGATCCATTTTTTGGAATCTTCATAAGAAGTGAAGCACTGCTCAGACACGTCACCCATATATCGGAACAGGCACTAATCAGAAGGAGTTAGGTCTGGAGAACACGGTGGGTGCGGTAACACTTCCAATTTTACAATTTTTCACATGTTTTGCAACATGGGGTTGAGCCTTGTCAGGCCGAAGAACAGCATTTTTGTATCTATGCCTGTGTTCCGGCTATTTTCGCCGCAGTGAAGATTTTTCAGAACGCTCTTTGTCTTCGGTGTCAAAATTACCAATTTTAAAACGTCAAAAGCAGTATTGATATGTTGGAATTGATAACCCGTAAAGCCGTAAGCTTCACACAGAATTCGATGACCTTCAGCCACATTTTTCTGCAAACTGAGTTCCTGAGCAGAACTTCCTGTAAATGCGATATATTCAGTACAAATTCAGGCATTTTAATGCACTGAAAAAAATTCGACGGAATGACACGTACTGAAAAGTGAAGTATATCAGTGAGGCTCCATCATGAATTTGGCTACGAATGTAGCCAATGCAGTTTAATACACGATAACACCATCTATTGTAAATTCTTTAAAGTTAATTTTTAAGCGATATTATTGGAAGATGTTTTCTCCATTTTCAAATCCTAATTCTAAAACAGTAATGTCGGCTACACTTTAATGCTTTTTTTGAATGATTCATTCTCTGAGCATCATTCATTATAGACCTGTTACCATCCTATTCTGACCCTTCTGCTCTGTTTGTAGTTCATTATTGTTATTACCAACAATACATATAAATAAAGATCACATTATCTGGCATCACTGTTTTCTTTTGTTCTCCCTCTATTCCACGATCCATATCTACAAAGATCTATCGAGATGGTTTAATTCTTATACGATACACTGTCTTTTGCAATTAAGCAGCATTTATTACAATTGACACCTTAGGAACCACTCGTTTATTACGTAAGACGATTGGGGGGAGAGGTGTCAACCATGTCTTATTTTTCTTATGAGATGGGAGAATTACTTACTTTAGGTTCTTATGTAATAAATATTGGGGAGTAAAAACAGGCAAAAAATGTTTCACATAATAAATAAATGGAAGATCAATAAATTTTAAGGCAGTTAACATATTAAGATCTGAAAAACTATAAAGTCCAATAAATTAGAACGTTCAAATTCACTCAAATATTATACATCAATGTTTGAAAGAATGACAAAAAAGTAGATGGTTGGCAGTGAACAACACACAAGCACACAATAGGGAACTATCGACTGTTTAGTAATTGACTACTTTTTACTATCGACTGTTTCAGTTGCTATTTTTGGTCCGACTGATTTTGTTACTATTTACTGGATTGTTTCAGTCGTGTACTTTTACTATTTTTGGTTCTAGTAGTTTCATTCGACTGATTTTTAACGTTCTAGCTCAGTCGTCATAGCCGCTCCCTTGACAAAAATGTACCCATTTTATGCTTACATAGATTTATATGTAATATATATATATATATATATATATATATATATATATATATATATATATATATATATATATATATATATCTATATATAATATATATATATATATATAATATATATATATATATATATATATATATATATATATATATATATATATATATAATATAATATATATATATATATATATATATATATATATATATAATATATATATATATATAATATATATATATATATATATATATATATATATATATATATATATATATATATATATATATATAATAAATAGTTAATGTAGGGTAATAGTTAATAGGGTAAAGAGATTAAAATTGTGAATGATTAAATAATAAAATACTTTTGAATGTTTTTATGGCAATAATAGGTAATATTTCGATTACTCTCTCGATTTTTGTTAAAAAATATTTCCGTTCAATAATAAATAAAGCATTACTTTATTTAAAATAATTCTAGTAGTTATTGTGCAATTATTTTTAATTATGTCATGGATGTCATGTCATGAAAAATTCCATTCCTTTTTACGGATTCACAGAACATTCAAATATAAAAGTAATTCTACTTTGTTTAAAATGAAATTATTAATTGCATGTTATTAGTATGCAGTAATTACTTCTTTCCTTTTCTTTTTTCAAGTTAGTACGTGAAGGAATATGTACATCTCCGTCTCGCTTATACTACCGTTGGAAAATATAAGCTCATATATATTTAACAGCTCTTAAAGCAATTATCTCCGTCCTTTCCTCTCTCACAATTTATACAGGAAAGGATTCGTACATCTTCGTCTAACATCACGAATTGAAAAAAATAGTCGAACCGTGCGCTTGACTGAAAATAGTAATTACCATTTTCAGTCGCTAGTTTTTTGACTATCGACTGTTTTCAGTCGATATTTCCCAACGCTAAAACCTTGAATTTATCAAAAAAAAAATCAAATTAGTCCCTAGTCGAATAATTTATATTCAGATTGGAAATGCCAAAGATATCTGAAACCCAGATGTAATGGTATTAATGAACATTCTCTGGTGTTTGAAGTATCCCAATCAGTGTAAACGTGTATATTGATTTATGAACTGAAATGCGAGGCAATACTCCAACTCATGCAGATAGATATGCCCGGAGCATTAATGCATTAAGCTGCAAATGGAAATGGATAGATTACGTAGCCAGACGTGACGAAAGATTCGAAGATTATATTTTCGATCTCAGATATGCCAGATATTTTACGACTATTTTTATTTACGAAATTGTTAAATAAGTAATCAAAGGATCGAATAAACAAGCATCATTCATAAAATCATCACAGGTTTGCAAAACAAAGAAACAGATGGTTTCCATTAATTTTGAATTAAATGTTTCCATGTATCTTATAATAATATAATTTTTTAAATTTGAGAAAAATTAGTACAAATTATTGTCATATTACCGTCACTAGTATAGTATTAATCGAAATATTGTCCATCATTTTCTACAACTTTTTCCCCCCTCTCTCTGGCAACATCACGATACTGTGTCGAAAGAACAACGTTGTTTCTTTTAAGCTTTCAGCATTTTGAAGCTGTAAGTCAGTCAATGCATTTTGTATTAACCTAAAGAATTGGCGATCAACAGGCGTTACATCCGGTGAGTACGCCAAGGGCGGCAGAACTTCCGATTCGAGCTGCAACAGTGTATTTTTTACCACTCTGCAACATGTGGCCGAGCATTGCCATGCAACAGGATGCCTTCGCGTCTATTGGACACTGTTGCTATTTTTTTGCAACAATACATGGATCGGCTCTTAATATGCTACACCACGGTGCATTGCTGTGTATATACCAGTTTAGGGTAGTTTATATGGCTCGGGGAATGGAGGTAAAACGAAATGAAATTCTGGTGGTTTACATGTTAGGGCGGTTACTTATTGATGTAATATAAAATGTGGAAAATACAAATAGATGATAGGGAGCGGCGCTAGGTCTACCTGTTGACGAGGGTTGGGCAGTCGATGGTGGCACGTCTGAACTGAACTGTGGTCAATGACTGAATGATCGAAAGTACCCTTCAATAATATTCCAGATAAACGTCTCGGGCTAGTTGTCGCTGCTAGCACCCCGCCCGTGTTCAACATCTGGGATTATATTTATGGGTATTTTGTAGACCGTTATTCCACGATGTAAAATTCGACATGCCTCAAGGTCGCTACACCAGCATATGCACTGCAAAGTAGTAACACAAGATCTTGTCATAGTAAATTCACTTTTCATCGCCAGTCACAAAAAGCTTTTGTTTTTTGTGTCTTGTTTCATTAATAGATGTTGATAGTTGATCATAATGCATGCAAACCTAGTAGAATGAACAATTTTTCGTTGTTTAATGGTAAAATTAATAAAATAGTTTTAGATAATATGTTATCTTTATTGTTTTTACAGGCAAGTGATCAAGTGTACCAATAAAATACATAAATATTTTCAAACGTTTGTTTGTTATTTGAAGAGTAAAATTATCAAATTCTTACAGCAGGGGTTTGAATGTAACATATATATATCAATGTCAAGTACGATAGTGTTGCTAGTATCAAAATAAAACCCACATCAAAAGTAGACCTACAATTAAATACGATATTTCCTCTTATTTTAAGCTAAACCGAGGACTTTTCAGGTGAGATTAAAATTAAGAATCAATACAGTTCATCAGCTGATGAACTACCAATTGATTAACGTAACACAGCACCTCCCCGCCCCTCTACACCGTTCTGCCGGCGATCAAGCGCGGATTTCTTTTATTTCATCAAGGCGCCCGCTAAAAAACAAATAAATAACGAACAAATGGCAACGAAAACGGACAAAACCAAAGCTAAACGGCAGGAGACGGTCGAGATTCGTGGATAATGATGTTCCGACGTCGGAAAAGGTGCGGAACCGTCGGGAAAACCGGGCGGAAAACGTCGGGAAGTCGACGCCGGTAACGCCAGATGTTCCGAACGTTTTCGATCGGATCCCTGACCTCTACGTCATATCATTTCGGTTTGTTCGAGGTTAATGACATTTTTACGACTACTTGTACCCGCCAGCTCGGCAGTGTGTCGATAGGCGATGGCGAAAAGAAGAAGAAACGCGCGCGGATTAAGATTGGTCCGGACTAGGGATGTCGGTCCCGGGGAGACATATCGATATATCTATATTTTTGAAAATATTGGAACTTTATAGGTGTACCGGAAGTCCTTATCATTTTTTTCGAAAAAAAATTTCCACTAGTACTGGCCATTTGATTCTACATATATTGTCGAGCTTACAAGAATTTTGTGGATGCCATCCCAAATGCAATAATAAGTGCTTTCCACGTATCCTTAGTCGGTTTTTCTTTATGGCATGGAGCATTATCGTGCTGTAAAATCACTTTATCGTGTCTTTGGGCCCATTCTGGACGATTTTCGATCAATGCATGGTTCAAATTGATCATTTGTTATAGGTAGTCATCTTACTTAACTTATTATTAACTGCTTCACAAAGTTACAATAGTTCGTAATACATCAATCCGGCCTGATCCCATCAAACACAGATTATTGTCTGGCGACCAAAATTATTTGGCCTTGGAACCGATTAGCCGGCTTCGTTAGATGATAACCATGATTTTTTGCGCTCGGGATTTTCAAAATAAATCCACTTTTAATCACCCGTTACCATTCGATGCAAAAATGACTTTGAAATGAAGCGGCATTTAACGAACGATTTTTAGATTTTCCATTTGTCTGTAATTCATTGGATGTGGCTGGCACAGCACACATCTTACCATTTTATTAAATTTCTCCCACTTTTAATTATTCTGCCAATTGTTTTTGAATTTTGCACTCTTGCAGTTTCGCATCTTCAAACTTTTTCGGTCTACCAGAACGTTCTTTGTCTTGCATATCGAAATATCGGTTTTGAATTTTCGAAACCACGCCTCACATGTTGTTAAAGTTAGAGTATGCTCACCGTAAATTTCTACCAGCAAATGATGACTTTCAGCGGCTTTTTTCTTTTGATTAAATAAGGAAAGTAATAAGTGCCGCAACTGCACGTTTTCAGCCACGACGGTGTTACTTTCATAAAATATAACATGTATAGCTTTAAAGTTTGATGTCAATAGAATGATATGACATGTGTGTCAAGTCGTAACATTGCATAGTTAAGCCTAGCGACATCTGTTAGGAAAATCGGTAATGGCTTGCCGGTACACTTGGTATTTTAATGATATCGAAACTTCTTCACTCCAATCCTACTTCTCCACAGAAAATGCACTCGGTGACTGGAATCCCAAAATAAAAGTACATTATTCTCCATCGAAAAACCTAAATATTGATATTTTAATTTGAACTTGACGGTGTTACCTTCATAAAATATAACACGTATAGCTTTAAAGTTTGATGTCAATAGAATGATATGATATGATATCGATATTTCTTCACACCAACCCTACTACACCACACAAAATGCACTCGGTGACTGGAATCCCAAAATAAAAGTACATTATTCTCCATCCAAAAACCTAAATATTGATATTTTAATTTGAACTTGACGGTGTTACCTTCATAAAATATAGCATGTATAGCTTTAAAGTTTGATGTCAATAGAATGATATGATATGATATCGATATTTCTTCACACCAACCCTACTACACCACACAAAATGCACTCGGTGACTGGAATCCCAAAATAAAAGTACATTATTCTCCATCGAAAAACCTAAATATTGATATTTTAATTTGAACTTGACGGTGTTACCTTCATAAAATATAGCATGTATAGCTTTAAAGTTTGATGTCAATAGAATGATATTATATCGATATTTCTTCACACCAACCCTACTACACCACACAAAATGCACTCGGTGACTGGAATCCCAAAATAACGTAATAAGTACAATATTCTCCATCGAAAAAACCTAAATATTGATATTTTAATTTGCAACTAAAAGTTTGATACCCTCATTTACAACTATCGATATTTCTTCGAAAAAGTCTCGATACATACAGCATCCCTAGTTCGAACGTGGAACCCTTGCGTCGTGCTATTTTCGTGCACAACGTCGCACGAGTGAGAAAGAACAAACGGTCGATGGAAATAATTAGCGAGTGTGATACAAGTCAGTCCAGTGGACCTCTCATGTCGTGACACGTTATACAGTCCATACGGAGAGTCATGAAACTAGTTCACGGTGGTATTTTAATATCATGTCAACAGATGCATTGACGAAGCCCAATAACTTAGGAATTCAAACCAAGTGTAGTTACCTAAGTATATTTAAGTGATATTACAGTATTAAAAGTTCCAGCATATATCTTTAACAAATTAAACAATTATTTCAATAGAACATAGAAGAAAAATAGTCTAAAATTTTAGTCTGTCCTAATTGGCGTTTAGCATTATCTTCCAATATCTGCGCTAGCGAAAAACGAAGAACTAAAAAATGTTTTGTCCCTTTGACGGGTGTCGTCATTTCGTGACTATATAATAGTACGATGTTGATATAAAGGGCCGGGGACAGACATAGTGTATATAGCAAATAATGAATCAATAAATAAATAAAGTTAATAACACAAACAGGGGGGCTAAAAGTATAAATATTGTATATACAATTTAAGAATGAGCACAAATACAGGACTATAAACACAACCATAACGAAGTAGAAGTTTTATGCAGACAGCACACATCAGCACCCATACTGAAGTGATAATAGTTATTTGGTCAGTAAATCTAAACTTAGCATAGGCTAGATTCTATGGAGAATACCGATTTTTCGTAGAAATCCTAGGAGCCTGAATTTTCTCCTATTAAGGCATTTCTAAAATTTTGCAGCTCATACAAATATTTGTAATAGGAAGGGGAGAGGAGGCCGTCGATTTGGCCGCAATATCCGCGCACTCATTTCCCGGTATACTAACGGGAGATGGGGTCCACAGTAAACTTGTCCTGATCCCATTCAGATAGACGGTGCGGATGATTGACAGTAATTCGGTAACCTGGGAATGGTTGAACTTCTGTAACAGGAAACACTCGAGAGCATTTGGGAGTCGGTCAGGATTAGCCATTCTTTGAAGGATCGTGTTGTGATGTAGGATTAAGCTTTGAATATCGCGAAGAATTCAGCGGTCAATACTGAACCCTGTTCAGGGAGCTTGAAACGGAATGCCCGGTTGGCAATCACAAATACACTGCGAACCCCGCTGAGCGATTTCGGAGCCATCGGTATATACATTAACATTTTTGGGTATGATACTTCTTTCCTTTCAGCCCAATATAGAGCTTGGTTAAACCAATATATAACTTGCGCGTCCATATTTTCCTTCTTGTTACTATTTGTGTGTTTATCTTCGCTCCATAACTTAATATCAGCTGAAGTACAAACAGTGTTGGAATTCACCATTTCCAATATGTTAACAATATCCAAGGACGCACTGACAAGCACATTCCCATACTATCGCAATTGCTCCCTAATTATACTTGAGGGAACAATGACTGTACCAATATTTGTGCAAGTTTCTTGATTATGAACATTCCAGGCCAACTTTCGATAGTATTGGCCATTAGTTGGGCTAATCCATTTGGTTTCGGTGACGGATACATGACAGCAAACTAGGTGCATATCCTAACAGTAACAACGTTTTTAGAAAGCTTTGCAATACTAGAAAATATTTTCTCTACAAATTTAATATTTATAGTTAATCTTTAAACTATGAATTGAATATTTGCGATTGCAAAATCATTGTCATACCTGAGTGACAAAGCGCTCGTGAGGCCACTTCAGGAATGAACAGGTGGTCATCAAGCAGGTTTAGAAAAATCACACATTCATCACATCAACACAACAATTACTTTTGAACTAACTCATGACATTTTCCGCTCTTTTGTCATGCATCCACTTTTCATCACCAAATTCGGCGGCGGTTCAAATCGAGGGGAAACGCTTAAATTTTAAAGGGACGTACAAGACGTATTTTTTATCTAAAGTAGTAGGATATTTGTGTTAAATATTATTGCTGAGTTGATGTGACGGAAAATCGAAAGTCGTTCAGTGAAAAAGCCATTCAGTTTACTTTTTAAGCACTAAGTATAGCATATAAGACCTCGTACAAATATTGTAGACAATTGCTTCTATGGTGTAATGGTTAAAGCGTTAGCTCCCAAGCGGAGGCTGCAGGTTCGATTCCCAGCGGAGACAATAACTTTTTGTTGTTGTTTAGTTAGAACATTTGTCAAATCACCTAGGATAGGGAGCGGCCCCCGGAGCCTGAAGCGTTCCTTATTTTCAATCATTGTTACTTGATTCCTTTTTTTCCTCTACGGGCTGCAACTACTTTACTTTGCCCACCCATTGTAATATTAAATAAAATCACTGCGCAATTTACTGAGTAAATATCTAACACTAAAAAGCGAAAAATCTTTAACAAAAAAATTGAACCCACTTCAAAGAATAAATAAGGAATAATATTGTAAATAGATAAATAAGTTGAAGTAGATAATCTTATAATGATATCGAGTCGTGGCCTGTTTGAGTAGCTTCCTATGAAGATATCAAAAAATACTAAAAATATACAAAAAATACAGTTTGCTTTTTAAGCTCAAACAATACAAAAATAATAATAAAATTTTGTGACACATACACAAAATTAAACTGGGAACAAAATAAATTTAATTTGTTGCTTGGCACCGACTTCATCAGTCATCAGTCATCAGTTGGGTAGTAGCTAAAATAATATTGTAAATAGATAAATAGGTTTAGGTTGGTATTAAGCTAAATTGTGTATGGTATATAGTAGAATATAAAATATGTGTAGTAGATAGGTTAAATGAGGTTTTTTATTATTTATAATAGTTATTTATTATTTTTATTTAGTTATTACAACGATTATTATGTACATATTTTATTATAAAAAGTTTCACTTTGTGTTAAAAATGTAAGTTTGATTATATTTTAATTTTTAGTGAGTCCCTTATTTATTTTTTGTAGTCGGTTAATTTTTTTTGTTCTTTTTTTTGATTTTGCCTAATTTCAACATTAAAAAAGAACAATGACCATTAAAAACAGTGGGAAGAGATGTCCTTCGTTATGTTAAATAACATAACGAAGTGATTATTACAATTATTGATAAAGCAGCTTGTACTTTTGAACAATATCACTTTTTCATCATTATCAGGATATTGATTATAACTGTGTCATTTTATTTTGTTTTTTTTTAATTGTGTCTACGTATAGTAGCTTTGAATGCAAATACGTGTTGGCAATACCGACATTATGAATATAATCAAACTCTCGGATATGACATTTATTAAGAAATATATTGACATAATTGGCGAACTGTGATTTAATAAAATACAATAACGCGAAAGCAAAATGAAACGCCGCACTCATCGATATATCAGACCTGTGTGACACAAATCAATCCCGTGGCCCTCTTATGTCAGAATATGAGTCCATTCGACGCCAAAGAAAAGTAGTTCATGGTTTAAAGTAGTTATATTCACGATTCTAGCAAGTGGACGAACAAAGCCAATAAATCACGAATTTTTAATAATTCTTACTCTTATTAAGATATATTCCATAAATTATAAAGGAAAAACATAAATAAATAAAGAAACCAGTAAACAGTTTTTTTCTTTTATTTATTGATATTTTGTTACATTTCATATACGTTATATAGCAAGACTAATATTTTTAAGCATTTTGGGTGGTATTCTGCAAAACTTGAACAAATTAGTTATGGTTAAAATGTGATTTCTGATCATCAATCACAAATTTCCTTGAAATAAAGGCGGAACTGTCAATCTTGAGTATAGTCTATTCAAAATTTTTTTATACATACGTCTTCAAGATGTTTAATGTATTGCCCGCCGCAATTTGTAAATTCGTATTAGAATCAGACAATGTTTTCCTGCTCATTTTATTCTAGTTGAAAAGAGACACAATGCTGTCTGATTAGTTCGAACGCGTAAACGAATGAGCCTGTCGAAGTCATCCGATTGTCAGACGTACGCAAAATTGTTGAAAGCAATGATAAAAGGTGGTAACTCTAACCGTAGTGCAGTCTGTAAGTTCCCCACACGAAGATGCTGAAAGTTCTTAGTTAGAAACCTATGAAGTATAGTGGCTGTATAATTAACTGTAGTTTTTATATGTACTGTAATGTTAAAATAAATTATATTTGGTAAAATTTTTGTTGAATTATTTATTTTATTATTTTATTTAGATTAGAATTTTCTTGTATGTCAAAGCCAAAGTGAACTAAAGCTCAGAGTTGACGCGGCAACATTGCGACGTTTTGATGACGTATGTACAAAATAACTTTGAATAGATTATATATTGTAGTTAATCATACATCTTTATTATAATCAATAAGCTGGTAATTACTAACACTCTCAAAACCATTCTTAGAAAATTTTCATAGTAAAAATATAATAGTTTTAGGATAAAACGCAACTAGATTACCATTATTTCCAAGTTTATTTCGCCTCCTTCTTCAACTTGACTCAAAATAATATTCCCGTGGTGTTTTTCTAGGTTAAATAAATAAGTAGAAGCCCGTAGAGCTAAATCGGGCGTATAAGGCGGTTATGGAATGATATAAATTGATTTTAAAAGAAAATATTTGTATAAACTAATATTGTGTATTAGAGTGATGAAAAATAAATGAGTTAATCATTACCAAAGACCATAATATCAGCGATTTAAGATGAACAGCGTCAAGCTAACAATGCATAACATTCAAGTAATATTCCTTGATGACAATTTGCTGGAAGTAAGTCATAATGAACAACAGTATGTTATGATTACCAAGTTTTTTTTGCTTTGTAATACATCTGCAACAATCAATTAACCGGAGTTAAGTTATTTATCAAGAAAAGTTGGATCGCCAATCGTTCCACAGTTACTTGAAGCATTTTTGATACAAGCTAATGGAAGTCGAGAAAAGTACCGTAGTGCAGCCTGTAAGTTCACCACACGAAGGCGCTGAAAGTTCTTAGTTAGGAACCCTTAGAATTAGGAAACAGTAATCTTTTGAAAATCACCTTTAATTCTGTAAATGTATGGCACGAATTCTACTTTTTTTTGTTTGTTGTTGTTTTGTAATACACCTATTTTTTGTTGATACAACTTAATGACAATAACAAGTTACGGCTACAATTATTTCGGATATTGGATATCGTAAATAGACAAGAAAATTATTATGTTGTATGGAAAATATTTTAATTTATTAATTTCTTCAATAAGCAGAATCAAAAGACTCGAACCAAAAGTAAAATATCATTAATATTAATAATTGTTGAACTATTTAAGCTTAAACTTGATTTACGAGAAATATTTTGTTGCTTTATTAAATACTTAAAAAGTTACAACCCACAATGTTATACTATTTTCAATGTCAGGGTGAAAAAAACGATAAAATCATTGTTTCTGTTAGTGAGCCAACTATTCCTTGATATATTAGCAAAAGTTGACTGGTAAACTGAAAATCTGACGCACCATACTTGTATTATTTATATTACAGAAATTATAAAAAATAATTCAGCGAATGTCAAATATGTTCTGAAATATATAAACATGTTATCAATGAGTCTAGAAATAAAAACGAGATATACAGGGTAGACCATCAGCAGTAATCGTTTTCTCTGTTATAAGACACATATAGTCAAATTTTAGTTGCGAAAATAGACACAGGACTACTGATATAAATATAAAATACGGTATCATGTGCCAGATAGAGAGCTTAATATATTAAAACAATAAGGTAAGGTGCAAAGTCCTCGGCCTGGCCCAGAGATGGCGTTCCAATCAGCAAACATTTATACTCCCTGTACGGGAGTACGTATCATTAGTTCGTATAATAAGTCTCGACGTGTTTTCTCAATCAGTTCGTTTACAGGCATTGTTAATGTCGACCTCTTACTTGTCTCTTAAAACAGATAAACTTTGATTTGGAAGAATTAACCACTAAGTAAATTCATCCAATGTTGTTCACCCCAAGTCCAACCATGCGAAAGTGGACAGTTGAACTGAAGAGTTAGCTGACACTAGATAACGTACAGTTTTATTTCAATATTACCTAACAATAGAAGTATCTGTCGTGACAATCACTGATCCCTGTTATTTTTACTATATATTCAGACATGTTATCATTTCGTTTCTAGAACTTGCACTTGATCAGATCGACATCAAGATCTCGCACGCTTAGAATTTGTTTTATTTATTTTTCTATTTATTCTGTAAATAGCTGTTGGATCATTTAATTTAATCTCCGTTTTTGTTTATTTAATATGTTAATATATGTTTAATTTTACGCCCTGGACATTAGCCCTACAATAATAACAATGAATTAATAATTAAATAAAATATTTTTAAAAAATTGAACCGACTTAAAAAAAATAAATAAGGAACTCCCTCAAAGGTAAAAAATAATCAAACTTAGAGTTTTAACACAAAAATATGTACATAATAATCCTTGTAATAACTAAATAAAAATAACCAAGAACCTTAACGAAAATATCGACTACACGTATTTTATATTCTACTATGTACACACAAATTAGCTTAATATCCGCCTAAACTTATTTATCTATTTACAATATTATTTCATCTACTTCAAACTGACCAGTTTGAAGTCGGTACGAGCAACAAATTATATTTGTTTTGTTCGTAATTTAATTTTCCGTATATGACACAAAATTATATTATTACTTTTGTACTGTTAGGGCTCGGCACCGATTGGGACCAATGGGACCACCTCGGAAGTGCACTCTTTCGAATAAAAAAAGAATTTTGAAAATCAGTTCACAATTGACGGAGAAATCTATGAACATACATAAATAATATACAGTCGAATATAGAACGTCTTCCTTTTTTGAAGTCAGTTAAAAAAGATAACAGAAGTGAAACTAGACCACAAGGAAATTTGTTGCATGATTTTGATTAAGAAAAGAAAAAAAATGGGTAGAATATTGGATGACTTTCTGTTTGTACAACAATAAGAACGTACCTTTGTATCGTTCTCATAATTCTTTTAGTAATCTATAGTCCATTCAAAGTTCTTTTAGTAATGCGTCATGGCCATATGTGACGTCGAAACATTGCAATATTGTCGCATCAACTCTGAGTTTTAGTTCAGTAAAATTCTAATCTAAATAAAATAATTGAACAAAAATGTTATCAAATATAATGATAGACTGATTAGAAATTAACAGTTGTAGTGATTGAATTAGACAGTGAGTCGAAAGATGAAAGTGACTGAAGGTAACTTTCAGGATATGTGATGATGCTGTGCAATGCTGGAAATTCCTGAGACAGAGTGTTGAGAGTGGAAACAACTAAAGGTATGCACATAATTAATTGAATATAACTGTAGAGAATGGTATTGTAGGGTGTGCAAGGTTTTTGTGTTCAGATATGACTGTAATTGTTCAAAATTAAACATGAAGCATTAGGTTAGAACGCATGAGAAGAAAATGAATACTAACTGTTTTGTAGATAAGGTAAATGCATTAGACAGGATTCACTGATTAATTTTAGAAAGAGTGGTGTACACAGATAATAGCAGAAGAAATTAAATACACAGTAATAGCAAGATGACTTGACAAGTAAACACACCATTGAAGGAAACAAGAACTAAACGTAAAAAGGTAAATATGCTCTCGAATGAAAGTAAAATACGTTTCTCAGATATAAAATTGTTAATTAGGTGGATTAGGCTTCCAGAGGGATACCACTACATAAAAAAACACGCCTAAAACTCTACCTCATGGGTGGTGAGGAAAAGAGTTAAATGTAAACAAAACAAATCTAACCTACAAACTATTATACCTCTGTTCTTAATTGTAGTTTAAGTCCTTCGATAATATATGTATTAGATGTACTATAATATTAAAATAAATTATATTTGATAACATTTTTGTTCAATTATTTTATTTAGATTAGAACTTTTTTGCATGCCAAAGCGAAACTGAAGCAAAACTCAGAGTGATGCGGCAACATTGCACTGTTTCGACGTCACAAATATCCATGACGCATTACTAAAAAACCTTTGAATAGACTATACAATAATTTTAAGGTTGGCACTATAAACTATGGATTATAACTAGACCACAAGGCAATTTTTGTAAGATTTTAATTAAGCCGTTTTCTTTAAAAAATGGGTAGAATATTGGATGGCAATCACAAAAACGAAAGGAATATTAGGTTGTGATGAAAGATTAGAGATAGCAATGACAAAGGTACGAATACTTTGAAACAAAATATCAGTATTATTCTGATAAACAAACAACAAATATTTTTAATATAAAATCGTTTAAAATCAATAACCATCGATGTTCAAAAGATACCGTCGATTGTATAACGTTAAAATAACATTTTCGAACATTTTATTTCGCAGGTTTTACACGGTTTTTACATTAGGTAAAATTTTATTAGCGATTTATTTTCACCTGAATCCCGAACCGAAAAAAAAACCTTTAAATTCGCCATGTGTTTCCGAACATTCAGCGTAGTTTTAACGATGATTTCGCAATAACGAGCGTGGGTCGACCACTTGAGTCATTATCGTATTTTTCACGCCTCGATTACCTTTACAATGCCAAACCAGGCCTATGGTTAACTGGGTATTCATTTTGTATATTTATTATCCGCGCTCAACTTTGCTCAAAATTAAGATTAATTAAAATGCGTTAATATCGCGAACGATACAGTTGTTACACAATATTTCGATTGAAAAGTTCTCGGTCTGTCTTTTGCTGAGTTTTGGTACAATCGTTTTTGGGAAACTACATTTTTGATACGTATTTTGAAGACATGTAATTAGCGACAAAATAGCAACGGCAAAATATGGTGTCCATTATTATATTATATATATTTTTTATAACTTAACAGGTCTATTGAAAAGCCCCGGCCTACCATAGTAAAACACATTTTTTGGCAAAATTATTATTTTTTTATTCAACATGATTTCCTTCAAGGGTGATGGAGTTGGAGGAGCCACCCTCCAACTTTTCGATACCATTTGTGTAGTATGATTTGTCCTTAGCTTCAAAATAGGCCTCAGTTTCGGCGATCACCTTTTCATTCGATGAAAATGTCTTCCCAGCGAGCATTCTTTTGAGATCTGAGAACAGGAAATAGTCACTGGGGATCAGATCTGGAAAATACGGTGGATAAGGAAACAATTCGAAACCCAATTCATGGATTTTTGCCATCGTTTTCACTGACTTGTGACACGGTGCATTTTCTTGGTGAAGCAGCACTTTATTTTTCTACAAATGCGTTTTTCGGCGATCTCGTCCTTCAGACAGTTCAATAACGCTATGTAATAGTCGCTGTTGATGGTACTTCCTTTTTCAAGGTAGTCAATGAAAATTATTCCATGCGCATAGACGCCATAACCTTGTCAGCCGCCTGTTGCGTTTTCCCACGCTTTGGAGCGGATTCATCGTGTGCAGTCTACTCGGATGACTCTCAGTTGGACTTCGGAGTGAAATGATGGAGCTATGTTTCATACATTGTCACATATCGACGCCAAAACTCGGGTTTATTACGCTTGATCATCTTCAAACACTGCTCTGAATCATCAAGTCGTCGTTGTTTTTGGTCAAAAGTGAGCTCGCGCGGCACCGTCTTTGCAAAGAGCTTTCTCATATCCAACTATTCGTGAATGATATGATATACACGTTCAGTTGATATCTTTAGAGTGTCTGATATTTCATTCAATTTCAATTTACGGTTATTCAAAATCATTTTGTGGATTTTTTTATGTTTTCGTAGGTTACAGCGTCTTTTGGACGTCCACTGCGTTCACCGTCTTCAGTGTTCATTTCACTACGTCTAAACTTAGCATACCAAACCTTGATGGTTGATTTTCCTGGTGCAGTGTCCGGAAACTCGGTATCAAGTCAAGTTTTTGCTTTAACTGTATTTTTTGTCTTCAAAAAGCAATATTTTGTCAACACGCGAAATTCCTTTTTATCCATTTTTTCACAATAACAACAGTTGCTTCACTCAAAATGCTATAATTCACAAACTAACGATCCGACAGCTGTCAAATTTATACAGGCATCTTTTGAGGCTAAGGGCTAACTAAAAAACATATGGATTTAATTCTAGTAGCGCCATCTATGTGTTGGGTCGGGGACTTTTCGATTGACCTGTTATATAAAAGATAAACAAGATATACTATTAGCAACTTTTCAGGCTTATTAGCCAATTTTTCTATTAATTAAAAAAGCTAAAAGTATATTTAAAAAAAATTAAAGCAAGTTCTCAAGAGTACACATAATACAATACTGACATATAAAATGCAACCATTACATTAATTTAAAAATAAATTTACAGTAAATTTTGTGTGTTTATAAATCAAATTCTATTTATGACACAATAATGCATAAATAAATAAAAACTAGAGCTGCTTTTACTATAAATGGTTTGGGATTAATGATGTTTAAGTGGACTTATCTAGGTAGTAAAAGATAATCTGATTTAGATAAAACATTAAAGTTGATGTAGGGTTATTCTTTATGTCAATATATTCCTAATGACATTGTTGACGATGTTTATGACAATAATTAAGTGTTAATAATATTCCAACTGAACTACGAAACTATTCTGATTATTGTTAATACGATGAAAGCCCAACATAAACAAACAGGTGACTATGGAAGCCATGTAACTTTTTGTAATTTATGGTACTCCGAAATGTCAAATACACATGATATAGTTTATTCAAAGTTATTTTATACATACGTCATCTAAATTTGTGACGCCATAACGTCGCAATGTAGCCACAACAAATCTGAGTTTTAGTTCAGTTTGGCTTTGACATACAACAAAATTCTAATTTAAATAAAATAACTGAACAAAAATGTTATCAAATATAATTTATCTTAACATTATAGTATATCTAAATACTACAGTTAATTATACAGCCACAATAGTTTATAAGTTAGAGTTATAATCTTTTACCACTATTACTTTCAAAATTTCTGCATGCGTCTGAAAATCGGACGACTTACACAGGCTCATTCATTTACGTGTTCGAACTAATCAGACAGCATTGTGTCTCTTTTTAACTAGAATAAAATGAGAAGGAAAATATTGTCTGATTCTAAAACGAACTTACAAATTACGATAGGCTATATATTAAACATCTTGATGACGTATGTACAAAAAAACTTTGAATAGACTATATGTACAGTAGTAAATCTCTTACGATAAAAGAAGCCAGCGGTTTTAAGTAGTGCCCACTTACATATAAAATATGACGATTCAATGAAAATATCTGTTAAACAATCCAACTTAACTGCTAAATTCTCTAGTTTTGACATTTCTCTATATAGAATAACAGTTTTCCATTCCGTATTATTGAGTTTTTCAGTATATAAAGGCCTGAAACTGCATTTTCGATATTAATTATTTTTATTTGTTTTGCAGAAATCTGCTGCCCAAGCTCATCACACATTTTTGGAACCTTATGATGATGCTCCTTAGCCCAGGAGAACCTTACAAATAGAAAGCGAAGCTGAATATTCATTGCCATAAAGTCTTGATGTGTATATGGTGGGATCAGCAAGATATAATGTATTAATGTAGATGTTTATGAACGCCAATTGAGTAGATTGAACGACATTTGTATTATATTGGCTAAAAATTAATCGACAGCCATTTAAACAGCATTTAAATATTGCCAGGGCACTGCTGAAAAAGAACTGTCCTTTGAATCTACAAAAACATTATCTGATTTTGATGAACTCATGTGTTACACTTGCATCCATAACTAATCAAAGAAAAGACAAAAACTTGCGCCAAATGTCCTACTATTGCATTTATTGCTATTATATATGCTATGCATAGATCCTATTACCTTTTAATTTGACATATATTTTAATATGATAAATAAACTTCTCAGTGTAATTTTGTAAGAAAACAAGTAAGTGGTTGGTGTAAATCAGGAAAAGACAAAAGAATTAAGTCAAAAAGCATTATTGTTCAACTGAAAATGTAAACAAACTAATTACTAGAAATAGTGTAGATAATAATTAATAATCCTAATCCGCTAAATGAGCTTAAGTCGAAAACGCGACAAACTAGGTGCAGTATGTTAAAGAAGACAAAACAGTGGGTGAAGAAATCTTCATTATGTTAACATTACGTTAAGATATTAGGGAACTCTATTAAGGGAACATAAAAATGATAATATAAACAGTCAAATAAAAAAATAGATGAACTAAGTAATATAAAAACAAGAAGTGATACAAGGATTAGGCAGAGATACAAAATTAAAAAAACTGATAATATTTGGAGAAGAGCAACAAGAAAACACAACAGCCAATAAGAAACAAAATCATGAAAACTTTTATCACAACCAATGATCAAACCTGGAGTTCACTTCAAAAAATATTTCAAACTTCTTCGAAAAAGGTGTCAGTATCCCTTTAAGGGGGTGTTTAAGTCAATTATTCACTCATATTCAAGAAAATTCAAATATTTACTAATTCCCATTGCTTATATTGTGATATTAAGACATCAGACCAACAACACACACAGCTGTGAACAGTGGAAGCAATACAGATACTGGACAATGCGTAGGAAATCTGAAGATTGAAGTAAATCAAACCGCACGAATTCGTATAGTGTATTGATTGCATTCGTATCTTGATTGTAGTTTAAGTAGTCTAATTTAAGTTTAATTTGGGAAACTGCGCTCACTGTGCTTGTGTATTGATGAAAATATAATACAATAAAAGTGGTTGAACTAAGCATTGATATCAAAATCAATGTCTTTTATATTTTACAAAACAGAATATGAATAATGCAAAATATTTGCATCTATTTCATTTTTTATATGAAATTAACAATACTCTTTATAAGAATCATAATCACAGATAACAGTAACGGCATGAGAAAAAAATCTACTTACGTGGCATTATACCCTGGGCCACCAGTTGATCCAAAGGTCTCCTCAGGAGAAGCTTCACCTTCAGGGCTGAAAAAGAAATCAGTAATTATCATCTATGTTCAAATATTTGAAACTGAAACATCACAAAAACAATTACGGACCTAATTAAATAAAACAATACAAGAAACTGCAGCAGTTTTCTCATTTTTTGTATTACTTCCACGAAGGGTGCTTAAAATTCGGTCACAATCACAACAACGATGTACATAGCGGAGTTTACACCACCGCAATACAGGTGCTCAATGTAAAATCGGCGATTTTTCGAGGTATTACATAACACGTCACTTTACACATAATACGTGAGCTTCACAAAATCGAAAGACAGACAGGAATGACAGGACGGAGAAGCACGTGCGGACAACTGCAGCTCTTGTGGATTTTTTCACGCGATCGTCGCTAAATTTCCACGGATCACGGTCGAGCCCGTGGCATAGTGGGGCTGGGTAGTCCGGCCTGGGGCGACGGTCGTAGGCGCCAGTCTGACGAGGTGGTCTTTATTTTCAGTGAGAAAGTAGACTTTAATAAAAGCTGTTTTATTGTTGCAAGATATTGATCGTTTCGACACCACGGGATCAAACCATATGGTGTGTTTTTTCCATTTGTTTTCATCGGTCAGACATGAAGACAATCGAGGTTTTTATCCCGCGTGATGATGTATCGGAAAACAGGTCGTTTTTGATGGCTGCCTTTGATTTTCATCGATATTTCCCCATGTCCACTGCCAAAATTGATTTAAATACTTATGCAATGTCTCCTTGATAATGAAAATATTATTTCAAGTTTTATTTAAACGAAATATTAGGTTCTCAAAAGGTTTTTTAAATTAATATACTGTTATTTGTCGTCGCCGACTAATCCACAATTTCTTAATATTTGATAATATATGAAGTAGATAGTCAAGAGATGAGAAATGCAGAATCAATAAGAAACAAAATTATGACAATTATGATATGAATAATTGTTAAAATGACAATAAACAAAATAGTTATAGTAATCAATCGGCCTACCATGAAAGAAAATGATATACCAATAATGTTAAGACTGGCTACAAAATTCATCATCATCAGGTTTATCAATATTTTCCTTCATAATAAAAATATTATTTCAAGATTCATTTTGGTAATAACCACCTTACAGAAATTCTAGAAAAAAGAGTGAGGAAGAAATGACATTATTCCAGAGCCCAGCAAGATAAAACCAAGCTAAACTAAAAACAATCTTACATCTCAACTAAGATATGAAATTAAATAATTAAAAAATGACACCATGACCTGCTAATGATGCTAGTGCTGCATTAGCTGTAGAGAGTTATCATAAATCACAAATTCAATGAACCTATCATGTAAAAGCCTCAGATAAAAGATGAGGATAGGAGATAAATAGGTAACTCGAGCTAAAGTTTCAACTCCATACAGTGGATGTTAAAATTTAAATGAAGTTAAAAAAATAACATTCACATAAAAAAGGGTCCTGGTAAATAACGTGGAAAATATCAAAGGAATTTCCAACAAAAACAATAATTAGGACTATCAACCTTTATCTAATAAATGCTCCACTTGGATCACAATATATTTGTTCTGCAATATTGTCAGATCTTGCTCGAGCTTTCAATACACTTTGGCAAGAGGGTTTAACGTATAAGATTGAAATGCTTCTCGCTGACCAATATTCAAACATTTTAAAGTCATATATACATATATACACTTCAGGACAAACAAAAGATGCACTTAGGGAAAATACAAGCAGGAGTGCCACAGGGAAGAGAATTGGGACTAGTCTTTTATCTGCTGTACACACAGGACGTGTTTACATTCAATGAAAATGTTGTTACATTTGCAAATGACCATTGGAGATATCAACACTGAATCAACCAAAAATGTATAAACGGCTATTGCCGAAATATAATGCTGGGCAGAAAAATGACGCAAAAAATGAATTAAAATAAATCAGTGCATATTGATTTCACCAACAAAAGAATCAAGCACAAGTCAGTATTTATAAATAAGAAAGGAGTTCCGTATGAAAATACACACAAATAACGTGAACATGACCCTTGATGTTAAACTAAGGTGGAAGTCACATGTTTAGACATGAATTTATGAGCCAGACAGATAAGTCTTAAAAAAGTATATAACTAAAATTATTTTGATAAAAGCATGTAAAATAACCGACAGGCCAAAATACCTACAGAAAATCTTAAACAGATGTAATATAAGAGAATATGGAATGGTTATTGTGGTGATGATAACGAAATGATAATGTGGATATGGTAAAAAATAGAAACACCGTGACAGAAAATAATATACCGATCATTTTAGGACTGGCTATAAAAATGTCACAAAAATAGAAATACTGAAGAATGGAAGATTCAGGGTCAGGATAATTACTAAAAACCATATATTCACTATTATAGAAGGATAAATGGGCAAAAACTGGCTATAAATGCAAAGGGATAGAAATTAGATAAGTTAAAGAAATGGAAAGGAGAAAATTTGATGGAAAGGATGGAGGAGGTTGGATAAAAACAAAGAAAACATAAGAAGATAGAATAATCTAGATCTAGAGAAAATGGAGGACACTAAAATAGTATAATAGTAACACCAAAAGAGTACATATACAAAATACAAAAAAAGAAAAAGAATTTCAAAAAAATCAGGAAAAATACAATAATGAATGCACAAAATGAATAATACAAGAAACTGTTATTCGTATGTATTGTAATTAGGAGTAAACAAATAAACATATAAGTACCAATGTAACTCTGATCCTAGTTGAATATTGATTTTTTATTTTTTTCTCGAAAGTTCGAGTGAGAAAAGTAATATCTGTAAAAACAATCTTTTTAATTCTAAAATTGATGAAAATTTACTTAATTTACTTTGAATTAACTGATTTGAAGTAAATATTAAGTACAAAAGTACCAAATTAACTCTGATCTTAATTTAACACCGATCTTTTTATTTCAGTTCTGAAAAATGAGTGAAAAAAAAAACACAGCGACCAGAGAACAGTAACATGAAAAAATAGATATAGAAAATAGAACAAAAGTTAAACATTAATTTTTAATTTTTGTTCTCGACAGTTCGAGTGAGATAAGTAATATCTTTAAAGACAATCTTTTTAATTCCAAAATCGATCAAAACCGATGGTACCACTATATAATATTTGTGATCAGCAATACAGAAGAAGAAAGTGGCATCTACCGGAAAAATAATTCTCCAAGCTGCAGAAGCTTTCGTTTCTCTAAGAACGTGCATGCGGAATAGAGAGAAATATCAGAATTACGAGCCGAATTTCAGGCTCTTTCGAAAATTTATATTGTCAATGCTTCTGTATGGCTTCGAGACTTTGTACTGTTACTTTACGCCACTAACTTTAGATGTAATTCGGTTAAGATACGTGAATCAGCCAACTATAGATTGATGATGATGCATTAGCCAAGTCTCCAAAATATAAAGTTCCAGCACAAGGCCAGGAATTGGCTATCTGAACCAGCAGCATCTTAAACTAACCACACTAACTTTGATAAAAACCTCCCATCATTACAACTGGTAAAATAGACGCTGTCTAAACAGTATAACCGCCATAGGTTGTCAATAATAAGATTATAAACAATAATATTAATGATAATACATAATATACCTGATGTTATCGGTGAATCTTGCACTATATCAAACTTTTTAATGAGCTACTTGCTGAATGTGAGCAATTACTATAAACTGCTCGGTGCTTATCATAACATGTAAGCTCACCTTTCCTCACGATAATATATATGCTATAAAAACGTACATTTTAAATGTCAAACAAACACGCTACAATATAAAACCGCAATTTAAAAGTATTTAAACAAAGATTACACTGAACACTGAATGAAACACTTTTACAAACTTATATAAAATATGCATTATTATCTGTATTTGTATAAGTTTATGTGTATTGGACCTGAGTTTCGCCTGGGTTTCGAACTACTTTCTCAGCATTAAGCCAGTGGTCAATACAAAAATAAAATCCCCAAAATACATTCAGCATTGTCAAGTTTGATTACTAACATAACGTTATCTTGAGTACTAATAAATAAATTATAAATCCTATAGGAAAATTATTTTATTTTAATAATTGTTTCATTATCAGTATAATTTAACTACTAAAAATATTTTACTCCTGCACCCAATAAACTTCTTGCCATTCCTCTATATATTATTGGGTTTGAATATCCAAATTCTTGGAATAAAATGGGTAACGTAAAACGGTAAATAACAAAAGCGCGAAAAGATTTGTAACAAGATAACAAGCGCAACTAATTACCGGTTATTCGTCAGTAAATTTACTTAACCTTTTTAATCAGATTTATTTTGACTCATTTTCAATCCTCCTTAAGGCATTAATTGACTACCAATCATATCACCTAAGTGACTAAATAGATAAAATGCATCATATTTATTAATATTCATTACTATGTCATTACATTTATTTTTTGAATTTTTTATTTGGTGTATACACAAACATTAGATACTAACCTGTGTCGTGATCAGCGATATCGATTGGTGAAAATGTAATATATCAATGTAAACACAGTTTCAACTGTTAAATTCTATTGTTTCCATTTCCATCTAGTATTACAGAAGATGCAACTAATATAAACCAAGTGTAGTTAGCATTATTTAAATGGTTTAAATAATAAACGTTTTATTAAAAGAAAGATATTATTATTATGATACTTCTTCTTTTTCAGCTGAATTGAAAGCATGGCTAATATCTCGTATCCTCCTCATTGTTCATGCTTTCCTCCTTGTTATTATTTGTTTACTTATCATCATTCCATAAAATAATATCGGCTGTAGTACAAGCAAAGTTGAGATTCACTATTTTCAATAAATTAACAACATCCAAGAATGCATTAAATACACTTAAGCGAGCATCCTCATCTTTATTACTGCTACAAAAAGATTTTTTCAAATATCTTTTTATAGTTTTTTAGTTAAAAACATGGAATGATAGTATTATTTAATGTTACTGGTGCTTGTACGCTCACAGATTTACTCTCGTTAATTTTTAGTTCCCAATTATTTATATTGTCACTTGCCTGTTGTAATTTTCTTGAGGCTTGTAGCCAGCAAATGTAGCCATCGTAATATTCTCCATTTGTGGTATATCAAAAGTGTAGAGTAGATAAAGCATAGGCCCCATTACACTTCCTTATGGTACACCTGCTTTAGCTTCTTTTATTGTAGAGTTTCTTCTTCTTGTTTAACTGTAAACATTCTGGCTGTAAGGTGCGATATATTGTTCTGGTAATATTTTCTGTAGTTTATTGTCTTAACTGAGGGATAAAACGCTTGTCATCCGTCCATTTTTGAATAAACATAACAGGGATATTAATTTCCTTTGCCTATTATCATTGGCTTTATTTTGTGTGATCCATTAGATTACAAGTTAGAAACTCTAATGGTTGGTTTTCCGGATTTTGAAAGGGACCATATTTTTCAAATGATGCAGGATATGTTTGATTGTGTATGATTGTTGATATGTTTTCTTTTTCTCCAATAAAGTGATCACTTTTACCGATGTTGCAAATTTGTTCTAATCTTAAGTCAACTTTGTTAATTGTGTTCATCAATTTTTGTGTGAATGATTAAATTAGCTCTGGTTGTGCTGATAATTTATCATCAGATATAGACAACAGCCGAATTCCATATTTTTAAGTCGTAGCTGCTAGCTACGAAATTATCAATCGTTCCAACTTCTATTTTAACAGTTTAGCTGTTATTTTAAATATTTTTCCTCTAAGTGGGGCATTGGGTTCTCCATTTTAAGCGCCTTTGCATTTTGCCCAGGCTCCAATTGTTTTGTAAGTTCTTTCTAAAATTTTGTTTTCTAACCTTCAAATTTACAGATTGTTTTCTTCCTTTTATAGGAAAGTGTGCAATGTACTAACAAAAATTCCAAAATATAATGTACTTAAACTTTTACATGAACTAGTGTGTCTCGACACTTTATTTTAATTTGAATAATTCAAAATAGAATGGGGATTTCCCTACTAAATTCCCTAATTCGTGCGATGATAATTAATCAGTGTACACAGATGCTAATCATGCATTTTAGGCATTCATTACTATTGTTGTTTATTTTGAAGGAATCTGATGTCGAAGCTCATCAGACATTTACAAAGATTTATAATGTGATTATATGATGCTGCTTCGAAGAAGTCCGAAAACAACATGTATAGAACAAACGAAGGAGAAATACAGTGATACATAACAGGTCAATTGAAATGTCCCGGGCCTGACACGTAGACGGCGCTACTATAATTAAATCCATATGTTTTTTAGTTAGCCCTGACCCTCAAAAGATGCGTGTATACATTTGACAACTGTCGGATCATTAGTTTGTGAATTATAGCATTTTGAGTGAAGCAACTGTTGTTATTGTGAAAAAATGGATAAAAAGGAATTTCGCGTGTTGATAAAATATTGCTTTTGAAGGGAAAAAATACAGTTAAAGCAAAAACTTGGCTTGATGCCGAGTTTCCGGACGCCGCACCAGAAAAATCAACCATCAAGGTTTGGTATGCGAAGTTTAGACGTGGTGAAATGAACACTGAAGACGGTGAATGCAGTGGACGCCCAAAAGAGGCTGATACCGATGAAAACATTAAAAAATCCACAAAAGGATTTTGAATGGTCATAAATTGAAATAGAATGAAATGGCAGACATTCTATAGATATGAGCTGAAAGAGTACCTATTCATAGATATTCCTCATATCATTCACAAATATTTGAGTATAAGAAAGCTCTGTACAGAGTGGGTACCGCGCGAGCTCACTTTTGACCAAAAACAACGACGAGTTGATGATTCGGAGCCGTGTTTGAAGATGATAAAGAATAAACCCGATTTTTTGTGTCGATGTGTGACAATGAATGAATATGAACAACATGGCTCCATTATTTCACTCCGAAGTCCATTTGACAGTCATCCGAATGGACTGCACACGATGAACCCGCTCCAAAACATGGGAGAACGCCACAGTCGGCTGGTAAGGTTATGGCGTCTGTATTCTGGAATGCACATGGAATAATTTTCTACTACCTTGAAACAGGAAGAACCATCAACAGCGATTATTACATAGCGTTATTGGACCGTTTGAAGGACGAAATCGCCGAAAAACGGTCGCATTTGAAGAAAAAGAAAGTGTTGCTTCACCAAGACAATGCACCGTGTCACAAGTCAGTGAAAACTACGGCAAAAATCCATGAATGGGGCTTCGAATTGCTTCCTCATCCACCGTATTCTCCAGATCTGGTCCCCAGCAACTATTTCCTGTTCTCAGATTTCAAAATAACGCTCGCTGGGAAGAAATTTTCGTCGAATGAAGAGGTGATCGCCGAAATTGAGGCCTATTTTGAAGTAAAGGACAAATTGTACTACAAAAATGGTATCGAAAAGTTGGAGGGTCGCTATAATCAGTGTATCATCCTTGAAGGAAATTTTGTTGAATAAAAAAACTAATTTTGCCAACAAATTTGTTTAACTATGGTAGGCCGGGGACTTTCAATTGACCTGTTATGTCTTTACAAGGAGACACTGTGAAAGTCTAATGAAAGTAAAATATATTACTTGGATATACAATTGTTAATTAGGTGGATTAGGCCTTCAGAGGATACAACTACAAACGCACCTAGAACTTTAACTCATAGGTAGTACGTAAAGAGTTCAATGTAAATATAATCCTAATCAACTATCTAAAAACTATTATAACTGTGTATTTAATTGTAGTTTTAAGTCCTTCGATAATATATACATTATAGTACTATAATGTTAAAATAAATTACATTTGAAAACAGTATTTTTGCTTAATTATTAATTATATTATATAGATTATAACTTTGTTGTATGCCAAAGCTAATCTGAACTCAAACTCAGAGTTGATACAACATTGCGACGTTTTGACGTCACAAATTTAGATGACGTACGTTCAAAACTTCTTTGGTAGACTATAGATAAGACACGGTCAGAAAATAACATCTGCTTTCTCTGACACCCAGCTAAGCCCAAGAGGAAGATATATAGCGACGAATGGTGCAAAGTCGAACTGTTTTTGTCACCCACCATCGGTTCTGGTGGGCGATACATAATTCACTTGAGACATTGCAGTTCGTGTGCGAAAGTGTTAAATATAACCTGGCGATAGTTAAAAATAGCGAGTATCATCTAAAAAAAACCCGTCTCTAGATAAAGATCGGCCACGATACATTTTATAATTCTCTTTGTTACTAACCGGGTGGTTTGGATTTAAAATACTGATTTCTATTATAAAGTAAATACGACAAATACAGTTCAGTTTAATATCATGTTTGTTTAATATTTTACTCGCAATGCTTAGATGCACGCTTACGTACTACATTTTTTAGTAGTTGACTACTAATCTACAATTTGTCTAGAATAGAGTAGCTTAAATACGAGGGGGAATCAAACGTAAACTGTAATTTTGTAAAATATTTATTGGTCAATGGTATACACAAACTAAACACTTAATATCTTTCAATGTAGTCATCTCAGTGTTCTACAGTTTTGCCACCGATTTGGAAGGTTGAATATTCCGTCTTCTTAAAAAGTTTGAGGGCGAGTTTTCAGCATTGCTTTCGACTATTTTGCCTTGAACTTAATCTCTGGTATAATGTTTGGTAATCAAATAGTTTAAGTCTGTGTCCTGTTCTGATCTTATACAAGACTTGCAATACTTTAATATTAACATGAGAAAACAGTTTGCTTGCGATTATCTTAATTTCCTCAGTGACAGTCGGTACCTGAAAGTTTCCATTTAAGTAATCAGTCCTTTAGTATCTCGGTGCACCTATAACACTTCTTAGGACATTGTTGTGGGAAACTGGTATTGTATTTATATTACTTTTCGTGGAACACCCCCTTAATTGACCTCCATATAGCTATATAGGTTTCAATACTTGCTTCTATAAAAGCCATTTATTATGTACTAATAACTGTGATTTTCTTCCATTAACCAATACATTTTCCTAAGTTTCTACTCCAGTTCATTCTTTTTGTTTTTAACGTGTTCCTGCCAGCGAAATTCTGCATCAAGATTTATTTTGAGATACTTAGCGTTTTTGTTATATGGTATTATTTATTGTTATTGGGTTTAATTAATTATATTATCACTGGTGTGTTATAATTTCCAGGCTTCTTTTTCGCTATTGTCTCCTACAGCACGAACCGTAGTATAATCAGCTAATATAGCTATATAGCAGAATATATAGCTAATATAGCTATATATTAATGACTAAAATGGCTAGGAATATCAAGGGATTCTTTCATTAAATTATTTATAACGGTTTGCAATAATATCGTATAATTTCGTAATAGGCTTCACATCAATTATATAACTTTTAAATAGTTATGTTTTATTTTTGAAATAATTCAGCAAATTTGAACGTTATCGCCCTTCTCTTGGGCAGCAGGGAATAAGGATTATAAAATTTAAATGCCATTTTTTTATTTCTCGTATGTGCTCTACATTGTTGATATTCCTACAACACTTGGAGTATTTGCTGACTACACATTCATTATGGGAAAAGATCTATCACTACATAGGACTTTAAAAAAGGTAAACTGGCAGTCAAAAAATCTACATATATAGAGACTGGAGAATACAGCTTAATAACTCCAAATGTGTCCATCCCGACATCAACAAAGACAAATCATCAGACATCCCGACACAGATCTAAATATACCTCTTGAGGGATACGCAATTTTTCAAGCTGAATCAGCAGGCTTGTCGGTATACTCATCGATAGTATATGAAATCGTAAATATCACAATAGAGAAAAAGAAAAGTGGATCAGACCCAAAATCAAGTAATATACTGAAATAATATATACTGATTAGTTGAATATAACACGTTGACTGAAAAGTCCCGGGCCTAACATATAGATGATTTTAATTTTGTTGAATTCGCCGCATTTTTAGTTAGTACTAACCTTCAGAAGAAAGCCTTTACAATTTCATGATATTCTTCTCATACGTTTGTGAGTTATTATGCTAAGAGTGACATTACTTTTATTATAATCAAAACAATGGATAAAAAACAATTTCGTGTTTTAATTTTACACTGCTTCTTGATGAGAAAAAATATCGTTCAAGCGACGCAATACCTCGAAAAGTACTATAAGGACTCCATCACTATAAAACGCTTACTTGATGACCTCAAACGTGGTCGTAGAGACACCGATGATGTAGAACGTAGTGGAGGTCCAAATGAGACAAAAAAAAACAAAAAAAATCCACCATATCGTTTTGAAGGATATAGCTATAATCGCAGTATCATCAGCAAATGTAGCCATCGTAATATTTTCCATTTGTGGTATATCACAAGTGCAGAATAGATAAAGCATTGGTCCCAGTACACTTCCTTGTGGTACACCTGCTTTAGATTCTTTTACTGTAGGGTAAGCTTCTTGACGTTTGACTCTAAACATTCTGGTTGTAATGTATGATTTTAATAGTTTGGTGTGTTGTTTTGGTAGCATTTTCTGTAGTTTATGAATAAGGCCTTCATGCCAAATCTTATCGAAAGCTTGTGCTACATCTAAAAATATAGCTGCGCATAATTTTTACTTTCGTAGGTTTTTTCAATAACATCTGTTATTCTGTGGACCTGGTCAATTGATGAGTGCTTGTTAATAAACCCAAACTGGTGTGTTGGTATTAGATTTTTTCTCTCTATGATCAGTGTTATTCTGTTCAACAGGAGTTTTTCAAAAACCTTAGATACTACTAGTAGCAGTGATATAAGTATATATGCTTTTATTTCGTTTGGTGACTTCCCAGGTTTTGAGATCATTATAATTTCCGCCATCTTCCAAAGGTCTGGGACATTTTTTAATCTAAATGCTGTATTGATCAAGTTGGTGAGTTTTACAAATCCTTTTCTTGGTAGTTTTTGCAGTAATTCTCCTGTTATTAAATCGTATCCTGGTGATTTGCTGTGGTTAATGTCAGTTTTAATAACTTTGGTTAGCTCTTTCGGCTTAGTCACGCCGTCAATCATCGGATTTTCAGCTTCTATGTTCGCCAAATTATGTTCAATATTAGTTTCGGTTGGTTTGAAAGTTTTTTTCTAGATATTTAGCGAATGCTTCTGCTTTTTGGCGATTGTCACGTGCCCAATTCCCACATAGGTCTCTTATAGGTGGACTGTGTAGACATGAGCGCTTTAGATATTTTGTAGCTTTCCAGAGTGAGTAACCAGTTTCTTTATCATCTGAAATGGAACTTAAACGAAGAAAATCTTGGACCTAAAGAAACGACCATCCGTCGAAGAAAAAACTATTTAACCCAAAAATTCACGTTTTTCGGACAATCTCTAGACACACCTGGCACATCGAACCGGCCACGAAAACAAATAACTTGCGCTTGTGTTATTATTAAGTGGCCACGGCATTGTTGTTTTGTTTTTTAGTGTTTCTCCTTCTGATTTTGCATAATTTACGTAACGCACACCGAAACGGTTTTGTTTTGAGAACGGCAGAGAATGCGCGTGGGCCAGCGGTTCGCATTCGAGTCGCACGTCCGCCTTTTATCGGCGGAAAATCGGAAAATTATTCCGCTTGTACTCGCGTCGGAATTTTGATAATTTGGCGAAGGTGCCTTCCAACGCTTTTTTATTTAGGTCGTTTTATAATAAACCATTCTTTTTTCTCAATGTTTTCGTAGGTACGAAGGCAAGGAGGAAAGTTCTCGGCTTGGCAAAAACACATGGGCTGCAAGGTCCCAGGCGGAACAAAGAATACGCGTTTTTTTTGTTGAAAATTCGTTTATGCATCAACGTAATCTTCATCAAGAGCCACATAATCATTCCAGCGCCGTTCTAACATTTCGATACCCCTTTTGTAGAACGATTTATCTTTTGACTCAAAATAGGCATGTCACCTGTTGCTGTCCACTCAGATCACGATAGTTTTGATTTCGGATGGATCCATTGTCACATATCGATGAAAATATTCCGGCTTGTTACGTTTAAACATGGCCAAGTACTGCTCAGAATCATAAACACGTTCTTTTTTAGTCAACAATGAGCAAACACGGCATCCATTTTGAACAGAGCTTTCTCACAGACAAATGATCCTGTAATATAAAACAAGCACGTTGTCTTGATATCTCTACGATGTTAGCTAACTCACGCAACTTCACGATCATTCAAAACTATTTTGTGGATATGTTTTATGTTTCCTGGTGCTACCACCTCATTTGGACGTCCACTGGGTTCTGTACCATCGGTGTCTCTACGACCACGTTTGAAGTCAGCAAACCAACGTTTTATTCTTGTTTCTGATGGAGCGAAGTCCTTATAACACTTTTCAAGCCATTGCTTCGCTTGAAACATATTTTTCCCATCAAGAAGAAGTGTAAAATTAAAACACAAAATTGTTTTTGATCCATTGTCTTGAAAATAACAAAAATAGTGCACGTCTTTGTACAGTAGCTAACAATAATTTATTATGAATAATCAAACTTATAAGTAGTATATCATGAAATTTTACAGCATTAGTTGGAGGTCTGACTGAAAAAGCGGTGAATGCAATAAAACTAGCGCCATCTATGTGCTAGGCTCGGGACATTTCAGCCCGTGTGTTAAATGAAATATTTAATTGTGTTTTAAGTAATTTACTTTTTTAGACGTAGGCCTAAAAATAAGATACACAGCAGTTCAAATGGCTGAACAATACATCCACAGACGTCTTTTTTCGAATATTACTAGAAAGAAACCTATCAACTTTTTCAGGAGCATTAAATCCTCAAGCAATTTAATCATTAAGCATTTAGTCAGTAACCATCATCGTCACCCATTAGTCAACGCTTTTTTCTTTTTATTGATGTAGATTGGAGGCCAATGTTCAGATTACAAGAAACGCATCGATCACCAAACACTGAAACGATGAAATTCGAAAAGAAAATTTCATTAAGGCCACCAATGAGAATATGTTCCTAGGGTAATTAATTCAAATTAATTTCCTACGTACGTTTCCTTGCATCCTTGTCCTTGCGGTTTGGTCAGTGTCGCATTCGCTTCACGTTCTTCGGGCACCACGCACTCACTCGGCGACGACACCCACCTGGGGCAAGTGTTCCGTGCAGAAACCGGACGCTGTCGGTGGATTAACGTACGATAGGACACGACCAGGTTGCAAGGACGACGTTCTCAAGCCTCCGCACTCGAATCCGATCAAAGACAAGCGGCCCAGTGTCGGGCATCGGGCTCGCGTTGGCCGACGAGGGCGGATATCTAGTTTGAAGAGTTTTTGTATCGATGGCAAATCATACCAGAACGAGTTTCTTGGTGACGTAGAGTTTTGGCAGGTCATGTACCAAGGTGGAAAAGATAAATGATAGATGGTGGCGAGACTTCCAGCAAAAAACACCATATTTCCTATCGAGAAATTAAGTGATATATATATTTATTTATTTGATTTATAGTTACGTCAACCTCCAGAGTTATTTAGCGACAGGGATATCGCAAAGACGGTTAACACACGTGTAATATAACGAAATGAAATATGGCGAGAGAACATGAAATATAAAAAAATAGATTACGGCTTATATACGAAGATACATACCAGGTGTGTCGGTAATTACTTTCCTGATTTTTTAACAGAGTTTACTATTTATACCAGGTCTACTAGAAAGTCGTTTCAAATTTTAGTCGTTTGAATTTTTTAAAAAATTAAAAAATCTATTAATTTAAAGTATCGGTCATATGGCGTCTGTATTTTGGAATGCGCATGGAATAATTTTCATTGACTACCTTGATTTTATATTAGATATTACATAGCGTTATTGGCCCGTTTGAAGGACGAAATCGCCGAAAAACAGCCGCATTTGAAGAAAAAGAAAGGGCTGCTTCACCAAGACAATGCACCTTGTCAAAAATCCATGAATTGGGCTTCGAATTGCTTCCTCATCCACCGTATTCTCTAGATCTGACCCCCAGGGACTATTTCCTGTTCTTAAATCTCAAAAGAATGCTCGGCGGGAAGAAATTTTCGTCGAATGAAGAGGTGATCGCCGAAACTCAGGCCTATTTTGAAGCAAAGGACAAATCGTACTACAAAAGTGGTATCGAAAAGTTGGCGGGTCGCTATAATCAGTGTATCACCCTTGAAGGGAATTATATTGAATAAAAAAACCTTTTTCAATTGACCTGTTAGATGAAAGAACTGATATCGAACCGAGCATCAGTACCGCAAGTGCTCTTCCATCATCATATAATGGTAATCCGCGTCATATGCAAGAATATATTCAAGACGCCATGATTTTTGTGCGTGCATATGGTCGACCAGATCTTACCATCGCATTTGATCCAGATTGGAATTAAATTAAAATTTTATTATTGCCAGGTAAAAAATTTAAATCGTTAATAAACCTGATTACACATCATTTGGTATAAAAAATAAAGTTTCAAAAGAACAACGTATGCTAGCAATTATATATTTCGTGCTTTGGAGATGTTCATCTTTCCACCATCTTCAGCCACAACATCAATAAACTACAAGGAGAAACAGCAACGCTCGTTCGGTTGTATATATGTAGCCGACGCCCACGCTTAGTCCCGGTTATCTCGTCGAATAAAAACAATTAAAAAGAACGAGAAATGAAATGGGCTACATCGCGCTAGGACATCTGTTTCAAATAAACAATCAGAGGAAAGCGAAAAATAAATCTTTTCGGATAATCAAAAAGACGAGAGTACCTGTACAACGGTTCGAGAAAAAAAATCGGACGGCCTGCCAAAAAGCGAAAATAGAACGACAGAAAAAATGCGTTTTGGCCTGCTGCGTCCGAATTATTACATATTCAGCTGGTATTTTATAATCGCGAGACCTTAACGCCATCTTATCCTATATAATTGACTGGCGTATATATTAAGTACGATCTACTGCGGTTCAAAAAAACACACGATTTTAATGAAACCTGGTAGTTTACTTGATTTATAGTCTATACAAAGTAGCAGTGAAGTCAAGTCATCTCAATTTAAGACCTCAAAACGCCGCAATGTTGACGCATTTAACTTTGACTTTAAGTTTATTTTAGCTTTTATATATTTTAACATTCTAATGTAAATAGAATAATGAAACAAACGTGTATTTATTTTAAAATTATAGTTCAACTAGCGACCCGCCCCGGCTTTGCACGGGTGCAATGCTGATACTAAATTAAATACACTACAGAAAAAATATGAACGTTGTATATAAAAACATAGCGGCCCGCTCCGACTTTGCACGGGCATAAAATATATATGCCTATGTCACTCAATGAAAACATGATTAAAATCGATCCAGTATTTTTGGTTCATTCATTACTGTCCTTGGCCTGCACGCAATAATTTGGAGTAAAACAATTCCTCTTCCCCTATACTTACTATGAAGATTTCCTGCTATCTTTGGAATATCTAAATTCATACAATTTTTATTACATTACACATTTTTAAACGCAAATTTTAAATTTGTAATATCTCCGAAAATATTTGTTTAATTTACATGCTTTAAGGAACCATATTGATCTATATTAACTGCATACTGTATTTAAGTTAAGGTACTTAATTCGATAAGGATTAATGCCGTATTGCTTAAAATAGCTTCGTAAATAAGCCATTTTCTCACGTAAAAAGTAAACAATAAAAATGGTTAATGTGGGTTATCCCTAAAAGATAAACATATACCATCGCGGACTTTTTTGTAGACCTTTTTATGGTGTACAATACTGTAGTACATTAATTTGATCTAACTCGTAGGGTTAGGCAGCATTTTTGCTAATTGCTAAATAAGCCTAAAAATAGGTTAATTTACGACATCACGTTAGAAACCTCTAAAATTAGCAATGTTGCCTTAGTATATTATGCATGTATTATACATATAAACCTTCCTCTTGAATCACTCTATCTATTGAAAAAAACCGCATCAAAATCCGTTGCGTAGTTTTAAAGATTTAAGCGCACATAGGGATATAGGGACAGAAAAGGCGACTTTGTTTTATACTATGTAGTGATGTGTAATTTGGATAAACCATACATAGAACGGGGAATCGAGAGCACTGATTTACCATTTGTAGTAGCATGCTGGGTTCACAAAGTGACACATGGGCTGAAAAGTTCCGGGCGTAACAAAAAAAGCGTTTTTTTAAGTTCAAAATTGGATTTATCCGTCAATGTAATCTACATCAACAGACACACAATTATTCCAGCGCCGCACTAACATTTTAATACCACTTTTGTAGAACAACTTATCTTTTGCCTCAAAGTAGGACTGTCACCAGTTGCTGTCCACTCAAATGACAATCGTTTTGATACCGGAGTGAAGTGATGCATCCATGTTTAACCCATTAACACATATCGACGCAAAAATTTCGGCTTGTTACTTGTTAATCATTAGCATGTTCTTCTTTTTGACCAACAGTGAGCAAACGCGGCACCCACTTTGAACAGAGCTTTCTCATAGTCCAATGCTCTAGCTCTTTTCATATTTTTACGATGTTAGTTAACTCATGCAACTTTTCGATCATTCAAAACGATTTTGCGGATTTTCTTATGTTCCGTTCTGTTTTTATGTTTCTGACGTTACCAGCTCATTCGGACGTCCACTGGGTTCTGCATCATCGGTGTCTCTAGGACCACGTTTAAAATCAGCAATCCAACGTTCCTAAGAATTTCTAAGAAAAATAGAGTGAAGCAAAAACTTGACCTGATGCCGAATTTCCGGGCACTGTCCCAGGAAAATCAACCATTAAGGATTGGTATGCTAAGTTTAAACGTGGTGAAATGAGCACCGAAGACGGTGAACGCAGTGGACTTCCAAAAGAGGTTGTTACCGACGAAAACATTAAAAAAATCCACAAAATGATTTTGAGTGACCGTAAATTGAAATTGAATGAAATATCAGACACTCTAAAGATATCAACTGAACGTGTACATCATATCATTCACGAATATTTGGATATGAGAAAGCTTTGTGCAAAGTGTCACTTTTGATCAAAAACAACGACGAGTTGATGATTTGGAGCAGTGTTTCAAGATGATCAAGCGTGATAAACCATAGTTTTTGCATCGATAAGTGACAATGGATGAAACATCCATTTTTCAATCCAAAGTCCAATCGACAGTCATCCGAGTGGACTGCACACGATGAACCCGCTCTAAAGCGTGGGAAAACGCAACAATCGTTATGGCGTCTATATTTTGGGATGCACATAGAATAATTGTCATTGACTATATTGAAAAGGGAAGGATCATCAACAACAACTATTACATAACATTATTGGACGGTTTGAAGGACGAAATCGCCGAAAAACGGCCGAAAAGAATGCTGGCTGGGAAGAAATTTTCGTCAAATGAAGAGGTGATCGCCGAAACTGAGGCATATTCTCAAGAAAAGTAAAAATCGTACCACAAAAATGGTATCGAACGGTTGGAGGGTCGCTATAATCAGTGTATCACCCTTGAAGGGAATTAAGTTGAATAAAAAAAAATATGTTTTACTATGGTAGGCCGGTGACTTTTCAGATAACCTATTATATATCAGGCTTTTGATAAACTATGGCACTCATGTCCAATTCGAGTATTTTCAACGCTTCCTTTACCGATTTTGCTTTATGAAACGGTGCGCACAACATGGGTTGCAGGTTAAATTTGAGAAACTCCTCCTTCATCCACAATTTCAACCCCTAAAATATTATTTCACACAAGTAATAATACCCAATAAATGCCCCGTACGTAATAAGTTTTAATCGTACTTTACATTAATAAAAAATACGTGTGCTGTTTATTGAACTTAATTTTAATTGATGTCATGATGCACTAGTTATTACTCCTGACTAACAACAACTAAAACATAGATAATGAACAATATTACTAACGCTTGCTTGAAAACTCTTTAATTACCGAATTAGGAAATCAAAAACCCATTTTATGCCTAGATTATAATAAATTGTGTTATAATATTTAACGTGTAAACCATATAAACAAATTATGATATTTTAGATCAAATTAACTATAAACAAATATAACACATTAGTGTGTACATAAGTTTGTTTCTAGAGAGATTATTATGGAAAAAGTACAGTAAAAATACCAACAGTATTAATGTAAATAACTAACATAATTGTTAAATACGATTGTTTTGACATTTCTCTAATACAATTATTGAATTATCAAATATATGTAAAAAGTATACATGAAGAATATATAGGGTAGGGCAAAAGTACCATTGACGCAATTTCCGCTTAGGGGTAACAATGGAACGATTATTTTCAAAAAAATGTTGTCACTATTTGTACTCGTTCTTGTGGCATATATTTATCCGTAATAAAATGTGGATATCTACACAACACAATGGTTAAAGCAAAACTGAGCTAAAGGTCATATAACCAAGATGGCGAGCCATCAAAATGGTAGCCGGACTATTGCCCCACCCCATATAGCATCCAATATTTTAAATGCTGACTTCAACACAGTTTAAAGGTTTAGACAAAATATATATTGGACTAAAAACTGGAGAAAGTATGGAAAACTTGAAAAAATACTCCCTTATGCTATTGCAGATTTCTATAACATATGCCAAGAACTGCCATGAGACATTACCAAGCGATATGATTTCAGCGATCCTCTATTTTCATTTCTGTAAATCTATCACAAGCTCAAGAGCTACAAATTAAATCACTGAATGAATGCTGGTGAATCGATTTCTAGTCCTTTATAAATCTGACAGCACAAAAAATTGATAATAAGTGGCGACATGCTATCCTGAATTTTGACCAACATGGGCTTGAACTTCACTAGGGTAACATTGATAATGATTGCTAGTGAGGTAAGGTGTTTCGTCTTAAAAACGTTGCGGAAGTATATCTCTTCACAAATTTAAAAACCTCTGATGTCCCTAATAATCGCAAGAAAAATATGAAAAACGGCATAGCGTTATAATTTACACTATTACACTTTATTCCATATTATAAAAAGTTTGAGACCTGTTTATTTTTTTTAAACAATATTGTGAAAAACTTATGAAGAATTAGAAAATTGTTCTCCCCAAGTTGGAGAATTTGACTTGCATTAATGGAGAAATTCATAAATTGCCATTGATAACTCTGTTATAGGCTTAACAGCTTATGATTCAACTGTTTCCAAATGTTCTGTTAGTTCGTTCAAATCACGTGTTTCCTCGGTTCATATTATCAGATTTAAACTTTAAAAAAATAGATATTAGATGCTTATACAAATTATCAATGTAAACAACTATTAAACAAAGTAACCTATCTGTTAAATCCGATGTCTCGACATTTCTCTAACATAAAACAGTTTTTTATTTAGTGTTGATATCACAAGCGGCGAATTGCATTCATTTAAAACAACTAGAGCTAGATACGAGTTTTCTTTAGTCAGGTACCAAAAAAGATTGTGGTTTTAGTATATATTACTACTGCAGGATTATTGTTATATTAATATTTTTTCAGTTCAACAATACTGTGTCATTTAGTGTTTCAGGAATTATAATACATTGATAAAAAATAGATAGTAAAAATATTGTTTTGCCCAGTAGTATAGGCGACAGGACGGTCCAACTACTGTAGCGACAGTTGCGAGTTCGAATCCTGCAGGGACATGGTCGTAAACAGGTCAATTGAAAAGTCCCTGGTTTGATACATAGAAAAAAATACAGTTAAAGAAAAAACTGGGCTTAATGCCGAGTTTCCGGACACTAACCCAGGAAAATCAACCATCAAGGATTGGTATGCTAAGTTTAGACGTGGTGAAATGAGCACCGAAGACGGTGAACGCAGTGGACGCCCAAAAGAGGTTGTTACCGACGAAAACATTTAAAAAATCCACAAAATGATTTTGAATGGCCGTAAATTTAAATTGAATGAAATAGCAGACACTCTAAAGATATCAACTTAACGTGTACATCATACTATTCATGAATATTTGGGTATGGGAAGGCTCTGTGCAAAGTGGGTGCCGCGCGAGCTCTCTCTAGGCCAAAAACAACGACAAGCAGATGATTCGGAGCAGTGTTTGAAGTGTATTAAGCGTAAAAAATCCGAGTTTTGCATCAATATGTGACAATGGATGAAACATAGCTGCATCATTTCACTCTGAAGTTCTATCGACAGTCATCCGAGTGGACTGCACACGATGAACACGTTCCAAAGCGTGGGAAAACGTGACAGTCGGCTCGCAAATTTATGATATCTGTATTTTGGGGTGCGCATAACATAATTTTCACTCAATAATTTGAAAAGGGAAGGACCATCAACATCGACTATTACATAACGTTATTGGACCGTAAATCACCGAAAAACGGCCGCATTTGAAGAAAAAGAAAGTGCTGCTTCACTAAGATAATGCACCGAGTCAAAAATCCATGAATTGGCCTTCGAATTGCTTCCTCATTCACCGTATTCTCCAGATCTGGCCCCCAGCGACTATTTCCTGTTCTCACACCTCAAAAGAATGCAAAGAAAATGGCGTCGTGTATTACCCTTGAAGGGAATTATGTTGAATAAAAAAAATAATTTTCCCAAAAAATGTGTTTTACTATGGTAGGCCGGGGACTTTTCAATTTACCTGTTATATATAAAAAATGTTTTATCCAGCCTGACTGTTGGTGTTATTGGGATAATTTTCCTTATGTGATTTTAGACTCTTGCCTTCCGGATAATCACAAACAGATAATCAGCAGCAGGATTCGAACCCGCGAGCATCGCACAGTAGATGGACCATTCTGTCGCCTTTACCACTGCGCCACCAAGACGGCATTGAAGGGTATTGTCAATATCTCTTTTAATCGTGGGGACGATATGCAAAAATCCTGTCATTAGAGATTTATATAAGTAATAGAAGTGCATACAGTGCCTCTATGTAATTTTACGTAGGACGATGACAGTATATCCTAATAAAGACCTCCCTTATTTTTTGAAAACAGAAACACTAACAGTAAGAAAAAATAAAAGAGCTAACGCATTTTTGTCATGTTAGTAAAAAAACCGTCTCATCATCATCATCTCATTAGGCAGTGTAATCTTAAAACATTTATTTCTAGTTGCTGAATATTGAATATATCTTTTTATTCAGACATAAACTAAAACACTTTTAGTTGACATTAATAGACTATCAATCAGTTATTTATGAATTAGAAAACGAATTATGCACAATTTCATGTATGAAAAACCAATTTTATGAATAAACCGAATTTAGAACATCCCAATTATCAATACAAAAAGAATCCTGTATGTATATTTGAACGAAAATGACAATAAAAATTATTTTCGGGCATGTTTCCTCGTATTCGTCTTCGAAAGCATTTCCTGTATGTTATTTTTAACAAATTTTTCGACCAATTTATATTTATTTTCTCTTATATAAAGCATCAGATGTTTAAAGATGAACGGAACGATAAACGGTACGGCAATAAAAAAATTGTTATTGTTGTTAGATGTAATAACATAGATGATTTATTTCAGTTTTTACGGCGGTTACTGTTAATTCATTCTCACGGAGAAAACGGCATTAACAAATTGTAAAAAATTGAAAAAGAAACTGTTTGTTTAGAAAAAATATATAAAATATTTTAAATATTATCAAGGAAATCACAAATAACCGCACACATAAGTTTGCTGGAAGGGTTTTTTCGCGTACAGAATATGTCTATATTGAAAATTCAAAATGAAGCTATGTACGTACTAGGTAAAACTAAATTTTAAAATAAAGTTTGTTAAAATAAGGTTTCCTTCAGATAATTAAACAATTTGGGCAGATTTTGCGACAAGAAAACATATGAATCAATGAATCAGATAAGATGCCATCTTCTAATGCGATTTAAAGGCTTCTATTGTCATTTTAAAGGTAGCAATTTATACTGTTTTTATTCTTCGTAAATACGTGCCACATGGTGAATGTAAAATAAACCAGTTTAACGATATTCTGAAACATAGATAAAGCTTCTAAGACATCCTCAAGTTTCAGAAAAATGTTGCTAAAGCAATGCACTGAACTCAAATTCAAATCTGTACATCACAGCTAGAATGTTTACGAGTCTAATAAAACATCTACCTCAGAGGTGATGTACTACTGGTCATCTTAACTGATTATTATTATTAGTATCTGTAGAACTAAGGTTTAGGAAATGATTCTTTAATCTTTAATGACTATGAGTGCACGTGTAAATTGTAATAACAATGTATTAATAAACAAAAACATACGAAAAATATTATACACACTATTAAGATAAATAATGCAGTATCAACTTGTCAAACAAGCCTGTAAAAACATTGCTGCAGTAATTAATGTTGATAAAGCAATTCCATTTTCCCCAATCCATTTTTTGCATTTAAAGTCTCATCTTTTGCACTTAAGCCCCTAAATTATGCCAAACATAGAACTCATTTAAGGATGAAAGGTTATGTCAGTAAAAAAGGCACCAATCCAATATAAATATAATTCTTGGATTGTATTTTGGAATTTTCAAATACAATCACAATCATACATACAAGAAAGTACATTGGTCCATAATTTCTACGAAAAAAAAAAGTTACAACGATGATAAGGTTTTAAAAGGGCACTTACTAAGAAAAAATGGTTCAACAAATATTAATCAAAATGCGCTTAAACTCCCATCTTTTCAGCAACATGGCGATACCATGTCGAAAGAACGATGTTAATTTGGTAGAGATACAATCATCCATCCATTTTCGTAGTTTTTCAGTATTACGAAACCGTGTGCTAGCCAAACCAAGTAGTAATCAGAAGTAACTATGTCTGGTAAGTGAACTGGGTACGGCGGAATACATTACAAATTGCTGATTTAACCGTGTGCACAGCAAGATTTTATGGTCATGAATGGTATCGATGGTCTCTCATTGACTAACCTATGCCTTTTTGCGCATTTGTCTTAGTGGATCCATTTATCATGGCCAATTTCACTATGCCTCAGAAAACTCTTCGTTTTTTATACTCTACTATTTAAGTCTGCTCGTTTATTTTTAACTTGTTCTTTCCCCTTGAGCTTAGCATATAACAGGTCACTTGAAAAGTCCACGACCTACCATAGTAAAACACATTTTTTGGCAAAATAAGTTTTTTTTAGTCAACGTAACTCCTTTAAAGGGTGATACACTGATTATAGCGACCCTCCATTTTTGTAGTACGATTTGTCCTTAGCTTCAAAATAGGCCTCAGTTTCGGCGATCATCTCTTCATTCGACGAAAATGTCTTCTCAGCGGGCATTCTTTTGAGATCTGAGAACAGGAAATAGTTGCTGGGAGCCAGATCTGGAGAACACGGTGGATAAGGAAGCGATTTGAATCCCCAATTCATGGATTTTTACCATCATTTTCACTGACTTGTGACACGGTGCATTGTCTTGGTGAAGCAGCACTTTCTTTTTTTTTTTCAAATGCGACCGTTTTTCGGTGATTTCGTTCTTCAAACGGCCCAATAAAACTATGTAATATTCGTTGTTGATGGTCCTTCTTTTTTCAAGGTAGTCAATGAAAATTGTTCCATGCGCATCCTAAAATACAGACACCTTAACCTTGCCAGTCGACTGTTGCGTTTTCCCACACTTTGGAGCGCGTCCGTTGTGTGCAGTCCTCTCAGATGACTGTCGATTGGATTTCGGAGTGAAATGATGGAGTTCATCTATTGTCACATATCGACGCAAAAACTAGGGTTTATTACGCTTGGTCATCTTCAAACACTGCTCCGAATTATCAACTCGTCTTTGTTTTTGGTCAAAAGTGAGCTCGCGCAGCACCCACTTTGCACACAGTTTTCTGATACCCAAATATTCGTGAATGATATGATATGACGTTCAGTTGATATCTTTAGAGTGTCTGCTATTTCATTCTATTTCAATTTACGGTCATTCAAAATCATTTTGTAATTTTTTAAAATGTTTTCGTCGGTAACAACCTCTATTGGGCGTCAACTCTGTTCACCGTCTTCGGTGCTCATTTCACCACGTCTAAACTTAGCATACCAATCGTTGATGGTTGATTTTCCTGGGACAGTGTTCAGAAACTCGGAATCAAGCGAAGTCTTTGCTTCAACTGTATTTTTTCCCTTCAAAAACCAATATTTTATCAACACGTGAAATTCCTTTTTATCCATTTTTTTTCACAATAACAAAAGGTGCTTCACTCAAAATGCTATAATTCACAAACTAATGATCCGACTGCTGTAAAATTTATACACGCATATTTTGAGGGTTAGGACTAACTAAGAAACATTTTAATTCTAGTAGCGCCAACTGTGTGTCAGGCCGGGGACTTTTCAATTGATATGTTTGTGTAATCGCAAGTACTTTGCTGTGTTCGCATTGATAATTACACGAGAACCAATTATCACTGACTTTTGTTGTATGTGTAAAGGTTTTACTTGTTAATATTTTTTTGATATTTTTTTGTTCTTTAAACGCAGACAAAGGCATGTTCCATTCAAGAAATTCATACATGTTTTGGTACTTACTATTCCATCAGGTAATTCGATATTTTAGACTTTCTTTATTTTGGGCCATTTATGATTTTTAAAAAAATTTGAACAATAATGTAAAGTGAACTAACCGGGATCGTCTTTTACTAGCGTTGTTTTTACCAGAATGTGATATCTTAACATGTACAGGGGAGGTTAGTTCATGTAAGTTCATTCCATTCTATTTATCCCATTTATTATTTTCAATTTCTTACTTATCTATCTATTTATACAATTATCTGTATCTATTTCATTTTCCTCTATTTTATTATTTATCCGTTTATGTTCTATAATTCTTAAATTATTGTAAATTAAAGATCGTAATCTTATGGTTGCAACTATAAAGTATAAACTATAACTTAAACCAGAAAACTGATGCCAAAGTGGCCAAAGTAACTGATGTGCAGTTATGATCTATTGATAATTTGAAGCATATATAATCCCTACCAAAAGAAAAAAGATTTTTATCTTGCACTGTACGCTAGTTAGCTGTAATAGGCGTTGGAGAAGACAGTGCACAACAACAAGAGTGTCGTTTATTTATTTATTTTGACTTTACCCTAACGAGGCCTACTAACCCTAGTGACAGGATCTCGTGCGTCCGCTTAGTGAGTTCGTCAGTGTTATTTTCTCTTCGTACCGTGTGCACACATCATACTTCATCCTAGAAGCTATCAATTATCGTTATTGTTTGTTGTCTGCTATGATTATTGCCACTATTATTGGCTACTATTAACCAGGATTCCTCTTAGCCACTATTATTATTCCGTCAATGCTACTGAATAACTTTGGCATCATTTATTTTGAGCTCTGTTTTTATTTGTTTAAGATATTAATTATTTATTTATATATTATAGACCCACGAGCCGCCTAGACTATTTAGGGTCTGTTTACAGTTATACATATACATTACATTTACATCAGTTAAAGTATACAATGTTATTACAAGTATAGAATGTAAAGAACATAATTAAATACATGGTCGGATATAATGTAAGACACTGGACCATCGTCTCTCCCAGGCTGGCCAACCATCTCTGCGAGTTGTATATTCGGCATTCAGTTAGTATTTGTTTGATAGACAGTGAGGAATTACATTCGACCCACAGTGGTGGACTTCTTCCCTTAATGATAAACTCATGGGTCAGCTTGCAGTGACCGATTCTAAGACGCGAGAATAAGCTTAAATTGTTTCTGCTGATGTTGGTGGTGTTAGGGCCATGATAATACACTTTTTTCATTTCCCAAAGCTTGTTTGTTGCCTGTTTCGTCCCATCTAAGTTGGTTTAGATGTCTAAAGATCCTAGTAGAGTGGTACTTCATGTCTCTACTGTAGAGAAGGAAGTTCTCCGTAATTGATCCTCCCCTTTTGTGACCAAGTAATCGGCTCATTCATCTTCATAAGATATTAATTTGTTATATTGTTTTATTTGAGTATCATTTCTATTTTACGCTCTGGGTTTAAAAGTAGCCCTACATATGTGACATCCACTGGTCAATCCATTATTATTTTTCAATTATATAAACCTAAAAGACTTGCAGTATCAACGGAACAACAAAACTAATAAAATCGTCCAGGCAAAATCTTTTTTTTTTCGCACGTTCATCATTAAATTTTAATTTCGCCGCCTCCAACTGCCGCGGTGGCGTGAGTCACAAAGGAAGAAAATTCCGAATCGAACAACCGGCAAACGGCATGGATATAAATGTTCCAGGTTGTGTGTATATCGCTCGGTCGGGTTCAATGTAGTTTAGTGACACAGTTTTTCGAAACTCTCTCGAAAACATCTCGAAATAAAAATTCTGATTTCGTTAATTGATGACACGATTAGTGAGGTTTTAATACAGTCGCCGACGATCGAAAAATATCCGTATTTTTCGTCCGGACAATCGGACGGTGAAAAATGGAAGCGACGCTAAAATCGTATTTCTGGATAGGCTTTGGGAATATGTGATAGAGATAAATGGGACGGTACTCAAGTTTATTAACTCACAACAGCTTTTATCTGTTTATCGCACCCATACTCTCCATTTATAACGATATATGTCTGCCAAGCTAGCCATTCGTACACAGTAGAACTACAATCTATCCAAAGTAACAGTCAACTTACGTCATCAAGATGTATAATGTATTGCCTATTGCAATTTGTAAATTCGTTTTAGAATCCGACGATCAGCCTGAAAAAGTTGTTCAGTTGTCAAATATCTGCAAAATTCCTCAAAACATCAGTGATAATAAGAGGCAAACGTTATTTTGGCGTTTTGCTTGTTTTGATAAATTTCAAATAGCAGCTTAATATTTGTGGTTATTCTGGTTGTATTGTCTTGCAGCTGGACTGAATATTAGTATGGACACTATAACTAATATCTCTCAAATTATAAAGAAACAATATAGTTTTGAAATTGAAATGTATAAAAATAGTGAATAGTTTTTCAGTACAAACATAATTTAATACAATTATTTCAAAGGAAACTGTTAGTATGGAAAGTATCCATAGATAACTGAGGAATATGCAGCTCTTTGAGGGTTATAACTAATCGCTTGCACGGGAAATACTACCCAACCCGCCGTATTCTCCATACCTTGCCCTTTCTGATTATTACTTGTTCTGATATATGAGTCCTGGCCTGTCTAAGCAGCGTGTCACTTCTTCTAAAGATACCAAAATACAGATCGCCGATAGCCTCAAAAGATATATCGTTCTTTCGAGATGGAAGCCGTAAATTGTCTGAAAAATGGGAAAAAGTAACGCATATCGATGGACAATACTTTGAATAAAATACGTTGTATCGATTTTTCACAAGCAGGCTTCAGCAAATTACAAAAAACTTAGTTTGTATAGCAAAAATATTCATGTGTCAAATAACGGTGCTTTTTCTTATTATAAACAGTTCACTACTATAGGATCAAATGATTTGATCCTGAGTGCCTATCCTGCCTGAGTATTATTCAAGAGTTGCCTCATGTCTTTTGCAATTGTTTTGATTAGTTCGTCTCTAGAAACAATAATTTCTCTAGTATCTAGATATATCTACGATACCTTTTACGATTTCTGAAAAAATTATAGTATATTTCATTAGAAATTAACAAATACAAAAGAAAAATAAACACTTTACTTAAAATAAACTCTTATAGTATTAAAATGTCGAACAACCACAGCTGACAAATCAGTAAATTGGCCTACAAATTTCAATAAAATTCCAAATCAACTTAATAACAGGAAATATAAGGATATCGGGAAAACATCTATGTAAAATTTAATAACATGCCTGTTATGCCCATCTGAATATGTAAACACATTTACATCGTTTTTAACATGATAATTACCATTATTGTACAATTATGTTGATACCTGGTAGCTTTCCATGGCGACTCTTAACGCTATTCATTTGTTTAACGTTATTAAAATGGTATTGCTACCGTATTATTATGTCTCAATTTGGTATTTTCTGTTCGCGATGAATTAACCACTGCTATATCACAGACAAGAATATATTGCACAAATACTCGTAATATATTAATCGACGGTCGCCAGAATAGTAAAACAACACATTGACACAGAGGGCGACCTAGACAAAAACATACATGGTACACGACGCAAAAGGATGAATGCTGTTATACCAAAGCCACAGTTATTACAGCTGGTCAGGCAAAATAAAATGAAAAACTTCACGTTGATATAAATCACAGACTTTCCAGAAATTGCTAAAATATAAAAGAAAAAAAGGCCTATTATGTCATAAGACAATGTTAGTTCCGACAATTCTGCCAATGACCTTTTGCCAATTTTATTTGAAAACTTCGGTTTCTTCACTGTATAATCTGAAACAAGTGATAACATTTTTTTTTGAAATCATCTTTACTACATTAAGATAATTTTCAGAGACCATAACAAATGGTAGTCGAATGGGGAAAAGCCTGGGCTATACGGTGGATCCATCAAAACTTCTCAGCCAATCTCTCTAAATTTTTGCAGTCAAATTTCTGAGTGATTAAATTGTCATGATGAAAGACGTATTTCTATTTGCTCAATGTTAATAATTTTGTTTAATCCCATTAGCTGGTGATAGTGCAGAGGTGAGTTAATATTTCGAGCAGCTTATGGGGAACATTGCATTGGGAACATGCAAACATTACTTTCAATACGAGTTTTGTGACAGTTCTTGCAGTTTCTCCGAGTTTGGACCACAATCAATTTCGAATATCACTGCTGAACATGTTCCATCTTTACCTCCTTAATCATTCGCTTCAAAAATATTTCGTTTCAGCAGTGAATCACAAGTGGAGTCTCACTCCAGTACAGTTTTCACTGTTAAAGTGGCATCTATCTGTTAGAAAACACCAAAATTACTTTTTCCATAACCATATACAACCATATTTAGTACAAACAACTGTAAAAATGTTAAGGATTTATTTACTAATATAAATGAGTTTATTTAATGGCATTGTATGTAAAAATTCTGTAAAACACTCGAATGTTGTAACAATAGCGGCAGATTTATACTCCCTAGTATTACTGACTTTTAGGGCGTTATTTTTCTATTTTCGATTAATCACTTTTTTATAACTTCGACAAAGATTCTTTCACACACTGCGATTATATGTTACACTAAGTGAGTTAATAAATTATTTCTTTTCATGATTTCAGACATTTCTAGCATTTCAAACAAGTGATTTACATAACATAGATAACTATCTGGCATAATCAGTTCAGTTATTCGAATATATATGCCATCATGTTAAAACTAGGCATTTCATTAGGCAGTGGAACAACAATTTGGCTGAAGTTTTAGGCCCAAAAAGGTGTATATTTGAACGCTTTTCCAAAAAAAAAATCACTATGATCCTGAACCGCACATCCCCAATGCACACTGAATTACGAGTAGTCGGATTATTTGATTAGTACCCAGCTGACTGTTCTGACATCCTAACCAATGCGTATGGGAAATAGTTCTCATCTAATGCAAATGAAACAGAGTATTTTAACGATCTTTCATATTTGAAGGATGTAAGATCATAGGATTCCAGATACAAACGCCTAGTCTGTAGATTCCTAGCACTAGCATGGCAATTCGGAAAGACCACCAAAGGCGGACTGGCGTTGCTATGAACTTGTATAGTGTATCACAATTTGGACAGAAGCTTGTAGTTCACGGTGTACGTTCACCAAAGGCAAAAATACGATAGGGCGAGATGATGAAAATTTAGGCAAAATAAATGCATCCCTTTGGTTTCTTCTTTAGAAAAAGGATGTTATATCGCGAGACTGATACAACCTTATGTATTGAAAGGAACCTGGCGATGTATTTGGATGTCAAAGTGAAAGAATGAGAAGACTATAAACATAGAGGTTTAGTTTATATTAGAATAAGGTTGATTTGGCGATTCTGTTTTGTTCTCACTATTCGAACATCGCCACTCTTTACGTAAAATAAAAGTTGTTGTTACATAAGTTATATATAGCATTTAATTGTAAATCGTAAAAACGAAATGAATCACGTATCACTATTTACTGACCATTGTCGAAACCCACGCGGCAGAAAAACACTAGAACTGACAAAACAAGACCGAAATATCTTTACAACTTCTACAAATGTATTTGGTTTTCGTACAATAGCGAAAGGATTTTAACGGCGTTTCATTGTAAATCCTAACCCGATGAAAATATGTTTATTCGTTCTGTTAGCCGCCGATACGAAAATCTTGGCATCGGGAACTATTTGTTTCTCTAGATCGTCCAGTAGATCGAGAAAAACACCGAAAATATACTATCCGTTTGTTTAAAAGTTTAAACGCCTTTTCCCGAACAGTTAAAATAAAAATATACACGGATTTCGAAGTTATCAATAACGAAGAAATTGTTGTCTTGAACTTGGAAAATAAATACCGTGGCGATTTAGTTAGATTGGAAAATTTGTGTATATTAACAGTTACATAACTGCGATTTTGGTTTTAGCTAAATAATGAAGAGGTACGTCAACAGTTTACCACAGTTACAGTTAATAAGTTCTATACTGCTGGCTGTCATCATAGATATGTAGCATATAAATGCTCATGTATGCTCGTTGTTCAACAATAGCCTTTCTTTCTGTAAATTAAAATAGTTTTTTTTCGTAAAATAAAAAATTGGCTATTTTAAATCCCTCATATTTCATAAATGGTCTAGCTGATAGGATTCCTATAGTTGATACGAAATTATAAGGCTGTTCTAGTGTCTAAACGTATCACAGCTGAAGCTATAAGGTTACAAAAGGTGGATTGAAGGTAATCAAAAACCACTAGCCATAAATTATTCCAATTACGAAACATTCAAGCTTTGAAAAACACCACTAGTCTGTTGATTTGCGACAGAAGTATCACAGTTCAGGGTGTAAGGCCACCAACGGCGGACTGAAGTAGCCCAGTTTCTCAGCCGTAGACTATTGGAATTTGGAGTCATTTCTGGTAAAAACAGAGGATTATCAAAGGCAAACAATGTTATATTTTGATACTTCTTCAGGTGCTAACATGTTGAAGTAGTATTGCGGGTTTCCATAGGCGTTTGGTTCTTAGAAGAACCTATAGTTCTTTTGCGAAGTACCAGAAGAATCTCATCTACCATCTTCACCCGTTGACATTTTATAATTCTTAACTAAAAAGTAACAACATCTTCTGATTTTTGTAAATGTATCAAATGATGAAGCCTAAAAAACCTTTTTTAAGAACGAATAGTTTTTGGTTTTTCTCTTCCACATTTATCTTGACTGACACAATGCGGTTAAGTTGAGTTTCTTTATAAATACCTTTTTGGATACAACAAACTTACTCAAGTTCTCTATAAATGGTTGTCATCTTCACCCATTCTCCCTTAGTGAAAATTTAAATTTTTCGATGATAATTATGACAATATCCAATGAGTTTATATTGCAATCAGAATTTAACAAACTAAAAAAATTATTATTTAATACAGTTCAGATGACGTTTAATTAATTAAAGAGAATGAAGTAAAAAGTTAAAAAAACACTGAAACTATGTAATAACGAAAATCATGATTTGCAATGTTAACTCTATTATCTCGTAGATAAAGTACTTGTATTTGAAGTAGCAGAGAATAGAAGGGATGGACTTCTAAGACGCTTTATATCATGATGATTCTTGCAATAAATACTTTACTGGCCATAATCGACAACAAGCATTTCCGACAAATTTTGTTCTGAAAACTTTTGCCACTTCTGTTTGCATATAGATGTATTAGGATATGCTCATCCTAGCACTGGCAATTTCCAACAAGTTAAAGAAATAGGAATAAATCTTTGGCGAATATGACAGGAAGCGTGAAACTGTTTAATTACATTCGTGTAGATTTTTATGGAATTTTAATGTCTTGTTTGGTTCAAAAACTCTCTTACTCCTAAAGTAGTGAGAGAACCATATAGCCTCACCGTAAGCTATATATATATATATATATATATATATATATATATATATATATATATATATATATATATATATAATTTAAGTAATATATCGGAAGTGGAACCAGAAATCCCTTTAGTTACTAAAAGGACAACATATCAACTAACCCTGGGAACTATTTAAAAACTGTTAGATGGTTGGTCTAGCACATCAGCTCTAATGAATTTAATGAATGTAAAAATTAAGTCATAGACAGAATAAAATAGCATAAATATTTACTGTTTAAAAGTATTTAAAATGTGAAAGTTATGGAAAAGAAAGTATTTGAACATGGTTATGTGCGAAAACATGTCTTAAACGTAAAAATAAATAGAAAACAAAAGTTCGAGATCAAATTCCGGAAATAAACGGAAGGGAGACCGGAAACGCTTCAATTGTTCCTGCATACAAAACGAATAAAATATGCCCATAAAAAAGCCACATGTCAAATATCAAATTCCGCTGAAAATAAAACCGCCACATACGATACAACCTGAAAAACGTCTTACCCTCCTTTGTTACACGCGGCTTCTACTTTCTGTTTGTCACTGCGGGGACGTTTTGATTGCTTACCTGGAAAAATAAAGAAAATTGTATGCGTGAATTTAATAAAATGCTATTATAGGATTTTTATGAATATAAAAAAAAAATTTGCTAGGAAACTTAAAAAGGCATAAAAATCGTTTTTATGCTCTTGGAGGTACTTGTACAGAAAGGTGCGTTGATAGAGGGAAAACTGTGAGATTTGGAGTACGATTCGTTCGGCCAACCCCCGTGTTCTCCTGACTCCACTATCAGACATCATCATTCATCAATTCCTCTGAAGAAATTTGTTTTTAACTGGCGCTTTACATTTAATGAAGAAGTTGATTATTTATTATTCTTATTTATAGAAAGGAATACTGATGGAAGTTCAAGAAATGTTGGATGTTCAAGCGTATTCAAGTTAGGGAAGAAATTTTTTTAAAGTGACATACGCAGTCTTTAATTGTCATGTCAACTTTTAGCGGCATTAGATACATTAATTGTTACATATGATTCTATATGTACAAAGCGTAGTAATATTACATGTTTTTTTAGATATTTTATTATTATTATTTATTATTTTATATATTTTTTTACATTAGATAGGCTTTGTATAAACTTAATTTACAAATTAATTTATTACTATTATTCTATTGTACCAACATAAATACCCAATAGATCAGCTACATCATATATATCATTATTCAAGATAAGAGAAAACAACTTTAATATTTGTAACACTTCGTCGCCAGTCCCATTTAAGCAATGAAAGCAATATGATGGTACATAAATCACATTCAACTATGGGGCACAGCAACAGTAATATTAAAGTATTTGAAAAGATTCCAGAGCAAGGCTTTGAATAACATGCTGAATATTCCTCAAAGTATGAGTAACATATATATGGATCTAAATATGAGAACAGTAAAGCAGGAAATAATAAACTATAGCATAAATTATCGAAAGAGAGTTGACTCAAGAGATTCGACATCTTCAGTATCAGCAACATCACGGGGATGGAAGCGTCTAGAGATTGAAATTCTTTCATTAAAAAAATGCAATAACAAACAGTTTAGAATATGGGCAACATAATGGCTTAACATAATAGGCTTATTGTTCTAAAACAGATTGCCATGGAGCAGATCAGACAAGAGGCAGAATATATTATTGGATCGAATAAACCATGAACAACCCTTATAACACATGAGCTGAAAAGTCTTGTTCATCAAGAGCTTATTCATCAACATAATCTCCATAAATAGTCCCACAATCATTCCAGCGCCGCTCTAACATTTCTGTACCACTTTTGTAGAACGAGATACTAGAGACTAGAGAACAATACCACTAGAATAGAACTTCAATCGAGCGAAATTTCTTAGCGGTGAGCATTTTTTTTGAGATCTGCGAACTGATACTCGCTGGGAGACAAATATGGCGAATACGGTGGATGTGGGAAAAATTCGAACTTCAATTCATGTAGATTTGCCATTTTCGAAATAACATTCGATTTGCTCGTACTTGCCGACGCTCACCTCCATCAGAAGTGAGTTTCGAAATGGGTTATTTTAAGAATCTATATTGTCGTTCTATTTCTCATAGTTTGGTTCGAATGGTTTAATTATGTCAATAAAATGGAGAATAATAAGAGTAAGAATTGAAACAAAAACTTTAAAAAATTAATAAATGGTATAATCACTCAAAGTGTTGATAATTATTAGCTAACAATATTGCGACCGCATATGTACCCCTAGATATTCCACGCAACGTCTGGCGAATACGGCTAAGGGGGGGTAAGGCTTTCCAATTAAACGTTTAAGCATGCTTTTGCAAGTTATATGGAAGGTCTAAATTGCGGTAGCTTTCTCTTCGGTTTTTACTCGAATGCCTTAGTTACTACCAGTAGCAGTATAAAAAATAATACAGAATGCTTTTCAGATCTCAAACTATAAAACCTACAATCCATAAAAACTAAGTTACTATTTTCATTTAAAATAATACTGAAAAACTAAAAAAGCGTATACTAAAAGTTTTTTTTAGTGTATTTCCCCCGTTCTGCATATTTTCTTACACAGTTTTCTGATATGATTTTTAGATATTCTCCCTCCCTTGTATCATTTCTCCATCTCTCTTATTTTTCGATAATTGTTTTAAAAATGTCGACCGCTGATTACCGATGCTTACCAGTACGTAAATAATTAGTAAATCACCGCAACGTTGAAGCAATACATTTACAGGACAGCGCGCAGAAAATTAGAAGATTGAAGCAAATCCAACCACACGAAGTGTTTAGTATACAATTGTTATTCTTAACGTTAGTTTAAGTAGTCTAATTTAAATTTAATTTGGGAAATATATACTGATGTATTTATCCCGCACTCGGTTTGTTTTGTGTGTTGATGTAAGCGCAACAGAACAGTAGTAATACATTAATTTAGAAATCAAAATGATATTAAATAAACCTAATGTAAGATAAGTAAAAAAAAACATTTAGCGAAGTTGTTTGCAAATGGTTTCATTGAACCCTACTTCATGTGTAGTTATGGTCTATGTGGTGAAATCTATGTATGATCTAGTAATGTTATATGCAAATCTTTTTCATTTATTAAATATTACATTTTCTTCATAGGGACCAAATTAATAACAAGCATTGAAGCATAACTATCTTCATTTTATAATAAGACACATTTTAAACTTGTTTTTGATACTGAAATATTCAAAACGTGGGAAAGTGGTGGGTGATACGACTTTAATATTTTTGGAATCAAAACACCAAATACCACCGAAATGAGCTAAATACATTAAAACAGTTCTGGCATCGTTGGTTTTCAGAGTATATGTTTTCAAGATAATAATAAAGTGCAATTAGTGACATGGTTGCTCGTAAATTTCAAATAAACCAAATCAAATAACCTGGTTAATAAAAAATATAAGAAACCAGAGTCCTTGATGAATAGCTAGTGTTAGAATAATGTTAATTGTCGGTATATATTTTTTATTGTCCCTATTAATGAGGTCGATGAAGTTTACATATCGAGAAGCTTCCCATCGACCTATTAAACCCCGCACGATTATCGATCGCTGTTGGTCGGACGTCTATTAAATTGAAAATAATCGCCGCGATGCTTTTGTTTTGACATTCGTAACAATTTTCCGACGTTCGGTATTTTTAAGTCGGCCTTGGTTTGGAAGTAATTTTTCAATTACAGAGTGGTCTCGGTGTGATGCAAGCGATGCCAGTTTATTTTACTTGGCAGCGATTGTTTCCATATCGTGATCTCATTTGGACTGTAATAAAACCAGTAAATATCGCTGCCATTTTTATGACGGACATTATTCCTCGAAAAAATAATGTTTACTGCATTTAAAGGTTTATGTGTTTTTTGACTCGAGTTAACGTCATTTACGGGCAACTTTTGGAAACACCACATTTGGAAAGGCTTAAATAGAGAGATCTGCCTCAATCACCATATTCAGCAGACGTAGCTCCTTCTGACTATCGTGGAATGTGGTGGATATCTCATGAACCGGCTAAATAGTACGTTACTTCTTATGAAGAAAAGCAACCAAACATACCCCAAAAGGATTAGAATAAAGACTATATTTCCATTTATGTAACCATATTTAAGAAGATATTAGACAAAACGCAGAATAGACTATAGAAAGGTTTTGGTCTAATAGCCATTTAGACATTTAAAGTAGGGGGTTGCAGTAAAACATCAAACCGATGCTGCCAAAACCAAATTCTTCGATTACTTACCAATACTTATCACTACGCAGCTAATGAAGTACTACACGATGATCTCAAAATCGAGTGGATACACAAAGAGTTCGTTTTAGAGTTAAATTATGAAACAAGGAGGTTACTAAATTACAGCAACATGGAAGTAAAACATCTACTACAACTATAACACGCCTAATATCATAACATTGACGTGAACCAAACCACACGAAGTTCTATAGTGTGTCTGCTCTTAAGTTTAACTTAAGTGGTCAAATTTAACTTTAATTTGTGATATACATACTGCCTATTAACTGATACAAGTTCAGCAGAATAATAGAAATGATTACCTCAATTATAAACTAATTAAAAAAGAAACCACAAAACACTGACCCTAAATAAGCACCAATGAATCAACCCAATCGCATTAGACAAATTACAAAAAAAAATCATAATTATCCCACTAAAAACAGAATTATTTTGATTTTATGTTATTGAAAGCAAGCCAAATATTAGAAAACATCTAATATATATGACATATATGTTTACATACACCATAAATTTAACAAATCATACACGAATAAACATAGAACGCTTCAAGAATGTTTTTGAATTCTATAAACACTTAATAATTAGAATCATGTGTTGATTATAGCGAGTGATAGATATTGATTTATCTGGCATGTGTTCCAATATTAAGCGAAGAAAAAGAAAGTGTATTTTCTTTTGTATTAGATGTGTTCGCGTATTTTGATTAAAAATACGAAGTGTTAATATAAACAACCTAAACTCGATATTTTATGAGTACTATTGAGTGTATACTGATACTAATCATGAAATATCTGAACTATATTCTCAACATACACTACTTTTGTTGCTTGGTTCGAAGAAATCTGCAGTCGAAATCCTTAAAACACTTTTAGAAACTTATGGTAAAGATACTTCGTCATATTGTCATAATTGTAGATTTAGCTTTCAACGATTTAAAAGTTGTGACTTGTCTGACTGTAGATAATCACTAATATGTCCACGTAAGTTATGAGGAGAAGAAACTAAAACACAATACATAAATATAACAAGACACATCATCCATATCGTGTTCAAATTTTCTGAATGTTTTCGGATACATTTTACATGATTTCATGAATTCAATGAATATTTCAGTTTAGACGGAAAAACTAGTTACTCAATAATTTGCGACAATTTACCTTTTATTAGCTTTCGAGACACTTTCGATATTACCGCCAACAAATTTATTGGTCCATATTACTTGACTTCTTCTGGAAGTTTTCCAGGTTTTGTAACTAGTACGGCGACTGCTATATTTCGCGAAATTGTGAAATAATGTAGTTTTATAGCGGTAATTAATTTTGAGGTATTTACAATAGATTATTTACAATAAATTAATTTTTTCTTAGATATTTGTTTAATACAAATTGACAAGCAACACGACGTGATTAATATATATATATATATATATATATATATATATATATATATATATATATATAGATGTATATATATTCTTGTATATGATGTATATATATGTCGATTATATGTCGATATATATCGATTTTATATATTCTTAAGCTGTTACCCTTCGTAGATTTAGTCATTGTGCAGTTCATCATCGGTCTTCATTGGGTTATTTTTCTAGAAGCGTTATATTATTAGAGAGTTTGAAGAATTGGTGTAACCCCATATTTAAAATCAAGTCTAAATAAGCTTCATAATTTACTAATAACTCAATCTTCTTGATTTTGAGCCAAGTTACGTAAGTAACATATTTTGAGGAACATATGAATTATTACTTCTTATAACATATCACTTAAAAAAAAAGCTGGTAAATATATTTAAATTTATATTGGTAAAGATACTATGTTGTAATCTCTATCTTTTTCTACGAGATTGTCGTATTATTATTATTATATTTGTTTAAGCGACTTTTATTTGTTTATGTTTTCTCGATATTATTCTCTTAAAACGCAGATAAAGACATGTACAATTCAAAGAAATCATAAATCGTTCCGAATATTTATGGTACTTCAATCTGGTAATGTGATATTTCTGCAAGTAATAAAAAATTGCAATGAATGGCAACATACAACATCCTTTACTAGGGCTGTTATTACCAGATGTAATGTCTTAACATGTCTAAGGAGCATTAGAAGTTCTTAGGAGTTCACCTGTAAAGACCCAACGCTCAGAGTCACTACCTTTTTGTTCTTCAGATTATTCCAGTTTCCTCTTTTTTTTAATTTCATTACATTCTATTTATTCCATTAAAAATAAATGGATTCTATTTCTTTATTTATTTATTTATTTATCCAATTATTTTTATATGTTTGGTTCTATTATTTATTCGCTCAACCTGAGTAAATAATGATATAATTGCAATCATCAAATGGTGAGTTTGTCATAGTATTATCGCTAGTATTCGTTGTATGTTATTTGTTTGTCTATTATTATAGTTTGTTATGATTGTCAGGTTATTGTTATAATTATGGACTAAAATTGTGGATAATCATCATGGTTATTCCGTCATTTTTATTGAATACTGTTGCCATTGGTATTATTAATAACATTCATTCTCATTACCAATACTTAGCGGTACATTTATTTATCGATAATATTATTTATCGTACTATGATTCGTCAGCATATTTAATTATACGTATATTACCTGACATTAGAAGTATGTGTCGTGATAATTACCAATTCTTGTTATATTTTAAATATCTCCATTATCGTTAAGAATTGGTTGCTCAGGTAAATTTTCAATATTTAGATCTGGTACGCTTAGAATATACTACACTCTTGCTAATTATTGTGTAAGTAGCTATTATGTCGTTTATTTTCATTCCTGTTTTTATTTGTTTATGATGTTAAATTAGTTTACTGAAATTAGATTTTCATTTTATGCCCTAGGCTTAAGTGTAGCCCTAGATAATACAAAACAAAATATTTCCGTTAAAGACGCAAATAAAGATATCTGATTGAATTTTATTCCAGACGATATCAATAACGTACGAATTGTTTTTCCCTGTCGAACGGAACTAAATAATTACCTCTACGAGCGCTCTACATCATTTTATCGCCGAAATCCATCTCAACATCATTAAAAAATAAAACCGTTCTATCAAACGCACACCCTATATAAACTTTTGCGATTCCCGGCGTAAACTTCTGATGATGTTTTGATTAGTTATTAAGATTTATCGTCGAAATTCGGTTGTTTTTATTTTCGGTAACATCGATTATGCTCGTTAGAAAGCGAGAGAGAAAAAACATTCAGATGAATACGTAATCACCATCTATAAATCACGAAGTTTTATCAGCTTTTATAAATAGCTAATGAAGTTGGGGAATATTCGGCCCGAACGGAGAAGACGCAGAAAAAACTCCTTATTCCTCTAGACGCCCTACCAACCAAATAGAAAAAAAAAAGATGAAAAATTTAGCCCCAATACCGACCCGATGATCTTCCGTTATTGTTTCATCGAGGTTGATTCTTTCTCTGTCGATATAAATCATTAATTTACCCGGTATTTTTTCTCTCTTTTCAATTTCAGCACTATTTACAGATTCTCTCGGTTGTTTTCTAGTCTGCTGGAAGATTGACATTCATAGTCTGCGTCAGGCTTTAATATTTAAGTAAAATATGAATATAAAAAATATATTTAATAATGAAATTGAACCGAGTTCAAAAAATAAATCACTAAAAAATAAACTTAGATTTTTAGCAAAAAAAAAAAACGTTTTAAAATAAAATATGTACATAAAAATGAAACAACAAATTAAATTTGTGCCGGCTTGGTGGAGCAGTGGTAAAGGCGATGAGACGCGGGTTCGAATCCTGCTAGGACATGGTCGTAAATTTATATTTGTGATTGTTTAAAATTCGTGAATGTTCTAGGCAAGAGTGTAAAATTCGACAAGGCAAATGATCCCAGGCATGCCAGTAACCAGGCTGGGTAAGACTGGATGTCTTCTGGGATAATTGCTAAAAAGTTGGTCACTCACCAGTCGCTAGGCTTAATGCTGAGGACCGTGGTTCGGAGCCCACGTTAAACTTTAGGCCCAGTCCAGATAAACCCTTAGTTGGCAAAAGGAGACTTAAAAAAGGGTAAAAGGACCTACCTAAACCTATTTATCTATTACAATATTATTTAAACTAGTACCATGTGATTCAATTACTATGAACTGATTTTGTGTCATATACACAAAATTAAATTACGAACAAAACAATTTTATATATATATATATATATATATATATATATATATATATATATATATATATATAATATTGTAATAGATAAATAGGTTTAGATAGGTGTTAAGCTAAATTGTGTATATATAGTAGAATATAAAATTCGTGTAGTAGATATATTAAATAATTTATTTGTTTATTTTTATTTAGCTATTACAACGATTATTTTGTACATATTTTATTTTAAAACGTTTTTTTTTGTGTTAAAAATCTAAGTTTGATTATTTTTTAATTTTTGGTTTGTTCCTTATTTATTTTTTGAAGTCGGTTCAATTTCTTTAATAAAAATATTTTATTTTTCTCGTTTTAGTGTTAGATACTCACTCAATAAATTACGCACGCAGTTATTTTATGAAGTATTACAATGGATAGTCGAAGTAAAATACATCCCGATTGAGGAAAAATAGGAATAAAAAAACAATGATTGAAATTAAGGAAGACTTCAGGCCCCGGGGTCCACTACCTAGTCTAAGTGATTTGACAAATGTTCCAACCAAACTAGAACAAAAAAAGTTACTACACCCATTGGGAATCGAACCCGCGACATCCACATGGGAGCTTAAGTTTCCAACCGTTACACCATATAAACAATTACCTACAGTATTTTTACGACTTCTCATACGATATTATTAGTGCTTAATAAGCAAACTGAATAGCTTTTGCATAGAACTGCTTCCGATTTTTCGTCACATCAGTTCAGAAATAACATTATACTCAAATATCTGATTTTTTTTTCTATGATTAGGTATATGTTTAATTTTTATATAGTAATTATGATTATTGTACATCTTTAGTTTTTGTTTTGGAATTTATACATCTCCGTCTCGCTTATACTACCATTGGAAAATCTAATCACATATAAAATTAAGTGTTCCAAGCCAATATCTTCGTCCTTTCCTCCCTTACAATTTATACAGGAAAGGATTCGTACATACTCGTCTGACATCACGAATTGAAAACAGTTGAACCGTGCATTTGACTGAAAATAGTAATTACTATAGCTAGTCTTTTGAATAATATCGATTGTTTTGCGACTATCGACTGTTTTCAGTCAGTTATAACGATTTTTCCATATACCTACTGCTTGGTATTCTTCCACTTGTGGTGGAATTCGTTCAGTCAACCTAATATCTGAAGAAATCAATTATTTGGTACTCCTAATGGTTTTGGAACAGTCTAATGCATCTTGGAAATACATATTTTTGAAACGAGAATCCAAGAGAGTGGCGACAGCAAGAATATTAACATTTTCTCTTTGTAGTAATCGTTTCTTAATTTCTTTAATTACATTATTTTAAAATTATCTAAGATTGTCTGTTTTGGTTCGAAGACTGCATTACTTGTATAGTAAGTAATCTGGTAAGTGGTATAACTTTACTAATATAGATGTTACATGTTTTCCACAACAAATTTCACGACTAGCTATTTCTATTGGTCGTAAAATCTCACAAACTTCAGTTAAATTAAGAATAATTGACGTTTCGATATTCTATTCCAATAAAATCGATGTTTTTCCGCTAAACATCGATGTCTATTCACTATCAATGAATATCGATCATCCCTAGTTTGTAATATATAAATTTTATTATTGATTTTGAACAATTTAAAGCTCGCCCACTTCATTTTTGACCGTCTAGTATATATCCTATCGGAAAATTCCGGGAATTCGTTCGGACTCTAACCGCCGGGCGTCGATATATCGATTCTTATCCGCCGATAGGGACGGCATTCGGCCATCGTACGTTTTGTAGACGTGTCGTATCGTTGATCCTCGCCGGCACCGAAAGGAAAACATATAGAAACGGGTTCAGTGCCAAGCGGATCCAGAGGACGGAATACCGTAACGGCATTCCGGGCGCGACTACCGCCCGATTGGCCAATCCGTTTTTGAAATTCCCAACCTTGGCATTTGAGCGTCGAACGCGAGAATGATGCGCTCGGTTCCGTTGCTGGTTCGTTCCGTCGCGAGCTGGGTGATATCATTCGGGTCCAAAATCCGGCTTTAGTTAGACGATGTCACATTGATCTGCGGTGATTCGCGATTCGAGAACTGGCCAACTAATATACAACCTTGGTCTCATGTTGTGAATAGTATACAGAGTCAATTCAAAACAGTAATGACACACGTGACCAATATGTGTCTGTCAAAAGTTGTAAGTTCGTTTTACACTCAGACAATATTTTCCTTCTCATTTTATTCGATTTAAAAAGAGATAGAATGCTGTTAGAGAAGTTCGATCATGTAACCGAAAGAGTCTGCAAAAGTTGTCCGTTTCTCAAACGTCTGCAAAATTCTTCAAAATATAATAAAACCGGCAAACGTTGTTTTAACGCTTTGTTTTAATAAATTTCAAATCTCCGCGGTTTCTAGTGAAAATATTTTTGGCGTGTTGCAGCTGCACTGAATATTAGTACGGACACGGCCACTAAAATATCTCAAATAAAAAACAATATAACCTTAAATTCGTTAAAAAGATCAGCTTCATGTTTCAGACATCAAATATATGAAATGTACAAAAAGACTAAGTAGTTTTTCCAATCAAAAAATAATTTAATACAATTATTTCAGAGGAAATTGTTAGTCTGGAATGTATCCACAGCTCACAGAGGCAGCAGACAGCTGTTTGAGGCATGTAGAACATTCGTTCATACATTGTTGGGTAATATAGGATTTAAGTGATGTAAAGATAATCGACGAAGGTGTTTAATGGATCTTTCAGAGATTGCTTTTAAAAGAGTGCAATTTTTAAAAACATAACAAAATCAAGGAAGAATTATTATATAAATTTATCAATAAGTCATGAATATTTCAGAATGGTACATGTGTCGCTCATAGCAAGATGATAATAAATATAGTGTAAAGACAACAAAAGTTGACAGAAAAAGGTAAACGTTGGAATAACTCTCGATTAGGTTTATGTTAGTTATAACATTTATTAATAATCACTGAAGACATATATTTCTTCCTGCTGGAAACAGGAATGCAATATAATAAACATTAAAATATAGCAAATTAAAATATAATAAATATATCAAATATTCCTGGTGCAAAATTAATGTTTCTCTAAGTCCAAAGGTGACAACCATGGAGAAATGAACCATAACTTGCCTTTGCAAGTACTTGCCATGTACAATGCACCATAATCTAAGCAAAAGATGCAATTAAAAAATGGCTTAAAGTGCATAAAATAAGTTTCCAAGAAACCATGTTAAAGAATGAATTATTTCAAATTATTACTTGGTAAATATAAATAAGATATGTAATTGCATTTTATGTAATTTACTATTTTAGAAATAAGCCTGACAAAATATACATGGTAGATCAGATTCCTGAACGTTATGGCCATAGAGTATAATGTTTTCCTCCTTATCACTGTATATTTAATCCAATTGAGTTAATATGGGGAATTGCAACGAATTATTACAATAGACATTCAGGTTGAGGAGGATATTCAAACCAGAACTGTCTGGATTTATGGAAAGAGGCATTTTCCAAAATAACACCTTCGGTTTGTGTGAGCTCGATCAGACACATTAAAGAAGAAATTGGTAAATGCTGGTTATTAACAGCTAGGTTAATAACTTGTTTAGTGTTTCTGAAAGTAACAGTGATTGAATAAAACTTTATGAATGTTGGTTTATTATTCAATGCTGACAATTACCAAGAGAGGGTGATGAAGGAGGAAACAACTAAAGATCCTATACAATAATACTATACAATTAATATACTTTAATTGTAGGACATTGTATTATAGAGTGTGAAAGCTTTATAAGCATGTGTGTTATTGTTCAGAATATACATGAACATTTGGTTAAAATGTATGAGGAGGTTAATAATACTGTTTTGCGGATATAGTAAATGCATTAAGGAAAATGCAGTGATTTTAATGTAGTTTTATCAAGAAATATTTATATAGGTAGTAAACGGACAGAATGAGGACAAATATAGTGATATCATAATGACTTTACAAGGAAACATTGCATCGAAGGAAACAAGAACTAAGCGTAAAACATAAATATGTTCTCTAATGAAAGTAAAATACATTATTCAACTATACAATTGTTAATTAAGTGCATAAGGCCTTCGACGAATACCACTACATAAAAAAGCGCCTAGAACTTTACCAATACTAGTGTTCAATGTATATACAATAATAACGTTCAATGTATATATAATGAACTCTAACCTATAAATTATTGTGGCTGTATAATTAGTTGTAGTTTTAAGCTCTTCAATAATATATGCATTAGATCTACTATAACATTTTTGTTTCATTCTTTTATTTAGATTATAATTTTGTTACATATCAGAATCAATATGTGCTAAAACTCAGAGTTGCTGCGGCAACATTGCGACGTTTTGACAGGTCACATGTGTCATTACTGTTTTGAATTGACTATATATTATGAAACGTGAAAGAAAAACGCAAAAATTATTTACATCAATAACTATTTTATTACATCGACACCATAAATTAATTGGTTGAGTTTTGGTCGCCAGACCATGCTCTGTGTCTTGTGGAACCACAATGATGTCGTATATTAACTGTTAAAACCTAGAGAAACAGTTGATAGCTACCGATCGTTAACAGCTGATAGATATCGAGCCCTAATGATCAATTTGTCAAATGCGCCGTCTTATATAGCTAAACCAGTCAAAAAAGCATTGAAATCAATCGCTATGCTATTCGGACCTGACACCAAACAAGTACCATTTTTTTGGAACCATGGTACTTGATTGTACCATTTTTTTGCATCCATGAGAAACGTGCTTGCGGACCAGCATTTCGCTGATTATGAAAGTTAAAAAATAGCTCTATAAATACTTTAGCTCAAAGGAGAAACTGTTCTCTTATAATGACATCCATAAATAGCTTAAAGGATTGACAATATGTATAGAATCAAATAGCCAATATAATACATTTGAACTATCTATTGTAAATAGCATGTTTTTAACAGTAAACGAAAAGGAAATATTGAAATATTGCAAATAGTTTTCCTTATAATTTAGAGTACTTTATGTGGAATAATTGCATGTTTCAAGATTTCTTGAAAATATTACAAGGTCAAATTGATAAGGAGAAAATTCTATTTCCTAATAAATTGATAGATTGCTTTGCTGATAGTTCTTCGTCATTTCAGCATATAGTTTCTAAACTCCTTTGTCAATACGATTTAAAAGTATTTATAAATAACTGAAAGCTTTGACAAATCCCCGAGGTCTTACAGATACAACTGTCTATATAACTTTCCACTTTTAGCACACTTTATGTAGAGTAAAATCTGCTACTTGGAAGCATACCTACGAGTTGTTAAGCCCTGGCGAAACAAGTTCAGCCGCTTCTTAAAGCTTAACGAAACCAAAATGTCCTGAACATGACCGAAGATAATTTTTTAAAGTTATTTAAGAGCTTTTCATTGCTATCAATATCATAATTATTAACCATTCCAGTTCAATTTCAGTTCAGACAGGCGCACTGCAGTTGAAGGTGCCTAACCATTGGAAACATTTGAAATTTGAAAAACATTCCTAGTACCCAGATCCCCGGACTTTGGGAATTGTGCCCCTTAACTTAGCCTATTAAACTTTGAGTAGACCCATCATGGTTCAAGGTGTAAGGGATTTTTTTAATGCTTTTCCTAGCTGCGAAAGTAAATTAAAAGTGTATACTTTATTAAACATTTCATAATATGTAGATAATAGTTCACGGACAGTCATTTCAAGAAATCATAATTAAATGAAAAATTCGATTAATTCAAGAGTCATCATAAAGACATAATATATTATTATTATTACTCCAACGTTGTAACATGTGGATACTTTATTATAAGACATTGTTACTAAAAGCGAGATAAAATCATTTAAAATTAAATATCATGTCTACTATAAGAATTTTAAGACAATATTCAGGAATAATTGATACTCTTTAAAACTCCAAGCACCTCGCTGTTGAACTCGACGGTAAACTTCCGATGGAAAGTTTGTTGCTAAGTAATTGGAACAACTCCCGTCTTATCGCCATCGATTCGGCAAACTCGACGAATACTTTTTGCATCGGTTGAGTCAAAACACCATTAACATATTAGCTGTTCGGTTCGATTAATAAGTAATAAAGGAAGAAACAAACACCGCAACTTTCGTCGAATTTCCATTGTGGGAACGGAGATCAGTTTCATGCAACGGAACAACTGCGTCTACTTGACGTGTGTCTGTTATAACGAGTCAATTGAAAAGTGCCCGAAAAGTACCATAGTAAAATATATTTTTTGGCAAAATTATTTTTTTTTATTCAACATAATTCCCTTCCAGGGTGATACAGTGATTAAAACGACCCTCCAACTTTTCGGTACCATTTTTGTAGTACAATTTGTCTTTTGCTTCAAAATAGGTTTGAGTTTCGGCGATCTCCTCTTCATTCGACGAAAATTTCATCCCAGTGAACATTTTTTGAGATCTGAGAACAGGAAATAGTCGCTTGGGGGCGAGATCTGGAGAATACTATAGATGAGGAAGCAGTTCTTGTGACCTATGACATGATGCATTGTCTTGGTGAAGCAACACTCTCTTTTTCTTCAAATGCGGCCGTTTTTCGGTGATTTCGTCCTTCAAACGGTCCAATAATGCGATGTAATAGTCGCTGTTGATTATACTTCCTTTTTCAAGGTAGTCAATGAAAATTATTCCGTGCGCATCCCAAAATACAGACGTCATAATCTTGCCAGCCGACAGTTGCGTTTTCCCATGCTTTGCAGCGGGTTCATCGTGTGCAGTTCACTCGTATGGCTGTTAATTGAACTTCTGAGTAAAATGATGGAGCCATGTTTCATCCATTGTCACATATCGACGCAAAAACTCGGGTTTATTACGCTTGATCATCTTGAAACACTGCTCGGAACCATCAACTCGCCGTTGTTTTTCTCATACCGAAATATTCGCGAATGATGTAATGTACACGTTCAGTTGATATCTTGAAGACTTATATTCAAAATTGCAGCCAATAGGTGGCGCTGTAATAGGGTTCCAGGAATATCTTTTCAATTCAAACATATTTCTTAAACAATAAAATTTGCCCATCTCACAAATTCTTTAGCCACGAACCTTTTTAAAAGAAAGATATCACAAAAATTTCCTTTTCTTTTGGATGTAATTCATGTCCACAAAAAAAAACAACAATTTAAGAACAAAGATATAAAAAGAAATGTCGGGCATAAACATCTGCTCGATCCACTAGTATTTTTTGAATAGTCTGTAAAGTCTCATACAATCTTCAAGCAAAACTACTAGAGGAAACTAGAAAATAAGGAACTTTTTAGAACCGAATTATGATGAAAACTGAACATTCTTAGAGACACATTATTCATTATGTACCATCTATTTCTATAGACGGTTTAAATTTATCAAATGTAAATGGCAATGATTGCTGGTTAAAAATTGGACCAGTGCAGGTCAAGATACAGCAAAAATAATCGAAGGCCATCTAAATTCGTTCTATTGGTTGGAGAGAAGTTCGTTTTTTTATAGTGTACAACGGCATACATGATGAAATCGGCAATACATTGACGAAACAATTGTCAAAAATATACGGCAGAGGTTTGAAATAGTTTGAAATATTGAATATAGTAGATTAATATTAGTTTAAAATTAAAAAAATATAATTCTATTTATTTTTCTTGATAGCTTGGAATATTTATTACATTTTGAGTAACAACTATTTATGTAAAAGGTCTTAATAATTACTTAACAGTGGCTGAAAAATATCCACTCTAATTAACAAAAAAAAACAATTTTATACATTTATTGATCTAAACATTGACGTGTAACAAATGTAAATTAATATTAAGCCATTTCCTATCAAATTCAAACCTTCCTTATGAAAAACTGTAGATCATGGGTTGGGCAAGTAACGAGCTTCCTTTAGTATCCCGCCTTTATAACTAGAATGTTACCTATTGTTAACTATTGTTAGCTTTTAAACGCACTGTAGTATGGCTTCACTGAATTGAGCTTAAATGTAACTGGAGATATGCGATTTTAAAATCGTGTATTAGGAAGAACTTTGTACATTGTAAGTACATTATATTTTAAGTAACACGAACTGCTAATTTTTATGGCATAGTTTGAATTTTTTCAAATGTTTACACGCTACTTGCACTTAGGACATTGTGAAAGACAAATTTATAAAATTAGAATATTCAGGATACATGATACATGAAAGGAACAATCTCTAATCAACAGGTTGTTGGTGGATACTTCTTTATATTTATTAGATAATAATGGATGTAGATGGTAACTTCCATACGATAGAAGAATGTACAGACAAGGCTCATGCCAAATTTCAAATAAATCGGTTCAGTAAAACTGGGATATCAGCTATATCTCCGAAAATAATGTAACTTATGAAAAATCGTCTTAAGAACATGATTTTAAAGATTCAAACTTAACGCAGTGTTTTTTTTTTTGGTGGAAAAGAACTTTTTTTATGCAATAAGCGATATTTTCTTCCTCGTATTCATTTGTTAGAATAATGCCTTGCGATGTTGAATATTGATACTAATTAACTTAAGCACTGACGAGTTTCAGTAAATAACTTAAGTTTGTTGATCCATTTGATTACGTTTTTTTTTCTGCTTACTTAGTTGACTATTGCTTTGATTATAGCGATTATTAATCGTTGTAATCCTATGTTTATTCAACAATTGTCATGTAATAATACGTTAAATATAATTTATAGTAATTTATAGTAGTATTATAAATCGTAAGTGACTTGGAATGATTGTAGATACGCTTGGAAAGCACTTGTATGTATAACATCACGAACTTGTTTTGTTGTCTCGAAATATTTCTGATAAAACTATGGAAATAAACTGATATTACTATTATTCAATTATAGTTGATAATTTTCAGTGACAGAATAGTCCCAACTGTTTTTTTTTATTGAATTTATTGAATTGAATGTCTAATTTATATAAATAAAAATGAAACGCTGAAAGGATTAAGAATCTTGTTCATATTTCACACCCAGATACCGCAATCAACTTTTATCTTGTGTTCAGGGAAACAGGCGGGTATCAGCTTGAATTATATAAAATCAGAAAATTTAAACAAATTACATAGCCAATAGTCAGTTATATAATTAATAGATTCTTGTTTGTTGTTAATAAACCTTTTGTTTTTGGTCGCTTATACTCAGCTGTCTACGTTCTTAATTTAGGAGGAGTACAGTAACAGATACAAGATTCATCTATTATCACATACTGGTGTAATAAAATTGGCTTCACTTTAATAGATACAAATAACACTATAATATATTTTAGGGTGTCGGCAATTTACTCATTTCATTCACATTTCACTATTAGGTCTTCCAAAATCTATTTTTTGATTTTTTTTTTCAGTTTTGCGGAGCCATAATGTTCAATTGTGTTGTGTTATTAGTATCAACGTTTATATTGAGAATATTATTGAATGATAGTTGATTTTATTGGTGCAATTTCTCTATAACGCTAGTCAAGACTTTTTCAGTCAAGAAGTTTGGCTTCCACAATTTTTCACACTATCAAATAAGCAATGTGTATTCAATAAACAATGCATACGGTTTTAATTAGCACTAACCCTTAAAAGATGCGTGCATAAATTTGACAGCTGTCGGACCATTAGTTTGTGAATTATAGCATTTTCAGTGAAGCAACTTTTATTATTGTGAAAAAAATGGATAACAAGGAATTTCGCGTGTTGATAAAATATTGCTTTCTGAAGGGAAAAAATACAGTTGAAGCAAAAACTTGGCTTGATGTCGAGTTTCCGGACACTGCCCTAGGAAAACGAACCATCAAGGATTGGCATGCAAAGTTTAGGCGTGGTGAAATGAGCACCGAAGACGGTGAACGCAGTGGATGCCGAAAAGAGGTTGTTATCGACGAAAGCATTAAAAAAATACACAAAGTGATTTGGAATGGCCATAAATTCAAACTGAATGAAATAGGACACACTCTAAAGATATCAACTGAACGTGTACATCATATCATTCACGAATATTTGGGTATGAGAAAGGTCTGTGCAAAGTGGGTGACGCGCGAGCTCACTTTTGACCAAAAACAACGACGAATTGATGATTCGGAGCGTTTGAGGATGATCAAGCGTAATAAACCCGAGTTTTTGCGTCGATATGTGACAATGGATGAAACATGGCTCCATCATTTCACTCCGAAGTCCAAACGACAGTCATGTGAGTGGACTGTACACGATGAACCCGCTCCAAAGCATGGGAAAACGCAACAGTTGGCTGGCAAGGTTATAGCGTCTGTATTTTGGGATGCGCATGGAATAATTTTCATTGGCTACCTTCAAAAAGAAGGGACCATCAACAGCGACCATTTGAAGGATGAAATCGCCGAAAAACGGCCGCATTTGAAGATAAAGAAAGTGCTGCTTCATCAAGACAATGCACCGTGTCACAAGTCAGTGAAAACGATGGCAAAAATCCTTGAATTGGGCTTCGAATTGCTTTCTTATCTACCGTATTCTCCAGATCTGCCCCCAGCTATTATTTCCTGTTCTCAGATCTCAAAAGAATGCTCGCTGGGAAGAAATTTTCGTCGAACGAAGAGGTGATCGCAGAAACTGAGGCCTATTTTGAAGGAAAGCACAAATCGTACTACAAAAATGGTATCGAAAAGTTGGATCAGTATATCGGCCTCGAAGGGAATTATGTTGAATAAAAAAACTAATTTTGCCAAAAAAATGTGTTTTACTGTGGTAGACGGGGGATTTTTCAATTGACCTGTTAAAATAACAATTATAAGACAAATTGCCAGGATTCTTGGGACTAATTGACACACTGACTCAAACTAAAACAGTTATTGCTATTGTATGTTATTTGAGCCCTCTATAGTTAAACACATACTGAGGATATTGAGGAAAAAGGTCCATAGAAGTAATTTCAGTAATACCAATAACACTGCCTATAAATTGCATATAAGAAAGCTCTTGTAAACCTAATTTTGAGCTGCTAAAGCTGATCGGCGTTTTATAGCAGAAAACCAATATATCTCACCCCATGAGCTTACTGCAAATGATCGTTAAACTAACTAATAGAAATCAGCATCAAGATTAAAAACAACCTGATTAGTCAACGAGATTAAGGATCCACCTTGATTTTCTTGTGATGTTTTTCAGCGTCTCATCGCCAATATATCCGAATAATAAATCAATGTTGACGGAGCTGAGAATAGATCTGATTCTGGAAATGATAGCAACAGGAAAATTAGACTTTACTCGGCTATTTGCGCTTGGGGACCTATCAGGCTGATATGGAAACAGCGCCATTGGATAATTAATGGAAAACGCGTATATTACACCGGTTGTCCTGGAAGATTAACAACGTTAACCATCTTCGAGATATCACCGAGGTAGTCATTAGTCCCCGAGGAATTATTTTGAATTAGCGTCGTTAATATTAACTCCCCACTTTACAGAAATTAACCAAAACGCATTGATTAATATGTTAAAATATTAGGCCTATAAATTAGTAGTTAAGGATTTTTTTTAATTGAAAATTTTATTGTGAAAAATCGAATTAATGTATTTTATTCAAAGTATTGTCTATCGATAGCCGCTTCTTCTTCCCAACCTTCCCAATCGACCCATTTTTTGGTATCTTTATAAGAAGTGAAGCGGTTTTCAGACAGATAATGACTCATATGTCGGAACATGTAGTAATCAGAAGGGATAAGGTCTGGGGAATACGGCTGATGGAGTAGCACTCCCTATTTTAATGGTTGAAGAATAACTATGTTGTGTATTTGCTAGTTTCGTCCAGCAATGCCTTCAAATTTTTTTGAATCTCCGGAACGATCTTTATCTTCTGTTCAAAATCGTCACTTTTAAAACCTCGATACCGGTATTCACATGTTGAAATCGATGAAGCCTAGTCGCCTTCACCTTTACACAGCATTCGATAAGCTTCATCTGACTTTTTTTCCAAACTGAAGTAAAAGTAAAACATCCCGCAAATGACATTTTGAATTTGTCGGTAAAATTTCAGACATTTATAGTTCAAGATATTGAACTATATAGCAACTATAACAAGATATTGAATATATAATTGATTACTCAATTATTAGAACTAATTCATTTATAAATACCGTGAATTGATTTTGAATCGTTTTATTATCAATATTATTGTGGACATATCATTATATTTCTATCTAGCTATTTCTTTTTTATCTGGTATCTTTTTGGGAGAATCTAAATTCAATCTCAGAAATCTAAGACGAAAAACATTATTTGAATACCATAAGACATAGATCGATACAAATTAAAATCAAAAGGTGTAATCTAGTGAGTTTTCTATGAAAACTTCAATGGTTCTAAGGAAATCAGCAGCAAAAGTTAATATGGCAAGTTTCAACCTAGTAGCAGTTTGATTTACAGTAGAAGTCTTGTGTGTTTCTCGTTAAAAATAGATATAATTGAATATCGTACACGTTTGGATCGATTAACTAACATCTAAATAAACTCATCCGAAGATGAAATCTGTTTCTTCTATGTCAACCATTAAAAACTGCTCAGCTCAGAATGTATATGTGGTTTTATGCCCATCTAAGATGACCCAAATGACATGTGATGATCCGTATGATGCAAACCATATCGAGTTAAGTCCATTAAACACTTTTAGAAACTTATGGTGATGTTGCTATGTCAAATTCTAATAGTAGATTTTGGTTTTTGGTCTTTTGTTTTGGCAAAAAGTTGACACTAAATTGTAAGACGTATTGTATGAAACCCAGCTCAAACTCTCACACTATCTTCAGCTTACCTGAAAGACCCAAAAGGAGAGAAAATGTGCAGTACTCGAACTGACTGAAAATATCATTTCGAACCAATTCAATCTTTCGATTTTCTTGCTTGCCAGGCAAAAAATAATAGTTTTATGAAGCATGTTGTAACTGGCGATGATTAAGTCGTGGATTGGTTTAGAAGAGACAATACAGACATCGAATTAAACTGTTAGTGCAGATAAACTGACCCAATTAAACGACGCATTGCTTTTAAAATCGCTAGCAATAACGTAACAGATTGAAAGCCAATTTTTGCTCAATAAACACCTTTTTAAATGAAAAAATGATTATGGAATATTAAGTATAACAGGTCAATTGAAAAGTCCCTATAGTAAAACATATTTTTTGGCAAAATTATTTTTTTTTATTCAACATAATTCCCCTCAAGAGTGATACAGTGATTATGGCGACCCTCCAAGTTTTCGATAACATTTTTATAAAACGATTTGTTCTTTGCTTCAAAACAGGCCTCAGTTTCGGCGATCACCTCTTCATTCGACGAAAAATTCATCCCATCGAGAATTCTTTTGAGATCTGAGAACAGGAAATAATCGCTGGGAGCTAGATCTGGAGAATACGGTCGGTGAGGATACAATTCGAAGCCCAATTCATGGATTTTTGCCATAGTTTTCACTGACTTATGACACGGTGCATTGTTTTGGTGAAGCAGCACTTTCTTTTTCTTCAAATGCGGGCACTTTTCGGCGATATCGTCCTTCAAACGGTCCAACAAAAGCGATGTAATAGTCGCTGTTGATGGTCCTTCCTCTTTCAAGGTAGTCAATGAAAATTATTCCATGTGCATCCCAAAATACCGACGCCATAACCCTGCCACACGAATGCTTCCCATGCTTTGAAGCGGGTTCATCGTGTGCAGTCCACTCGGATGACTGTCGATTGGACTTCGGAGTGAAATGATGGAGCCATGTTTCATCCTTTGTCACATATCGACACAAAAACTCGGATTTATTAAGCTTGATCATCTTCAAATACGGCTCCGAATCATCAACTCGTCGTTGTTTTTGGTCAAAAGTGAGCTCACGCGGCACCCACTTTGCAGAGCTTTCTCATACCGAAATATTCGTGAATGATATGATATACACGTTCAGTTGATATATTTAGAGTGTCTGCTATTCCATTCAATTTCAATTTACGACCATTCAAATTTATTTTGTGGATTTTTTTAATGTTTTCGTCGATAACAACCTCTTTTGGGCGTCCAGTGCGTTCACCGCTTTCAGTGTTCATTTTACCATGTCTAAACTTAGCATACCAATCCTTGATGGTTGATTTTCATGGGGCAGTGTCCGGAAACTCGGCATCAAGAAGAGTTTTTGCTTCAACTGTATTTTTTCCTTCAAAAAGCAATATTTTATCAACACGCGAAATTAATTTTTATCTATTTTTTTCACAATAACAATAATTGCTTCAGTCAAAATGCTATAATCCACAAAGTAATGATCCGACAGCTGTCAAATTTATTAGGGCTAACTAAAAAACATATGGATAAGATGGATATGGATAAGTCGAAGCGCTATTAGTATCAAGATATCTAACGAGGTGGTCCATACATGTTGGCATATTAAAGTACAATAATCTTCAATCCATAAATAATGAAAGAACCATAGATTACCAAACATTTAAAATCAGATACCATAACTAATAAACACCAAAATTATTTTCATCAATCGTTACACCAAAATAAAAAAGACAACTGATGATTGCTGAGAAATAATAATTACTGTGCTTTAAAGAAGACCCAGAACGAAGAAGAGCTCGCGAAGAATAAAAATAAGCGTGCACGCATCATTTGTTTATGCGTAGATGAGCCCCAAGCGGCCGAAACCGACTCGGTAAGCGCTCAAGGTTTTGCCGAAAACAACACATCAAAGATTTTATTAATAAGCGAGAGGTGTATATTTTCGGCAAACGGTGGATATTGAGGCTGACATAATTTGATAAATTCTCGAATGGCCGCTCCGACTTGTAGAAAATATTGGCACGCCGTTAAGCTGTCGTTTTGGTGCCGCGGTAAAAGCGGACTGGTTAGATCCAAGGAACAAGGTGAGGACATACAGTCTGTTCGACAAGAATGTTGCTCGTTGCAGAGCATTAATCAAACTAAAAATAAAACGTTTGGTTTACAAGACGTTAATATGTTGGGGATATTGATAGAAACCGAAACCACTGGAATCAGTCAGTCCGAACTCCTACGAATTTCAAATTTGCAAAAAGAGATAAAAAGGGCAACAAATATCAAAACCGAACTCATTACAATATTAGTTTTTACCGTAAAAACGTAATTATTGACGTACTAAGTTTTCTATTTAATTTTCTGCTAATTTTTCTTCCTTCTTTATTTGTAACATTCTTCCTGTACCCAACAAAATAACAAAACAAATTCCTTCCTACTGAGATAAAAAAATAAATATATTAATTGCTAATAATTTATAATTATATATGTAGAGCATCATACAAAATGGAGTAAGTTTCATATAATGAATATTTTCAATATTTATTAAGTGTCTCCATGTATTTTGATAGGTTTTTTTCACCTTAAAAAGAAATTTATTAAGGAAATTTATATTAATATGTATATTTTCCAAAATGTTTTATAACCTTTCTTCAATTTTCTGGAAACATGGCCACCAACAGTCCACTAATTTTTACTAGGCTTTAACAACTCGTAATACTGGGTCTACTGGACTAACTCCATAACTCGAAATGACAGTTTCAGTCAGTACGTGTGGTAATATTAGTATGTGGCTATTTTCAATCGCTTTCGACCATTTCACGTCTAGAAAATGTGGATTTATTAACTGATAATCTGAAAGTTCTTTGTGAGATGGGTTTTAGCACAATATATATTGCAATTCATTTTCTTCGAACTTTTTAGTCCTCTAGGTCTTTCGTTATCTATGACATTAATATCGCCACTTTTAAATCGTTAAGATTAAACCCGACAATTGGAGGGATATGATGAATCAGCATCATCGTAAGTTTTTAAAAATGTTTGATGGTCTTCGAAAGCAGATTTTCAACAACAACAAATAACAGAAGAAGACAACAACGGAAGTAATGGGCGTCTAATATGCGATTTTGACTGTTCCATAATTAGGGTCTCTATATACTGAATAACACATTAATATTAAGTATAAAACAACCGAATTTAACAGATATAGTCTATTTGAAATAACAGTAAACTCATATCATCAATATATGGAATGTATTGCCTGTTTCAGATTGTAAATTAGTTTTAAAATGAGACACCATTTTGCCTTGTCATATTATTCTCCTTAAAAAAAATATAATGCTGCCTAATACGTCTCAACATATAACCAAAGCAACCTATAAAATTCGCCCGATTGTCAAATGTCTGCAAAATGTTGGAAAACCTGCAAATTGGTAAACGTTGCTTTCAAATCACGCCTCGATGGTCCTATCATCATATGTGATATAGAAAAGAATTTAATATAAATATAATACAACTGTATTCTACAAATTATTGTGGTCGTGCATTAACTGTAGTTTAAGTCGATAATATATGCCTCAAATGTACTATAATATTAAAATAGATAAAATAGTGATAACATTATATTTGTTTCATAATTGTTGTCCGTCATGTCGTTATTTGTCAAAGCCATAATGAACTAAAAGACAAAGTTGACGCGATAACATCGCTACGTTTTGATGTATATAAATAGTATACATTTGGATGACGTGAATTCACTGTTCTATTGAACGGAGTATAGGTTAGGCTATTTAACAGTTGTTTAAATTGATACTTTGCATATTCAGTAATAGATACCGATGATCAACATATATGCAAGCCTCGCAATATAACAGTATTTCTATACAGAAATGAAAATGAATATTCTGTCGAACTATGTCATTATTTTCAATTAAACCATCTATAGAACCAAGTGCATTATTATAAATCTGAACATTTATGCGAATATGACGAACAGTCGAAAACAATTTTGATAGTAATCAATATATCAACGGATTATTGGATTATTAGTTTAAAAAAACATAGCGACAAAACCAATTCAATAAATATTTTTATTGACCTCTAATCCCGAAATATAAAAGGCAACCCTTGTATAAAATATTTTAGGCAGAATTACTGCATAACATCTTGTATTCTTAAACATTTATAAATCTGATTAATACTTAGCCATCAATGGCCACCAATAATCCACCAATTTTCACTCGGTTTTTACAACTCGTAATACACTACATCTTGCTAATAATTCGTGTAGTAATATTAATATGTAGCTATTTTCAATCATTTTCGACTATTGGTCCTACACTCACAGGTGATGTGGAAAAGAGTTCAATATAAATATAATAAAACAACTTTATGCTATAAATTGTTGTGGCTATATATTAACTGTAGTATAAGTCCTTCGGTAATATATGCCTCAAATGTACTATACTATTAAAATAAATTATGTTTGATAACATTATTTTTGTTTCATTAATTTTGTCCGTCATGTTGTTATTTGTCAAAGCCATAATAAACTAAAAGTCAAAGTTAACGCCACAACATCGCTACGTTTTGATGTATATAAATAGAATACATTTAGATGACGTGAGTTCGCTGTTTTATTGAACGGAATAGGCTAATTAACAGTTGTTTAAATTGATACTTTGCATATTCAGTAATACATGACAAAACTAATTCAATAAATATTTCGTATTGATCTCTAATACCGAAATATAAAAGGCAACCCTTGTATAATATATTTTACGCAGAATTACTGCATAACATTTTATATTCTCCAATTTTTTTTATAATCTCGCCCATACTAAATCTATAAAATCTCAAATTGATTAATGGTCTCGTATAAACAAATCATCATCAAAAACAACGCATCAAAAACATTCGAATAATATTGATGATGTAGTCCCTCCTAACGGCCAAACGTTCTCCCAAACATTTATAAAACCGATTAGCATAATACTTAGTTTTTGTTATAGTTATCATTAATACGGTAAAGTCAGGAATAGAACGAGAATTTATCGCGGAAACTGGCTGGCAACGTGGGCCCCGCGAGAAATCTGGCGCTACGCGATCGTCAAAATTTATTGGCCAATATTATTCCTAATATAATTTTCTCGAGATCAGATTGTTTCTCCACCAAGTTAACTGGCCGACGATTGGCGAGAAGCAGATTTCCGTTCGCAAATAATAAACCGAAAAGAAAAAAACAGACGATTTTTTCCAGATTTAACATCGAACCGGACTGGCTTGATTGATTTATCAAAGACTAGATCACTGATTAAATTAATCCTTTATTTTTTCTAAGAATTACCGTGAAATTCCTTTAAATCATCATTTTGAGGATCACCAGCGTATATTCGCCAGCATATATTTATTTAACGTACAAAGGGAGGATTTTCAGCAGCAAACCCGAAATATAATTGAACAAATTCGGTGTTTTGCAAAAGCAGCTACCCCGACATCAAGAGAAAAATCAGAATGTGAGGTTAATTACCCCCTTGAAATTATAGAATTGATAAAAGGAAGACGAAAAGCTAAAAAAGTATAGTATAGAACCAGAAATGCTGTAGACAAAACAATATTTAATAGTTTAGGGTAAATGATGTGGCTCGGTGAATGGAGGTAAAACGAAATGAAACAGTGGTGTTTACATTATGTGACCGTTATTGATTGGCTATATAAAAAAATATGAAAAATACAAATGATAAAAAAGGATGGCAGCGGTGGTACCTGGTGACGAGGCTTGGGCAGTCGATGGTGGCACGTCTAAACCAAACGCTAGTAGAGTACTGAATGACCGAAATACCCTTCAATAACATCCCAGATAAACGTCTCGGGGTTGCCGCCAGCTATTCGTTATCGGGTTCTAGTTGGCGCTGCTGGCACCCCGCCCGTGTTCAACATCTGAGATTATATTTCTGGGTATTTTGTAGATACCTGTTACCTGCGATATTAAAATTATTTCGCTCAACACTTAAAGCAATTTTGGGCAGGAGTTCCACAGGTTAAGGTCTTGGGACCACTCCTGTATCTACTCTATACTGGTGAAATCCCAATAACAAAAGAAACGCTACTTGGAACATTTGCCCTGACGACACAGTTATCATGACAAAAGATATATCTCTGCCTAAGGCTGTAAAAAAGTACAAATAGCAGTCAACAAAATCTACAAATGGACTATAGGCTGGAAATATTTATTAACAGCTCAAAGCAGATATATTTATATACGGATCTGCCACATGAGAAATTTACTGTTGAGAAGGTAAAATAAACAAATGTTCAACAGAGAAATCTACGATAAAAAGGCTCAAAAGTGCATCAAATTAATAACATTCATATTTAATGCCAAGCTAAGACCTAATTACCTTCCTAGCAGTTCGAAACCGGCTCAAACCATTATGATTCTTAAACGTGGGAAAAAATCAGAAGACATCTCCTCTTATCGTTCTATAAGCCTGTGATCTCTAAACTTTTTGAAAAACTATACATTAAGAGCCTAAAAATAATCGCAAAGGAGATAAATATTATTCCAGACTATGAACTTGGCTTCCGTAATGAACACTAACAACAGAATAAATACATAGATTAGTCAACCAAATAAACGAAACCTTAAAGGATAAAAAAGATTGCTCCCCTGTATTTCTCAACCACAAGGTGAGACACGCTGGACTGCATGTTAAATTGAAAAAGCTTTTGCCCCATACGCACTTTTAACTGCTGAAATCATACATCACAGACAGACATTTTATTGTCAAACAGGGTGACAAACACAACGACCTACACCCAATATATCGAGTGTTCCGTAAGGCAATGTTCTTGGCCCATTGTTGTATCAATTGTATACAGCTGACCTACCGACCTCAAGAAACACTACTGTTGCAACTATAACACGAGGATCTAATATCAACCACAAGGAACCTCCAACTTCATCTTAACAAAGTCGAATTGTGGTTGAAAACGTGACGTAGCAAAGGAAATGAGACTACATCTACCCATGTGACAATGACCCTTTGTAGAGAGTCACTCAGTAAACTTGAACAATGATGAACTTCCACAAGCAGACAACATTAAATATTTGGGAATGCATTTTGATCGATGTTTGACGTGGAAAAAACATAGTGACAAAACGCAAACAGCTTGGGCTTAAAGTAAACCAAATGTATTAGCTGATAGGGCGTAAATCTAAATTATCATTAGATAACAAGATTTTGCTGTATAAGTCAATACTTAGGCCCATTTGGACCCATAGTATGAACTGTGGGGTACAGCCAGAAAATCTAACATAGATATCCTCCAGAGGTTCCAGAATAAAGTGTTGCAAGTCATTATCGATGCCCCAAGGTTACGTCTCCAAACTGATTCAGCGCGATATCCCCTTAGAACTCATAACGAGTATGATTCAAAGTACTCTGAAAGACAATTAGTGCATCCCAATGCACTTGCCAAACAGTTAAATGTGCGCAATGACAGTGTAGTGCATAGGCTCAAACGCAAACTGCCATACGAACTGATTAATATACACATAGAGTAAGATTTAATAATCTCTAGAATAAGTTAGAATATTATTTAGAATAATATTTAGATTATAATTAAAAAAATCACTTACTGAAGCGATCTTTTACATGTCAGGATAGTTATATTATATAACGAAAATCATATAATAATACTTATTGCCCATGAGCAGATTGATGAAGTTCTAAGAGATTAATTAAAAAAATTATAAACGTCTCCCCCTAAACATAATAACAATTGTATAGTCGCGAAATGACGATAAGAACGTCAAAAAGAAATCAACTTCAGTGACGAGGCAAGTAATTTAAAACATTTAAAGAAGTCTTCCCCACTACTACTTTTCCAGAGATCGAGGATTACAGCAATATAACGAATGAAGCAACATGTTTCGTGTTATTTTATAGGCGCACCTCGTAATTTTCTTCCTGATTTATGAAATAATGATGTTCGCCTATGACGCACATCTGACCTAACAAATAGTCCTGTTCTCCTTTTTTTCTCCGACAAACATCTTCCTGCTCTAATAGCAGAAAAAAAAAGACGGGCGTGCGTCACGGATCCAGCGTTCTGTTTACACAATCCACTATCCGTGGAACATAACAATTTGTTAAGCATTCACCTTGGTGCCTAATCTATCCGCTAATAACGGTCCTCGGCTGAAATGCATTCACCGTTGATTGCACTATAAGTATTTTAGTATTAATAATATGTCCGTGGTTTACACTAGCGTTGAAATGGTTTTGGTGTATCGCTGCTTGGAAATAACTTGGAATCGTGCCGATAGGAAACAATGCTCAATGCTGTTCACTTGGTTCAGCTAAAGATCAGGTGTTTTCGTGATCAATCAAAAGATGATGCTTCAAACCAAGCTGCATTATTGAAAGTGTAAAAATTAATACACTTTTATTTTAAATATATTTAAAGAAAATATTTGTGAAAATCGACAAAAACCCCTAAGGGTTTTTGACAAGAGTTTCTATAAGAAAGACACAAAGGAACTGCCTTCGAAATGGCTAAAAGTTATCGAACTAAACTGCACAAATTAGGCCTACATCGGATCATCTCAATGTAACATATTTTAAATAAAGTCTTCAATGTTATGCCAAAATAATTAATCTTTAATTTATGGCTACTATATAACAGGTAAATTGAAAAGTCTCCGGTCTACCATAGTAAAACACAATTTTTGGCTAAATTATTTTTTGCTATACAACATAATTTCCTTCAAGGGTGATAAACTGATTATAGCGACCCTCCAACTTTTCTATACCATTTTTGTAGTACGATTTGTCCTTTGCTTCAAAATAGGCCTCAGTTTCGGCGATCACCTCTACATTCGACGAAAATGTCTTCCCAGTGAGCATTCTTTTGAGATCTGAGAACAGGAAATAGTCGCTGGAGGCAGATTTGGAGAATACGGTGAATGAGGAAGCAATTCGAAGCCCAATTCATGGATTTTTGCCATCGTTTTCACTGAACTGTGACACGGTGCATTTTCTTGGTGAAGCAGCACTTTATTTTTCTTCAAATAACGCTATGTAATACGAGTAGTCGCTGTTGATGGTCCTTCCTTCTTAAAGGTAATCAATGAAAATTATTCCATGCGCATCCCAAAATACAGACGCCATAACCTTGCCAGCCGACTGTTGCGTTTTCCCACGCTTTGGAGCGGGTTTATCGTGTGCCGTCCACTCGGATGGCTGTCGATTGGACTTCGGAGTGAAACGATGGAGCCATGTTTCATCCATTGTCTCATATAGACGCAAAAACTTGGATATATTACGCTTGGTCATTTTTAAACAGTGCTACGAATCAACAATTCGTCGATGTTTTTGATCAAAAGTGAGCTCGCGCGGCACCCACTTTGAACAGAGCTTTCTCATACCCAAATATTCGTGAATGATATGATGTACACGTTCAGTTGATATCTTTAGAGTGTCTGCTATTTCATTCAGTTTCAATTTACGGTCATGCAAAATCATTTTGTGGATTTTTTAAATGTTTTCGTCGATAACAACAGCTTTTGGGCGTCCACTATGTTCACAGTCTTCGGTGCTCATTTCACCACGTCTAAACTTAGCATACCAATCCTTGATGGTTGATTTTCCTGGAGCAGTGTCTGAGAACTCGGAATCAGCTAAGTTTTTGCTCCAATTGTATTTTTCGCTTCAAAAAGCAATATTTTATCAACACGCGAAATTCTTTTTATCCATTTTTTTTCACAATAACAAAAGTTGCTTCACTCAAAATGCTATAATTCACAAACTAATGATCCGACAGCTGTCAAATTTATACACGCATCTTTTGAGGGTTAGTGCTAACTAAAAAACAAATGGATTTAATTTTTTTTTAATTGACCTGTTAGAATGGGACCGTAAAGTAATTTTATAGCACGAAACAAAGCGTCGAAAGTGCTTAGATGGGACCCTGCCTCGTCCGACTATCAACTTTTCGCATCAAAGGGACATGCGCTTGCACAGCAGCATTTCATCAATTTCGAAGAAGTTAGAAAATGATTCGATGAATGGTTTTGCTCAAAGGACAAACAGTTTTTTGGGATAGCGTCCATAAATTACCTGAAAGATGGGCAAGATGTATCGAATCAAATGGCCAATACTTTGAATAAATACATTTTCCCATTTTCTTGAAAGTTAAGTTTGTTTTTTTTTTCGAAAAAAACCGGTAATGCCTTTTCGGTACACCTGGTAATGTTAAAATAAATTTTTATTTGATAACATTATTTCTAATTTTCATATTTTGTTATAAGTCAAAGTCATTGCGATGTTGTGACCGTTTGACATACAGTCCATATCAATCACCAGTTGCTAGTAGCCCTCTCCGCCGAGGAGTAGCGTCGGCTCTCTCATAAATACAATCAAACCGACAATTTGTCATCGCTCTACAATATGCAACTTGTTACACAAGTCGTAAACAATGCACCGACCTCTTGAGCAACGCGGTACGACTTCGGCCGAATCGACGCCGACAACAACCAAAACAAACCGGCCGCGGAATCTACGAAAACAAATTTCTCATCGATCAGCGGGACCGCATCCATAACATTAAACAGCGCGGAATGCTAGTCGGCCGCGTCGCCCCAGCATCATCATTCCGGCTGTTGTTTCATGTGTCGTCCGCTACGCGCCGCGGAAATAGAATAAAATCGTACCGAAATAGCGCGTCCATTCAAATTTCATCACATCGCCGTTACCCGAAAGCCATCCCGCACTCCCTAATGACGAATGCGAAATAATTGATGTTATTTTTATGTGACATAGTTTTTGTTCTCGGCGATGGTTAATTGTTATGGGGACGGCGGGGGGCGGAGATCCCAGTCGCGAAAAACGAAAAATAAAAAACACGAATTGTAAAAGAGCGAATTCTCATTCTCGTTTGCTCGAATTCTGGCAAACGGTCGTATGTAGGTGAACGTGGTAAAAAATAACGGACGGAAAAATCGGTGTAGTACGTGACCTAGATATTAGCGAGGTCTCAAAGTGCGTAGGTCAATGCAAATATACTAGATGTGGAGCATCCTAATGGTCATTTATTATTTACTTCAAGACAAAACAAATCTTATCATGAAAATGACAATATTCGTTGATATTCCGCTAAAAGGACCATTTTAAAACTGCACCGCCTTATAGAACAGCAGAATATAGTACCATGAACTTTTAGTACCACTAGAAAATTTAGAAATATTTAGGTTTTATAAAACTCCACTGCCTTATAGAACAGCAGAATATAGTACCATTTGAAAATTGTAGTTTGTTAAAGTCTCTTTAATTCGATCTAACTTTACTCTAATTAAAAAGAGATAAAATGATGTCTGATGCGCCGGAACATGTAACCGAATCTGCCTATAAAATTCGGTTTTGGGTTGGTATTGATCAATCATGTCAAATCTCTCTCTTCCAGCCCTCAAATAATTCGAACAAGAACGAAATAATGTGGGTTCCATCTTGCCAACAGCATTCGTGAGACCCAATAACCAAAATGAATTTTATAGGCAGATTCGGTTACATGTTTCGGCGCATCATTATTGATACTCTTAAATATAAAGTTTCCAATGTTTTTATTGAAAATATTTTTGTTTATATTTTAATTTTTTAGATCGACGACTAATCTGGAAGAAGCACATACTCTCTAAACGGAAACAACTGGGACTAAAATTATATCAAATGTATTGGCTCATTGGGCGCAAATCCAAATTATCATTAGATAACAAGGTATTGCTGTATGAGTCTATACTCAAGTCCATTTGGACATATGGAATCCAACTATGGGGTACCGCTAGCAAATCTAATATATCCATCATTCAACGGTTCCAAAATAAGGTGTTGCGTGCCATTGTTGATGCTCCGTACTATATTTCAAATAAAGTGATACAACGCGATATTCCTCTAGAACCTATAACGAGTGTAATCCAACGTGTCGGTGTGAAGTACTTCCAAAGAGTGTCAGTGCATCCCAATGTACTTGCTAACCAGCTAAATATGCGACGTGATAGTGAAGTGCGTAGACTAAAACGTTTAACACCACTTGATCTGATTACTGGACATATGTAGACTTTAGAATAAGCATTAGAATAAGACTAATTAATTAAGATAATATTTTATACAGAAGATTGCTTAATGAAGTGATTTTCTACATGCCATGTATATATAATATAGACAGAAGAAATACTTATTGCCAATAGGGCAGATTGTAGACTCACCAAGAGCAATAAAAAAAAATTTCAATTATTTCAAAACGTTTAGTCTGGGAAGTAACAAGTAAAGCTTATATTTAAGTAATATAAGCGACATATCTTGACATACATCTCGATGGTAGGTTAAATTGGAAACATGAAATAATAGATCCAAGTTGACCTAAATTCAATGAGATTGGTTTCTCAGTAAACACGTTAAACAAAAACGCTGCCAAAACAAAGCTCTTCGATTAATTACTAATGATGATCGCTAGGTAACCACGCAAACCACGTAAACTACACGATGACCTCGAAATCGAAGGGATCTAAGAATCTATTCCAAATTTCGCATTAAATCATGAAATAAAGTTACTAAATCACAGCAACATGGAGGCAATAGAGCTACTGGACAACGCTAGATATGAGAATATATATATATATATATATATATATATATATATATATATATATATATATATATATATATATATCCAATTGGTCTGGATTAATTTATCCTATCTAGTATTAATTTATTAAGATTGTACTAAACATATCGAATGTAAGATATATTAAAAATAAACATATCATACTTTGTTTAGAATAAGTTAAGAATAACACAGTCTTCTCATATCTAGCGTTGTCCAGTAGCTCTATTGGCTCCACATTGTTGTGATTTAGTAACTTTATTTCATGATTACGAAAAATAACACACTTTTTAAAAGCACGTTACATTATAGTATATATATAGTATTTAGTATTTATTACTGGATACCAGGTATTTACAAAGCTCGCGTAGCGTAATAAAAGTTGGTAAGCAATGAATTAAAATTAATAATCTTGCGCATATTTACACTGTCATTTAAATAAAAATGCATAATATATATTAATTGTGACCTAATAAATCATTGGGTAATAGAAATAATAAATCTAATATGTCTAACAAATATTATATATTCCATACACGTTTATTTTTTCTGTTGAAAATGTTTCATTTTCTTTAAAATTTCTGCCATACATTTTTTTAGGTTTTAGCATTTAGATTTTTCCTCTGTCGTGTTGTTTGTTTGGCACACAGCCAGAAAACCTAATTTTTCTAACGCTTTTGGCTGTAAAGAAAGAGAATGCTTATAGAATTGGACTGAACGCAAAACAGTGCCGTTCATTTTGTTTCTTTTTCCAACCGCATTTCGAATACGGTCGCAATCAATAACCAGCAGGCCGTAAAATATATGATAAAATGTATTGAGGGGAATTGTTTTCCCATAAACAAAAAGGGACTAATGAATCACATTAAAAACTCTACATATTATAATATACATGGTCGGTATACATATTTATTTATTTATTTTTATATATACATTTTAAAGTCCCCTTTTAACAACTAGGGATTTATCTGCATTGGACCTACAGTTTAACGTGAGCTCCGAATCACGGTCCTCGGCATTAAGGCTACCGACTGACAAATGATCAACTTAGAAATCATCCCAGAACATATCTAGTCCTACCCAGCCTGGTTACTGACGTGATTAGGCTCATTTTCCTTGTCGGATTTTGCACTCTTACCTACGATAATCACAAATATTAAACAATCACAAATATAAATTTAGGACTATGCCCCAGCAGGATTCGAACCGGCGACTATCGCAACAGTAGGTGAATCGTTCTGTCGCCTTTACTATATTTATTTACTTATTTTTTTGGTTGAATTGTTAATAATTAATATAAGCAGGTAGATAAAAAAATAAGTTAGTACCATGTACACAAGCAAAATAAAGAATGCGCTATTCACAACATAACACAGCACAATTTCTCATGGTATTACTACAAAATTATCTTTTGATTATAATGGTACTTAGTCACATGAAAAAAATGTCGCAGGTCCGATTCCCACTTATGTCATGGCGGTTTTTAATTTATATTCTTGATTGGGTGTGGCAGATTCTCGCTTTTTAATTTGTATTTCATCACTTGGTATACACAAAATAATATAAACCCATGCATGCCTATTGATATAGACCATGTAAGTCTAATAATAGATCAATAAATTTACCTGATGAAGCATAGAAGAAATCTATATCTATGAGAAAGTTTCAATCATATTAATCGTCATTCAAGTTTCTCAAAGCATTTTATGGGAAAAAAATTCTCGACTATTTTCCTGGAGGTGGCCCAACTATTTGATAAGGCTTGGCAGATAGAACAGGACAATGGTGCACCGCGATAAATGAAAATAAACCTACTTATATCAGTTTTACAAACAGAAAAATAAACCGCCACCCGCAATGTTTTGACAAACTAAATACTTGTATATTAAAGAAACTAAATTGAAACAAAATAAACAAATATTTATTATAATATCATGTATTGTTTACTTACTGTAGATAACTGTACGGTTTTAACGAAGATATTTGTATTGGCTTCCAAGTATCCAAAACAAAGCATTCAACAAAGCTATTAAAGTTTTTTTTTTTAATTTAAAAGCACATGGCACTATAATAGTAATTCGTTTTTTATATTATAATTAAAGTCGAGATCTAGGATTTCAGACCTAAACCAACTTAGTTAAAAGGGTTTTTATCTCTTCAACCTCCATTCACCAGTCACAGCATCAATAAACCTACAAACCCACCTGGAGCAAATACAATTATGGTTGAAGACATGGCGCATTAAAGCCAATGAATCAAAATCCATGCATATAACGTTTACCCTGCGTAGAAGAATATGTCCACCAGTGAATATCAATCATCGTCAACTCCCCCAAGCAGAGCATGTTAAATATCTTGGTATGCATTTAGATCGACGCCTAACCTGGAAGAAGCACATACTCTCTAAACGGAAACAACTGGGACTAAAATTATATCAAATTTATTGGCTCATTGGGCGCAAATCCAAGTTATCATTAGATAACAAGGTATTGCTGTATGAGTCTATACTCAAGCCTATTTGGACATATGGAATTCAACTATGGGGTACCGCTAGCAAATCTAATATATCCATCATTCAACGGTTCCAAAATAAGGTGTTGCGTGCCATTGTTGATGCTCCGTACTATATTTCAAATAAAGTGATACAACGCGATATTCCTCTAGAACCTATAACGAGTGTAATCCAACGTGTTTGTGTGAAGTACTTCGAAAGAGTGTCAGTGCATCCCAATGTACTCGCTAATCAGCTAAATATGCGACGTGATAGTGAAGTGCGTAGACTAAAACGTTTAACACCACCTGATCTGATTACTGGACATATGTAGAGTTTAGAATAAGCTTTAAAATAAGACTAATTAATTAAGATAATAATTTATACAGAAGATAGCTTAATGAAGTGATTTTCTACATGCCATGTATATATAATATAGACAGAAGAAATACTTATTGCCAATAAGTCAGATTGTGGACTCACGAAGAGTAATAAAAAAAACCTCCATTCACTGTTGTCAAGCAGTTGTACTACTTCGACAATTTTACATTCACATAATGTCTCCTGATGTTTTTTTTAAAGTTTAATACCTATGATGACCGTTGGTATCCTTAGATCTATCTGTGTTCAAATGTCCTAATGTCTGATAAATCATGGAATGTTAATAATGCTGCGAAGAACTTTGTTTTGGTAAATTTGGATCACGTTAATGTTAAATTTCTTTATGTAACCGCATAATTACAAACCGTACTTAGAAACACTGCCTTCAAAATTTACTTGTACACTAACAGGTTATTGTGGATTCTCGACCAAGCAACCACCACATTTTTGAGCCCCATACAAAGTTCTACTGGTTTCTCTTTAACATGTTTTTTCTACTTTACCTTGGCATCCAGTGTCATGTCCAAGTTTATAGTTGGCACTGGCTGGGAGTCTACTTTTCTGTATGTGAAACTCAGACGTGTAAAAATGTAAGATGAAGACAGTAAAAAAAATCTGAATAATTTGTTTAATATTGAACTGCTAGTGGAACTAATACAAATAACAAATAGATATATCAAACATATTTGAGACACTTAAAATGTAAAATTTAAGACATTTAAATTTTTTAAACTTAATATAATTTGATTAAGCTATAATATCCTTGATTAAAACATATAATGAGAATAAAAATCTATTGAAAATAAACTTTCTCTCTACGTAAATCTCAACGGACTAGACTATTTTTAATCACAGTATTAAAAATATGATTTCTCAAAATTATTTGGATGTATAGTAACAACGTATACTATGATACTTTCTGTTAACACCAGGACAGTTATCTTCTTTACTTTTCTACTAAAATCTCAACATCAGCATCTATATTTCTGTAAAAGCAACAATTATATGAAGTAGAAATAAGAAATGGACATTTTGATGTGCATAAATAAACTTGGTATTGAAACCTCACAGAAAAAAAGTAATTTCGATTTTTCATGCTTTTTCCAATTTATTTGAATTCATTCGGATTTGAATTTACCACCTTACTGGCGAAACTATATTTTTTACTGTAAATTTTCTGAGATCTGAGTGTCGACTAAATTTTTTCAAAACAATGGATCAAAACCAATTTCGTGTTTTAATTTTGGACTGCTTCTTGATGGGAGAAAAAATCGTTCAAGCGAAGCAACGGACTGAAAAGTGCTATAAGCAATCCGCTCTGCCAGAAGCAACAATAAAACGTTGGTTTGCTGACTTCAAACGTTGTCGTACAGACACCGATGATGCAGAACCTAGGGTACGTCCAAGTGAGGTGGTGTGATGAGTTAGCTAACACCTTGAAGATATCAAAAAAGTGTTGGTTTTATATTGCATGAGCATTTGACTATGAGAAAGCACAAAGTGGGTGCCGCGTTTGCTCACTGTTGACCGAAAACAAGAAACGCAACAAACCGGAAATGTTGGGTCGATTTCTGACAATGGATGAAACATGGATCCATCACTTCACTCCGGAATCAAAACGATCATCTAAGCATCATATACATATATATATATATATATATATATATATATATATATATATATATATATTACTAGATCTGCAAAATAATCATTGGTTCGTCAAAATTACTCAAGACACAATGAATAGTAAGGTGATATGTTTTACACTGAGGTTGTTCTGCATCCTGGAGACAAAATAGTTAATTAACAACAGACAGACTGTTCTGACAGATAACAGAGTTCTTTTTTCTGAGCCTGCTTCATCCCACAATTGCCAATCAAATTGTTCTCTATCAATAGCATCTGATAATATTAATGTGCAAGTGCAAACAGCATAGTTTGTACTAAATTAAAAAATTGTGATATAAACATCTGAATTTATATCAAGTAAATAGCATTTCCGGAAAATTGACATAATAAAAAGGCGGTTGTAGGTCATTGAATGTTGTGTGAAGCAATGTCGCAATCGCGTTCCATCGACTTCGATATGTGAATACTGATTCCGATGATTTAAAAGTGGTCATTTAATACCAAAGACATACAATCGTGGGAATCTGGTCATGATGCACTAACATCAACGGCAAAACCTATATTCATGGCTCCAAACTTGGTCTGGTATACTATGAGCTGCTAAACCTAATGAAACCATCAAAAGAGAGTAATTTTTTAATAAAACGACCAGAATACGAGCAGACCCAACAAATGCTATTGTTCAACATGATAACACTCGACCACATGTTGCAAAATATGTAGATACCAAACATAGATCTATTGGTGGGTAACTTTAAAAGGAACATCGTTTTCGATGGACAGTACTTTGAATAAAATTCATTGCACTGATTTTTATAAATGAAGAAAATTACAAAATTTACAAAAAAATATTTTTTCGACAAAAAAGCTTCGAAACTTTAGTTTTATAGTCTAAACGTAGATGCAATCATCATGCAGTGATGACATCCATAATATACTGAAAGAGTGTTCAAGTAACTCAATTGAAATTGGGGGAAACTATACTAAGAAATTGTTTTTTAAAAACATGTTTCAGAAAATCTTTTTTTTTTCATGTCTACACAGTCCACCTATAAGAGACCTATGTGGGAATTTGGCACGTGACAATCGCCAAAAAGCAGAAGCACTTGCTGAATATCTAGAAAAAACTTTCAAACCAAACGAAGCTAATATTGAACATAATTTACCGGACATAGAAGCTGAAAATTCGATGATTGAATTAGTCACGCCGAAATAGTTAACCAAAGTTATTAAAACTGATATTAACCCCAGGAAACCACCAGGCTACGATTTAATAACAGGAGAATTACTGCAAAAACTACCAAGAAAGGGAATTATAAAACTCACCAACTTGATCAATACAGCATTTAGATTAAAACATGTCCCAGACATTTGGAAGATGGCGGAAATTATAATGATCCCAAAACCTGGGAAGTCAGCAAACGAAATAAAATCCTATAGACCTACACCACTGCTACCAGTAATATCTAAAGTTTTTGAAACACTCCTGTTGAAAAGAATAAAACTGATCATAGAGAGAAAAAACCTAATACCAACACACCAGTTTGGGTTTATTAACAAGCACTCAACAATTGACCAGGTCCACAGAATAACAGATGTTATTGAAAAAGTCTACGAAAGTAAAAAAGTATGCTCAGCTATATTTTTAGATGTAGCACAAGCTTTCGATAAGGTTTGGCATGAAGGCCTTATTCATAAACTACAGAAAATGCTACCAAAACAACACACCGAACTATTAAAATCATACATTACAACCAGAATGTTTAGAGTCAAACAAGAAGAAGCTTACTCTACAATAAAAGAATCTAAAGCAGGTGTACCACAAGGAAGTGTACTGGGACCAATGCTTTATCTACTCTACACATGTGATATACCACAAACGGAAAATATTACGATGGCTACATTTACTGATGATACTGCGATTATAGCTGTCGGAGACAATAGTGAAGAAGCCTCACGAAAATTACAACAGGCAAGTGACAATATAAATAATTGGACACAAGCTTGGAAAATAAGAATTAATGAAAGTAAATCTGTACATGTGCAGTTCACCTATAAACAGACAAACATATAGCAACAACAACTGGAATTGAAATATAGGAAAATGTACTGGCTCATTGGAAAAAAATCACAATTATCACTACATAACATTGCTATTATATAAGCAAATATTGAAACCTATATGGACATACGAAGTTCCATTATGGGGATGTTCTGCAAATAGTAACATAAATAAAATACAAATTTTTCAGAACAAAGTCCTGAGAGATATTGTGGGTACACCCAAATACTATAGGACTGATTATCTACATCGCGACCTTCAGATACCCACAGTTAGTCAAGAAATCAAGAGAATTCCAGGCATGAGGCATGAGGAACGACTCCATTCTCATGAGATTATTGAAATATTGCAGCTTTTGGATACCACCAGAATAGGACACAGACTCAAAAGAATCAAACCATCTGACCTTGTGTAGTGTTGTGTAGTGAGGTGCATATAATAAAATATACAGCAGTGACATGTATAAACATTATTTCACCAGAAACTGAGATAGGGCCGATGGGTCCTCCTAGTTATATACCTAATTCCTTATTTAAGTTATCATAAAGACAAATTTTAGGTTAGTCGGAAACGACTGGTAACAATGTCATAATTAAATAATAAAAAAAATGTTTCAGAAGAAACATAACAATTCTGGATGCACACACGCCACTGGTGCAAAACCGAAAACGAATAAACTGTAAACTGTTACTATTACTGTTTCTACACCGACCAAAATGCTACGAATATGTAATAAGCCAACTCTAACGTGTAACATATGATGTAAACTGTTTTTTATGGGCAGACACTTATTCAATAAAAGAGTTTTCAAGGCTGACACCAGCCTCGGAGCCGGTAACTTTACATGCCTTCCTCTTAGTTATGATCGTTTAAATAAGATTTGCACGTCCAATTTCTATTTCGTAGTTTTCGACATCGATAAACACGCATGCCGCTCGTTCGGGTATTTAATAGAACACACATGGTTTAATGTCGACGGCATATTTAGCGAGTTTTCTGGGATGAACGTTTTAAAACATCAAAAAAATCGTCGTTATAAATTATGGGTGCTCTCAAAGATCGTCCTAGATTCGAATTAGCCGAATTTTGTAAGGTTATTAGACTTCAAACTAGCTCAAAATACAATTTCACTTATAGAAACATGTCTCAGAAGCCGAAAGTTAAGATTAGTCTGTAAATTGGTTTGTACATTTCCATTTTTGTTTTGCTGGGCATTTCCCATTTATTAATGAATTTGCAATTGCACTTGTTTAGAACTAATCTGTTTAAGATTTTCCTGCAATCAGTTGTTACTATTACCTGATCTGCAAAAAGTCCTGCTTTCTCTATTTCACATTTCTTTATTATTTCATCAATTAATATTACATACACGGTTGAGCTTAAAATTCCGCATTATCTTAAATTTTATTATTCTTGACATTTTATTACTTATACATCTTTGTGCTATTACAACCTAAATGTTTTTCCTTTTACTCTGTTAAATGACTGTAATTCAACCTCAATATATCGTGACTTCGTACAATATGTTGAGATGATGTTCCAAAGAATATAAATATCTAAAAGGTTATGCCAAAAAAGTAAATAGTCTTAGGAAGACTCAAATTTTAAATAATATTAAAAAAGAAAATACTGAACTAATAAATGATAAATAAAATAAATATATAAATTAAATTAAATTAAATAAAATTAAAGACAATATAATGTTGAATTCATCGACAAGAAAGTGTGTTAAATGGTGGAGCTAACACCAAAATCTATTTATAGAATCTGTCGAAATCTATTTAACGAAATTCGAAATCAAATTTATGAAATGTATCAAAACAGTGAGTAGTTATTTTCTGGTTTAAGTAAGTTTTCTAGTAAGTAGTTTGATACAATTGTTTCAGACAACACTGTTAGTCCCCGAAGTATCCATAGAAATCTTGAGATATACAGCTCTTTGAGGGATGAAAAACATCCCTTCATACACTATTAAGAAACATATGATTTAGATAGTGTAAAGATAACCCACGAAGGGTTTAAAGAACTTCCAGACATTGCTTTTAAAAGAATACAAATTTTAAAAGCATATAACAAAATTAAGGAAGACTTATTTCAATTTGTGTGCTTAGCTGAGACATGGATATTTCAGAATGGTACCAATATACCCAATTGAATGACAAGATAAAAATAGTGTTAAAATAATAAAAGTTGATGGAAAAAAGTAAACATTCGAATTTGTTATTCGATTGATTAGGTTTTATTAGTTTATTAAAATTTATTAATAAGTCATTGCAGATATATCGTTCTTCATGCTGGAACCATGAACGGTTTGTTAACCAAGGTGACGCTACACTTTCGGTTTGGATGAACTCGATCAAACACATCGAAGAATAAATTGACAAATGATGGAATTGTGAACAAATGTTAGACAGATTGGAAATTAACACCTTAGTTGTTCAGTTGAATTAAACTTTCTGAATATGGGATTATGATTCAATGCTGACAATTTCCAAGACAGTAATAAGAGTGGAAACAACTAAAGGTGAGTATATAATTAATATACGACAACTCTAGGATATCTTATTATGTGTGTGTGTATCTGATATGTGTGTAATTGTTCAGAATATACATTCGGTTAAAAAAAATTTCAAATATGGCAAATGCATTAGGGAGAAATCCAGTTTTATTAAGAAAGATGTATACAGGTAGTAACAGAACAAACTAAGGAGAAATACAGTGATATCAAAATAAGTTTACAAGGACACAGTGTACCGAAAATAAAATATACCACTTGGATGTACAATTGTTAATTATGTGGATTATGCCTCCAAGGGATACCACCACATAAAAAACGTGCCTAGAACTTTAATTCATAGGTGGCGTGGAAAACAGTTAAATTAAAACAGCTACAAACTATTGGGACTGTATAGTGAATTGTAGTTTAAGTCCTTCGATAAGAAATTATATTTGATAACAGTATTTTAGTTTAATTAGTTTATTTAGACCAGAATTGTATTGTATGTCAAAGCCAAAATAAAGTCAGAGTTGACGCAGCAACACTGGGACGTTTTGACGTCATAAATTTAGATGACGTGATATCACTGTTTTATTGGATTTGACAATAGTTGTATTGTGCGACTCAATGGTACAATTTTCAGCTGATGTAGTCTATGATTTTCTTTAGTAACAAGACTAAAATTCCTGTTGTTCTCGACCGACACGTATCCAGACCTGGTCCATAAAAACCGTTTTGGTTACGGCATCGGCCGCGCCCACGCCCACCATTACGGAATCGTTCGCGAATAATAAATAAGACCGTGTTGGAAATCATTCCAAAAAACCATGTTCGAAATCGAGAAAATAACACACGTCACCGAAAATGAAAAAGCGACGAGACTATGAGTTTATTCATCCGAGATCCGTTTCGTCATAGCCGGCCGGTCGTCTTGCATTCCAGAAAAAGATTGTTTGCGAGATCCGCTGGCAATCCGAATGGATTTAATGATATTGCACGCGAATCTCGATCTCTATAAGCTGGAATATTCCGTTTTGTTTCGCAATTGGAATCATTATCGCGACGATATATTTAACCCGCAATTCGGTTAAACTCGAACAATAACTTTCAACGTCACGCCATCTATCCTATTAAGTGTACAAATATGATTCGTTTCCTATTTCGAGTTAATATTGACCCAACTTTGGGCTATCTTTCGGATTTTCTTTAAGCTAATTATTAATTAGCAACTAGCAACTATCTAGCAATTTTACCTTCATTTAACTAGACCTAGGATTTTAGACCTAAACTTGATTAGTGTTTGATGAATGTACTCCAAATGGTTCTCATACCATGCTTTATCCAAAAGCTGAGGCTAGTTTAGAAATATAGCTAAACAAATTTCCTTTATTTTTAAGATTTCTTAGTTACTTCCGTAATACGATGTAGCTGATCAATTGTCGAGTATTTGTTTCTAAATCCAAAGTAGTGAGGAGTTCTTTTTCTCCAATAATTAGTTAATAACATCTAGAATAATTTAGATATGATTGGTACAAGTGGAACAATAAAAGTGGAAGTTTCATTATCCATTAAAACAATACTGTAGCAATACATGCAGACGACAAAGTCAGCATCTCTCGAAGATTATAACATCATCAAAGAACCTCCAAATACACACTGGTAAAATACAACTCTGGCAAGACATGGCGTATTCAAGCAAATGAAATAAAATCTAGCCATGTAACATTCACTCTCGGTAGAAGAACATGCCCACCAATGAATATCAATAAATGGCAACTTTCACAAGCTGAGGATACTAAATATATTGGTATGAAGCTAGACCGATGCCTAACTTCGAGGAAGCATATAGTTGAAACTAGCGACCCGCCCCGGCTTCGCACGGGTGCAATGCTGATACTAAATTTAATAGCGGGCCGCTCCGACTTTGCACGGGCATAAAATATATATGCCTATGTCACTCAATGAAAACATGATTAAAATCGATCCAGTATTTTTGGTTCATTCATTACTGCCCTTGGCCTGCACGCATTAAATTTGGAGTAAAACAATTCCTCTTCCCCTATACTTACTATGAAGATTTCCTGCTATCTTTGGAATATCTAAATTCATACAATTTTTATTACATTACACATTTTTAAACGCAAATTTTAAATTTGTAATATCTCCGAAAATATTTGTTTAATTTACATGCTGTAAGGAACCATATTGATCTATATTAATTGCACACTGTATTTAAGGTACTTAATTCGATAAGGATTAATGCCGTATTGCTTAAAATAGCTTCGTAAATAAGCCATTTTCTCACGTAAAAAGTAAACAATAAAAATGGTTAATGTGGGTTATCCCTAAAAGATAAACATATACCATCGTGGACTTTTTTGTAGACCTTTTTATGGTGTACAATACTGTAGTACATTAATTTGATCTAACTCGTAGGGTTAGGCAGCGTTTTTGCTAATTGCTAAATAAGCCTAAAAAAATAGGTTAATTTACGACATCACGTTAGAAACCTCTAAAATTAGCAATGTTGCCTTAGTATATTATGCATGTATTATACATATAAACCTTCCTCTTGAATCACTCTATCCACTGAAAAAAACGGGATCAAAATCCGTTGCGTAGTTTTAAAGATTTAAGCACACATAGGGATATAAGGACAGAAAAGGCGACTTTGTTATTATTGACTTATCGGGTGCAAATCCAAGTTATCATTAGATAACAAGGTGTTGCGATACGAATCAATACTAAGCCTATTTATTCATATAGAATCCAACTACCCGGTAGCAAGTAGCAAATATAATATACCCATCATAAAACGGTTCCAAAACAAAGTGTCCATCATAGACCAATAAATTGTGCTAAAATTATATTATGTAAAATGCCATATCACAAGAATAGAATTTCTTTTCTCTTCATTTAGGGAAACATTAGTTAATTAGGTGTAATATATAGTTAGTGAGTATCGACTGCGTATAGAAATATATGATAATGTCGAATTGAGTGAGAGAAGTTGCCCGGAGTGGTTTCAAAATGTTGAGAACACTAAATTTAATGTAGAAAACTAGGAAAATTTTCAATATATAACAATAAATGATTGTCATTTAAAGCAAATATCGCCTTATTGCTTGTATCAAATGCGATCAGACAGTATTACTTTACAGATTAATCAGACTCAACAAGGACTTGAAATAATAAGGCTCATTACATCAGAGGTAAACATCCGACATCTGATTAAGCACATTCATTATCTAGACAAATGAATCAGGTTTTTAAATTATATATCCTCTGATTCATACTGATTGTCAGAGTAAAATATACATAATTGGAATGCTGGTGAAATGATGGGTATATTAGACTTGCTAGCGGTTCCCCATAGTTGGATTCCATATGACCAAATGGGCTTGAATATAGACTCATACCGCAACACCTTATTATCTAATGATAACTTGGATTTGCGCCCGATGAGCCAATACATTTGATATAATTTAAGTCCAAGTTGTTTCCGTTTAGAGAGTATGTGCTTCTTCCAGGTTAGGCGTCGATCTAAGTGCATACCAAGATATTTAACATGCTCTGCTTGGGGGAGTTGACGATGATTGATATTCACTGGTGGACATGTTCTTCTACGCAGGGTAAACCTTACATGCGTAGATTTTGTTTCATTGGCTTTAATGCGCCATGTCTTCAACCATAATTTTATTTGCTCCAGGTGGGTTTGTAGGTTTGTTGATGCTGTGACTGGATCTTCATGGGATGCCAAGATTGCTGTGTCGTCTGCGTATGTTGCCACAGTAGTTATTTTTGTGGTGGGCAGATCGGCCGTATACAGAAGATACAGTACTGGACCCAGTACACTACCTTGTGGAACTCCTGAATATATGGGGTTTAATTCGGTATGTTCATCGCCTTGACTTAGAATAAAATGTCTATCAGTGAGATACGACTTTAGTAACTGATAGTCCGGACGAGGGAGAAGTTTCTTTAGTTTAACCTGCAAGCCCGTATGCCATATTTTGTCAAAAGCCTGGGGTATGTCTAGAAAAGCGGCCGAACAATATCTTTTGGCATTTAGGTCAGTGTTTATTTTGTTCACAAGTCTATGCACTTGTTCTATAGTCCCATGCTTATTGCGAAAGCCAAAGTGATGTTCTGGAATAATTTTTCTTTTTTCTATTATATAGTTTAGCTTCTTTATGTATATTTTCTCGAAAACTTTCGAGATTTTCGGTAATAAACTTATAGGTCGGTAGGAGATCACATCTTCTGGTATTTTTCCTGACTTAAGAATCATTAATATTTTAGCTACTTTCCAGGCACTAGGGAAGTAATTAATTCGTAGCATAGCATTAAATATGAATGTTAATAGTTTTATACCCTTTTCTGATAGTTAAAATTTTACCAGTAATTAAGTCATCAGGAGCTTTTTTAATATTAATCTCTTTCATTATTGTTTGTTTTTTGACCGTTAATTTCTCGTGCGGCAAGTCCACTTGAAATGGCGAATCTAGAAAGCTAGTAATTTTATTTTAATCATATTTATGTAGCTGAGACTGGAAAGGTTTAAAAACATTTTTTAAGTGTTTTGAGAAAATGTCGGCCTTCTCTTTATTGCTTCTAGCCCAATTATTTTCGTTTGTTTTAATAGGTGGGTTATGCTGCTGGGGTCCTTAAGCTTTCTTGTTGCTTTCCACAACGAATAGTCTGTAGCCTCAGTTGGTGTCAAATTCTCTAGGTATTCTTGAATGCCTTGGATTTGTTCAATTTGGATTAGTTCCTTCAGCTTTTTTATTGCACAAGTGGAAAGAACATGTTAAGAAGAATCAATCATATATTTCCATGAGTGGAAAAAAAATGGCGGTGGTTTGGATAACAATCTGCACTATATCTACGGTGTGCAAAGTTCTTTGAAGTATTTTTAATACTACATAGAAAATTAGAAATGAGGACAAGTACAAAGATAGATAGATAGATAGATCACTTATTTGAAGTGTTAGGGGTTAGAAAGCAGTGTCATCGAAGCATATTCAATTAAATATTTAAAAAAAACAAGGATTTTTGTGCTTTAAACCTACAGCTTCAATCCTCAATCAAAACTTGGCTGCAAAATGAGAAGAGAGGTTGTTGGACGCAAAGCAAATTTTGTTCGTAAATTAATTGAAAACTGGCAAAATAACAAACATAATAGCTTATTATAAACTTTAGTGAAATGCAAAACTATTCAGAAACTCAATAAATAAATAAATAATTTCATATCATGAATTTCAATTATCTTCTCGACTCCCACTTCAAATATATAATCCAAAAAAATAGAAGATTACTTATACAAGTGTACTGTAAATAAAACCTCTGTTTACATATGTTATTTAAAATTGTTTGCTACACTTTGACAGTTTCATTGCACTACAATAGAAAATAAATTAATCCTATTACTTTATCTGTATTCACATTACAATTGTACGCATATAAACGCTTTAGATTAAAAGAATAAACAAAATGTTATTATTATTAGGTATTTCCGGACTACCATGCAGCAATGAGTCAACTCGATTTTAATTTCTGTATAAAAAATGTGCTATATTAGAAAAGCTAATTGTTAAAACCGATGGCTCTACATAAAACACTTTTTCGCAGGGTATTACTGACTTACGTACTGTATAAGGATGTTAATCACGGAACGTTCAGAATTGTTTAAACCCCTCAAAATTCAATGATGGAAACCAAAAAAGTTTAATAGAAAAAAGTACAATGAATTGCAAGGCTTACTGGATGAGTTTAGCAATCGATCTACCACTAACTGTTAGTGCAGATGTCTTCTACTAATGCCTACTAAGTATCGTTGCAAAAAATACCAATAATACCCAGTGTTGAAGTTATCCTCTTGCATGACAACGCTCATCCACACATTGCCAGGAGTTGTGAAAGATACTACAACTGTGTACCCTCGAATGGGAAATTCTTCCACCTCCAGCGTACTCACCAGAAAGATGAGAGCATTGTAGAAAATGATGGAAAATATTTTGACTATTAAATGTGAAGAAGAGAATATACAGAGTGAAGAATTTAATATACACAATAACAGCTCATTTAACAAAATAAGATTACTGATTGAGTAATTTTAATTTAGTATTTGGATTTGATATAATTATATCCCTAAGACAATAAGCACTAATAAAGCACTGTTTTCCCAGTAAATATGATTGTATTCTGAAAATTACGAATCAGTATCTTTAAGTGTTAAGTCGCTGGGTTTTAATGGCTTTCTTGCATTGACATAAGAGTATGGTTTGGGGCGGGGGAGGGAGGCGATCTTGATTCAATTATTCATTCAGGATTTTAAAGCCGCTTGGCTCACTTGAATAAATATTTGAATGTCAAGTTCATTTGGTTGATAATATTTACGTTTATTATCTAATCAGCTATTATTCGCTGTTTTCTTATGTATTAATCATTTTATTATTTGGTTCCGTTCCATATTAAGAAAAATTATTGTAACTGAGATTATTTGTTCATCATCCATTCAGTTTGCGAACAGGGGGTTGTCCATCTAGAAACTGAAACTTCCATCACATCTCACCTTCACGTCACCTACGCATCTGATTTAGATGCTTGTATTGATGAAACAAGCTTAAGACAAATAGTATTTATTTTTCTTGGTGTCAATATTTATCAAGAGAGCCCTAGTTTACCATCAACTGCCCGCTGAAGCGAATTTTCTTTATTCATCGGTACTCATTTTAACAGAATATCTGAGGGTACAACACAAAATCAAGTGATTTCAGTTGGTATTGGTTAATTTATAACTTAATTATGATATATGCGACTTAAAGTAAAGTTAATTACGATTACATGTGACAAACCAACAGCCTTTCGAATGATCGGAGCAAAGTTCGGTCTCCAAGATAACCTGATATTACACAACGAACTAAATAAAAAAAATAGTCAAAAATATCAATGACATCATTCAACTGAACTGCTAAAATTATCCAAGAAATGATGGTGCCTTCAATATACAAATTACGTTTTTGGAATGAAGAACAAATAACTTCCAATGAGTTTTCTATGGATAAAGAAGATTGAACCGACTTCTATAATAATTCAGTAGTCACCACTGTCGTTGCCGACTAACCTACACTTATATCTAGGGGGAACCATCGGCCGTATCTTAATATCTGGTGTAATAATGTTTATGTATAAACACTGCTTTTTTCTATTAAATTCACCTCACTACAGTACCCTCCACAAGATCAAGTGGTCCTGTTCTGGTGGTATCCATAAGTTGTATTACTTCGATATTAACAATTAGAATGAAGTATGTCCTCCTGTTTCCTTGCAATTCCCTTGATTTCCTGAGCGCCAGTCAGTATTTAAAGGTCTCAGTGTGAGTAGTTATTCATATGAGAGCACCTACAGTACTGTCAGGACTTTGTTCTGAAAAACTTGTATCTGTATTCGTCTTTTCGCAGAACATCCCCATAATTGAATTCCGTATGACCTTAAAAACTTCTATACTTACTTATATAATAGCAATTTAATATGTACGAATAATTGTGATTGTCTCCAATTAACTAATACATTTTCCCGTATTTTAACTACAGTTCTTTTCATCTCATTTTTACATATCCCTTCCAGTGAAGCTTTGTATCAAGTTTTCATTTCATTTAGTGATTTTCCAGGTTTAGGAATCATCATTCTCCAAAGATTCCAAATGTCTGGGATATATTTTAATCGAAAAGCAACATTGATTAATTTGATGAGCTCACCTTCTTGATAGTTTCTGCAGTAATTTTCTTGTTATTATACCATAACCTGACGATTTATTTGGATTAATGTGAGCTTTTAATTAAGACACGGTAAAGTGATTTTACAGCACGATAGCGCGCAGTCTCATAAAACATATTATAGGACATATTGTCGGACCCGCGATACTCCCCAAACCTTGCCTCGTCAGGCTATCAACTTTTCGCATCAATGGGACACGCACAGTAGTTTTTTGTAACAATTTTCTTGTTATTATACCATAACCTGGCGAGTTATTTGGATTAATGTCAGCTTTGATTTGACTTTGGTTACTTCTTTCGAAGTGACACATTGAATCGTCGAATTTTCACATTCTGGCAAATTATAATCAAAATAAGTTTCGTTTGGTATAAAGACGCTAATAATGGAATTTTCGTTATGTTATTTGAAGAAGTTTGGTGTCGCAACTCATCAGGAACTTTCAGATACATATGGTAATGCTCGTATGGACATGGATGATTACCAATTGTTCAGACTGATGCAGCATAGCTTTGCTGGCACCGAAACGACCGGTTTCGAAATGCTGAAGAAGTTCGACATCGTTGATTCGGTGTCATCATGTTGTCAGAACAATTGGAAAAGTTGGAGTTGTGGTGGCACCATTGCGACGTTTTGACACGTCCGTCTATTGTCTGTTATCCGTGTTTGTTGTGACGTCCCGTGTCACATATATATATATATATATATATATATATATATATATATATATATATATATATACACATATATACACATATATACATATATACATTGTACAAATTTTTGTTAAATAATGGCTTTTTAAAATGAATAATTTAATGAATGAAGGTTTGATGATTTATCCTTCTAAATTTCAACACAAAATATAACAAATTCAACAAAAATCACGCCAATAAAACTGTTAAATAGCAATAAATAAACAAGCTATAATCACAATCGGTGATGAAAACAGTAATCTCATAAACGTATATAATAATACTATGAACAAACCAATTATCGGCTAAATTACGACCGGCAAACTTTCGAATCTAATAGAATAAGTCGATTCCGACACTTTTAAATCGAGTCGGTTGATCGTGAATAACGTAATGAGTGGAGTGATTCATCTCGCGAAATTTGTTGGCGAAAACGGACATATCCAACTTATTTTTAAACGTTTTAAAAACATACACACACACACTTTCAATTCGTTGCATATTTAACTGTTTACCGAACAGATATAGAAATTCGTAAATTTTAGAAAGACAGAGTTCGGTAATATGGAGTCACGACGACTTGCATAGAAAAAATAGAAATTCAACTGTGTAGGCGACCTTGGAGAAATGTTTTGCCCAGTTTAATCAGTAGATAGCACTACTATCGCAACGTGTCATTGGCTAGTTTAAATTGTTAAAACAAAAGCATTTGATTGGTTTGTGTGATTGAAAAACCTTGTATACATATAGCTATTAGACAAGGGAGACATCGTTTAAAATATATATTATATTATCTCTATTAAACATAATACAAATTTATTATCGTCATCGTGCGTTTATCACATGCATTTTAGTGAGGAACTCAGAACTATCCTTCTTTCGTGAACAGGCCCTAGTATAAATACTTATCCAATATTATTACCAAGTTTCCAACAACAAAAGAAACACATCTTGGAACCTTTGCTGATGACACAGTTATTATGGCAAAAGATATATCTCTGCCTAGGGCAATAGAAAAAGTGCAAGTGGCAGTCAACAAAATCTACAAATGGACAAAAAATTGGAAAATTCAACTTAATAGCTCCAAATCTGTCCACGTTAATTTTGCATTAAGGCGAAATAATAAAAACTTAATTATATCACTCAATGGATGCCCGATTCCTCAAGCAGAATCAGCAGAATACCTTGGAATCCATATTGACGGTAGATTAAATTGGAAGCATCACGTTAGACAAAAAGCAAAACACATTAGAACCAAAATAAAACAACTATACTGGTTAGTCGGAAGATACTCTCAACTTGATCTAAAATCAAAGAGATTGATCTATAATACAATTATAAAGCCAATTTGGACCTATGGGGTACAAATATGGGGTTGCACTAAAAATTCAAATCAGTTAGTCATACAGCGCTGTCAAAACAAGATTCTTCGATTGATTACCAATGCCTATCGCTATGTAACCAATGAAGAACTGCACGATGACCTGGAAATCAAATGGATTTGCGAAGTTGTGCAGGATTTCGCCTTGAAACACGAAAGAAGATTACTAAATCATTCTAACGTGGAAGCAATACAACTGCTGGACAGCGCGCAGGATGTCAGGAGATTGAAACGAACAAAACCATACGAACTTGTGTGAACATTTAGTGTGTATTATTAGTGTAAACTATAGCTGTAAGTTAATAATTAATAAATAATTGTAATTTTATAATTGAGGAATACATACTCATGTATTTTCTCGCACTCGTCTTGCTTGTTAATTAATCCAAGCACATAGGAAAAGTAGTAATAAATTAATTGTAATAATAATAATAATTAAGATTGTACTAAGCGTATCTAATAAAGAAGTTATAAAAAAAATTGTTATCAAGTACATATATATGAGAATTGAGAATGGGCACGTGATGAAGTATAGAAACTAATGGGATTATTTATAATTTACTCCAGTGATTGACAATATATAGTTGACAACACAGCTACTTGAGCTAGCCCGAAGAAACAAGGGGCCGCCGAGTATCTTTATCGGGGTTTTATAGGTTCAGTTCCATCACTGGTTCCTTGATTGAGAGTCGGACTTGGGTGTTTTCTCTCTTAGTGTCGGGAATTCTAAAATGCTGTTTTTAAAAATCTTTTGTTTCCTGAGGAATACCTACTACTTACAAAGATCCAACTCAGATTGTCATTATCGCTATTTTCTTTGATACAGGATGGATGCTCACATATACATATGGTGTCATATACTCTATTATATGCTTATTGCGTGTACATATTGCTATTATTACAGAAAGTTAACCAATTTCTTATTAAGACGCAAGTATTGCTGAAGATAATATTAATTTGGGTAACCTACCCAACTGTTCGAAAAATGTGATAGTTAATGTGTAAAATGTGTTAAAAAAAATAGAATCGTTTTAGATAATGAGAAAATATTATATATATATATATATATATATATATATATATATATATATATATATATATATATATATATATATATATATATATATATATATATATTAGCTGAAAAGTGGAGTTATTTTGAAAAATTTAAGCGCATCTGGAGGGACCACAGTGGCGTGGTGTATTATGAACTGTTGAAAACTGGTAAAACAGTTGACAGTGATCGCTACCGACCACAAATGATCAATCTGAACCATGCACTGATCCAAAAATATTCAGAATGGACCCGAAGACACGGTAAAGTGATTTTACAGCACGATAGCGCGCAGTCTCATAAAACATATTATGGGACATATCATATATTAAAACATATTATGGGCCATACTCTCCAAACCTTGCCTCGTCAGGCTATCAAATTTTCGCATCAATATGACACGCACAGTACTTCGCCAATTTCGAAGATGTTAAAATATAGCTCGATGAATGATTTTACTCAAAGGACAAACAAGCTTTTTTGTTTGGAATGGTATTCCATAAATTGCCGGAAAGATGGGCAAGATAAAAAAATCCAAAAAAAAACGGTTATAACTTTCCGGTACAATCTAGTGTAAAATGAGTTAACGTACCAAATCCTTGAACAATTCAATTACGTGTTGAATACTATAAAAAAACTAAAATAAAAAAACTTACTTCCTTTAAATAACGAATAAATTTTAACAAAATACGGCGACAACTTGTACAAAATTGTAGTAAAAATCGAAAACAATAGTCTACTACACGCTTATTAATAGAACAGTAAAGCAAATGAGCAAACAATTACGAAACGTGCTTCATGCCAATCAGCCTTATTGTTTGCAGCAAATATCACAATTGAATGATTGATGAGTTAAGTTGCAGTCCCATTACAAAGCCGGTACAGAAAATGCACCACGTCCAAGCGGTAAAATAATTAGACTGCACCGTCCTTTGTTTCTTCGGACAGCAAAAAAACATATCAATAAAAAACTAATTAATATTAAAATAAATTATTACCGCATTGCAGTGGGGTTCTCCCAGATGTCGATTCCCATTGGGAATGGGAAAGATGGAAAATGTACACGATATAATTCTAAATTATTCATATACATTAAAAGCAATATTTAAAAAGAAAAAATATCCACATGTATATGTAGGCAGTCGTCGGTTATGGCATTAAATATATAGATCACTGGGTATGAAACAGGAAATCAATCAACTAAAGAGAAATATTACTTTAAACGTCATATCATGATTCATTAAAACAGGTAGTTAAAATATATTTTAGACCAACTTACTGGATGAGTCGGTAATTAATTTCCAGTTTTTGTAACAAATACTTCACTAGCAATGTTATGAATTGATATTTATTTTATTCTACAAAACTACTTTTGGGTATGGAAAAGTACATTTGCTGCACGCATTACTTTTCTTGTGTCATCGTTTGCTGGTATAAACTGAAGGTGAGAATGCTTCAATCCTAAGAATATGTGAAAAGTGGTTTGTATAATACAAATGTAGCTATTTCAACCTTGAAGATAAAGAACATCCTGGTAGACAGAAGAAGCTTGAAAATAAGGAATTGCAAAGCCAAACCATTTTGGTCGCTCTGTGTCTGGTGGGACCCGGTTGGTGTCGTATATTGTGAGCTGTAGAAACCTAAAAAAATCACTTCACTTCAAAAATTCACTTCAATCAAACTTCAATCACTTGAAGTGTCAATCAACATTGATTGAAAAACATCGACATTCCGAAGAAGTTAAAAAAATTCAGCGCAAGATAGAAACTATTCTATTGGAAAGGCACCCATAAATTGTCTGAGATATGGTCAATTCGCACAGAATCGAATGGCCAATATTTTCAATAAATACAATTTGACTATAAATTATAGACAAGGCGTTTTCTTTCGATATTCTGAAAATGATAATAAAAAAGTCAAAAGGGCAAGTTTAAAATATCTGTTTTATTCTGTTGTTCACTTTTTCACACACAAATTCACTTCATATGAAGGTAACTTAACAAAATCTTAATATAATTTTACAGAACATTACATGATTAGACCTCGTGATTGGATGTTATGGGGAGATTTAAAAGCAACCTCCATGTTGTTTGGAAAACAAAAAGCATTTAAAAAGCTTACGTCTTTTATAAATACATAAGTGAAACAGTAGAGCAAGGGATCAACGCTGATTCAAAAAACACTAAACAGCAAGAAAAACTTAGAAGCTTCACAAAAAGATAATTTTCCATAAAACTCTAGTATATTCTCTAGTAAAAAAATTACTCCTATAACCACCAATCCACTACATAGTAAATTTATGTTTCCAAGTAACGATGATTATAAAAGAACCTATATTGGATATCACTTAAAGAAGTGACTGAATTTTTAAATATGAGAAAGACCTTAAACCAGTAGATAAATAACACTGACTGGAAACTATCTTGACTATTTTTATTGAAAACTTAGGTGATGTGAGTGAAGAGCAAGGGGAATGGTCCATTCAGGACATAAAAGAGATGAAGGACGACAAAATATTAACATAATGGGTAATTATTTTTGGTCACTTCAAAAAAAACAATACATTGCATCAATTTATACAGAGGAAAAGGAAAAGAAATACAGAAAAATAAGTAATTAATATTCGTATTTTACTAAATTAAAATTATTGTATAATACCTAAATAAAATAAGTGAATATAAATAGGAAAAACATATAATTTAACAAAAAAACATGATACTTTTAGATTTTCTATATAAAATTTCTGTTCTCCCGAATGATATGATATACTAAATAGTCTCTTAGCTATATAACACTCTGATTATGCTTCCGCGGGTGCTACGGTAGTATACCAAACTTCCATCCGCGTATGTTAATGTCTTGACGACGTTTCAGCAGAATCTCATCTGCTACCTTCAAGTTGTGCTTCATTGTGCTTATATATATAAATAAAAACCATAAAGAGATATCCTAAACCATAAACATATTAGAGAAAAAGGAAGACTAAAAATTCCTGCATTGTATCAAATGGTTCTATTTCCCAAAACAAAAACTAATAAGAAGCCAATTAAAATAATAACAGCAAAAACTACTACAGCCCGCCACCGAATTAATGTTTTTCTTGGTTAACAATCATCAACAAAATAATTAATTGCTAATTAAATATTCCAAATATTTTAAAATATATTGGCATCGTACAATTGTCTTTAAAAGTAATGTAATAAAGTACATTGAGACAAAAAAAGGTATTTTGTTCTAATTCCTGCTTTTAACGGCTGAGCGATACCACCTAATGATTGTTGGCTTGCCAAGTCGGCTTTTATTTACCTCAAGGCAACGAAACCCGGAGGAATCGTAAAAATCGACTGTACTGAGGGACAGTTCATGTAGCAAATAATTTCCTTTTGGGAAGAAACAAATATAAACAAACTATCCAGGAAAAGCTTAATGTTCACTCAAGTGTTTCTTATGTTTATGAAACTTTTACGTCGGCCTAATAATATTAATTTGATGATTCATCGGATCCAAAATATATTCTACAATGAACTTTTATATATACTATAAACTGATGTAAATTATGTGGTGTAGACTAAGAAGAACATTGAAGACATGTTAACAGATTTTTCTTTAAAATACAAATTACAAAATATTATCTCGCATGTATTTAAAATACGAAATATAAAATACTTTTAAGTCGTGTATTTGTAACTGTTTTTAAATAAAACACAAAATACAATCAGATATTATGTTATATGAATAAAATAAAACTAATCCATCCGAGCCTATTAATTAGTAAAAGAAGAATTTCCTTTCATGAACACTATATTTTTAAATGTACTATCAGACAAACAGCCTCTAATTGTATAAAATCTAGTATTAAATCTGCTAAAGAAAAAAATATTTTTACAGATCCTGATGAATACAAACCTGTGTTAAATTCTCTGAATCTTCTTTTAAATTTGGATAGCGTTCAAGGATGGTAAGCTATTTGCTTTTATCATTTAGGAAGCTGACTAACTCTACAATTTTGATGACTATGATTGATCACCATCCCTGTCAGCAAAAAACAATAAAATCATCATCTTCTAGTACTGCTACTCGTGTTACTCCTAGGCATAATTTTCTTTTTTTTTGTAATTTGTTTCTAAGGTATGAATTTTATTGTTATACTTTTATTATTATCTCTTTAATTAGTTATAATATAACAGCAAAATGCCTCAAATTTCAATCCTGAAGCCCATCTAATCTGGTTTATACAGATATTAAAGCAGATAGACTGTTGCCATAGTAATAATTTTTGTATTGAATCTAATCTAAAGCTGTAAAATTGGTTTAAACACTTTCATTAATTCCTACAAATATACTAGTTCTATGACCGAGAAAGTGTTAATCCTAGTCAACTTATCAAATAAGTCATTTAATTATTTTATTATTTCTCATAAGCTTCACTATAGAAATATATATATTAACCGATGTCCAAGATTATAGTTTATTATTACTTCAGCCAATTTTAGCCTTCCGGGCATATTCCATAACACAGTACATTTAGCAATTGCTAAATAGTATAAAAAATTAAGAAATTCATGTATATTTCCTTTTATATTTACTGACACACCCTATACCTTTTCATGAAAAACGTCAAAGATAGATCACGATTCCACTCAAACTTCTACATTTTTTTTTATTAATTACATCTTACATTCGATATGCTTAGTACTACTGTCCTATTATTCCTTCTAGTTCTGTTACTACTTAAGGCGAGTACAGGATTAATACATCAATATGTATTTCCCAAATTAAAATAAAACTAACTATTTAAGCTAAATACACTTATACACCAAACTAGTTCATGTGGTTTGGTTCGCTTCGATCTTCTGATTTCCTGAATGTTGTCCAGTAGCTGTATTGCTCCACGTCAGTGTATTTTAGCAACCTTATTTCATCTTTTAACGCGAAATCTTGGATTATTTCGTGTATCCATTTGATTTCGAGGTGATTGTGCAGCTCTTTGTTGTTTACGTAGCGATAAACATTGGTAATTAATCGAAGAACTTTGCTTTGGCTGCAATGGATTACCAATTGGTTTGATGTTTTAGTGCAACCCCATATTTACAACCCATAGGGCCAAATAGGCTTTATGACCAATCTCTTTGATTTTAGATCAAGTTGAGAGTTTCTTCCGACAAACCAGTACAGTTGCTTGACTTTGAGTCTAATTTGCTCTGATTTTTGTCTAATATGATGTTTCCAGTTTAACCTACCATCGAGATATATTCCGAGGTATTTAGCTGATTCTGATTGAGGAATCAGACATCCATCAAGTGATATAATTAAGTTTTTCTTAAATTTTGTTATTAAGTTTATAAGCTACCACCAAGTAGAAGAGTATATTGAATTTGTTGACAAGGTGGTGAACAAACAGTAATTTAATTTAAAAAAAATACATTTTCTATCCTGGGGGTGGGGGTGCATTAGAGTCTATTCGTGGATAGTTTTTCCTTACTATTTTGACGCACAGTTTTAAAAAATGTTATATTTTCATTCTACCAAAGTCTATTTCTGATTATAATCAATTTTAGGTTTCGTACACCATTACAAAACATTTCAGCTTGCTATGAATTATTATTCTAGTTTTCTCGATATATATCGTGGATTTTTCCCGTGTGATTTGTTTTCATCTCAGATTAATCATTACGTGGCAGGAGATTGCCATCATAATTTAAAGTCATGGATAAATTTTATCTAAAAATAATTTCACCATTGTATATTTCCCCAAAACGATTTTGGCAAAGCTCGCTCGCTTGTGAAATTTAATTAATGTAATAGGTATATTATTATATATTACTTTAGCGGGACGGTGAATTAATCCTGAGGGATTCATAATAGATAGCGTATATTATTATCATACTGCTACCGACAATTTATCATAAGTACTAATAATCCAACAAAATAAAAATTTTATTTGAGGGAATTTATTCCTTTGTTTCAACAAAAAATGTTGTTGAGTCTAGCTGCGATATTCAAATTGATTGAGTGATTACTGATTAAACGTGTTAAACTTCCAAATATATCAGATTTTAGGTTTAGATTCCAGAATCACCACTCAACTATCGACTAAGTGCATAGAGTATCAGCGGTTCTTGAAAATGCGATAAATACTACCATGCAATATTACTGCAAGTCACACTGATATTTGACCAGGTATGGTATTTAGGATTGAATCACAAGATGAGCAAATTATAATTGCTAAACTATTGTCAACTGCTGGAATCGTATATTCCCGGCATTCAAACCTACTTCGGCTGAAATTAGTGTCATGAGACTACTCGTACATCGGCTCCATACTTGATTGATATCGCAACAACAAGAAACCATATTTACCGACAGCACTTCAAATTGGAGGAAACTCCAAGCTTAGGCCAAGATGAAGGTGACTGATTTTTCTGTCAATAATAAGACCTATTTGGACTTATGGGGTACAAATTTGATATTACAACCATAAAAACGTGTGAAATGTAGTTTCGACAATCAAAATGTGACGATTTCAACGTCTAATACAAATAACGTCATGGTAGGTACAAAACGTTTATGGTTGTGGAATTTTAAGAGTTATTGTAGGAAGACATCATACAAACTGCAATTCGAACTGCGAATTCTGAATGATTAGAAGCGATGGAAGATGGATGCTACATGAATTCAATTAGAAAATCGAAAAATCGTCGGTGAAATGCTACTTCAAAGGTATGAAAGGAAGTCAGTTCTGGATTGAGTAGTACCGGGCAATGAAAATGGATTTATTTCGAAAATCCTAAGTGAACAACCAATTCCAAGTGGTGTAACCAGATTGGTGTCATATTATGGACTGTTGAAGCTAGGAAAAACAGTTAATAGTTATTGCTATGTGTATTGACCGAAAAACGACAACTCGTCGTCTCATACAGCAAAACAAGTCCAAGAAGTGTTCAAATAACTTGGACGAGAAATTTTACGCTTTTTTACTATCCAGGCCTGGCTCCATCCGACTATCATCTTTTGGTATCGATGGAGCATGCGTAAGACTTCGCAGTCTTCGAAGAATGTAAAAAACAGCTCCTTGACCCAGTTCAAATAACGTATTTTTAACGTAATCTTTAATAAACAACGTATTTTATTTTGCGAAAAAAACGGAAATTAATTACCGATACACTTGGTAAATTCAAAAATTAAACCACCACATGCTTTACAAAATCTGTGATTTTTTAGCACGACCAATGAAAAACAGGCCATAGAGGGAGACACGGCGGATAAATCATATAATCGTTTTAACTTTCTTCACCGAAGCTTGACCGAAAACATCCCCTAATAACGGTACGCGGAATCGCCACAATTTTTCACCGGGAGGTTCGGTTGGAAAATGGCTAATTCCGGAATGGCTAATTCCGCTATCCCGAGAACGGATCGCACCAACAGTCGGTAATAAATCCGCCGGAATGGATGTCTAGACCTCTCGAATAAGGGTGGCCCCGATAGAGGGATCCCAACCATTGATGTATAGCGATATGTTTCTTTTTTTCTCCGAGAGGAGGCGGGGAGATTCACTACACAAACCATTATTTAAATTATTCAAAGATAATTGATACTATAAGGCTGTATGCATTTTTATCAGCGATGTCTACTGATGTATTAATACAAAAGGCTGTCAAATTCAATGGTTTTGACGCTTCTATGCCTAAAATAACATCACGGTATACAAAAGCCAGTCATGGTACGATCAAAATTGCATTTTTAGCATTAAATACTTATGTTCTTTGATTTCAAGAAACCTGCTGAAAAAATAATTTTAACAAAAAAATTGAACCGATTTAAAAAAGTAAATAATAAAATAAAATAAAATAAATAAATAACTGATTAAAAATTAAAAAATTATCAAACTTAGATTTTTAACACAAATAAAGCATTTTAATAGAATAGAATATATGTGCAATAATCGTTGTAATATCTAAATAAAATAAACAAAAATTCTATTTAACCTATCTCGTATTTAAAAATCTAAGTTTGATGATTACTTACTTAATTCGTTTTAATTCTTTTGTTAGAAATATTATATTTTTCTCTTTTTTTATTAGATATTCACTCAATAAATTATGCAGTTACTTTATTAATTATAACAATGAGTAGACCAAGTAAAAGTGCAGCCCGTATGAGGACAAATAGGAATAAAGAAACGACGATTGAAAATAAGGAGAGCTTCAGGCCCCTTGGTCCGCCACCTAGCCTAGGTGATTTGGTAAATGTTTTAACTAAATTAGAACAACAAAAAGTTATTGTCCTCACCGGGAATCGAACCCGCGACTACCGATTGGAAGCTACACGGTTTAACATTTACACCATAGAAACAATTGTCTACAATATTTGTACGCGGTCTTATATACTATAGATAGAGCTTAAAAAGTAAACTGAATGGCTTTTGTACTGAGCGACTTCCTATTTTCCGTCACATCAGCTCAGAAATAACATTATACACAAATATTATAAAAAATATGTGAAAACTTTGTACGTGCGTTTGAAATTTGAGTGTTTCCCTCGATTTGCCACCCTTCCCTCCAACTGATCCTGACTTAGTTCTAATGGGACCACCTAGGAAGTACATTCTTTGGAATACAAAAGATGAATTGATTGAAAAAAAAACCGTACAACCGTGTTCCTATTGGTCCAATAAAATATTTACCAAAAAAATGTATTACATTTAATTCGCATAGTAACTAAAATAGACTAAAATAACTAAAATGTTTTAGATATAATACTAATATTAAAACAAAAGATAAATTAAGCTGAGGAGAATGTTACTAACATGCAAAATTATTAAATTTTAATAAAATTTACGCCTAATAGTACTAATATATAATTTTATTTTATCTCAAAACAGAGGTAACATAATTGTTAAGGAAAAACCTGTATAGAAAGTATACAATACCTGTACAATATCTTTAAAAGAAATGCAAAGATCAAATCCTGAAAAAGGTGAAGGGCGCCAAGTAGCGGTAACTTACCTGAAAAATAAAAAAGACACGTTGTAATACTTAATCTGATATATGTGTGGTATAATAGAAATGTTAAAAATAATAATAATAATAAAAAATCTACAAAATTAAAGTAGTAATAAATTATTTGAATTTGTGAACGCAGCTTCCGGCAGCTTACGACAATTTAGGCTTGCATAGCATTTAATAATTGCAGCTGTTCAATATCTACTGTAACACTTTAATTTTTATCCCAAATATTGGCAGTGAATGAAGCTCCTAAGTTTAGTTCAATATTTATACGTATTGTATCTGTAGCATTGACTTATTGTTGGGCATTGACAAAGAACTATAAGAAAAAGAAACCTCCCAAAAAACCGGATTTGCATTAACTGGTCATATTACATTTATAAATTTGGCACCTCAACAATAGTATCCAATGAAACCGCGGTTGAAACCTCTTACAAAATTCACCTCAATTTTAGTTCGCTCAAACAATGACTTTGTCTGGATTTCCTAGATAACAAAACATTAAATTGTCACATTAAACAGTAATCAGCCCCGATATGTCAGAGATTTCCTAAATTTCAAGAAAGTTGTGACATTCTTTGGGATTGTTGCCGCAAAATATTAAAAGCAAACAAACAGTAGCCAATCTAATAATCAATCATGTATTTTGGTCAACGATATCTATCGTGAAAAAAGCATTAATGTGACCAAAGCATCAGCCAATAGATAAACAACCAATTCAGCTATTAAATTCGGTGGCTTTAACACTTCTCTACATAAAATAACTATTTTCAACTTAGTATATGACTAATTCAATGTATTGATTTCCAGTAAAAATATATCATTAATTTTCGAAATCACATAGTCACTAGCGATGGAAAGTGGATTTAGTACATTACCAAGGCGAAAAAATCAATATTTATAAATGGATAAAACCGAATGAATCTGCTACTTCAGATGTACCATGAGATGGGCAAAATGAAAGAGAATGAAAAAAAGCAACATGAAGAGAAAGAAGTTACCACTTACAACTTAAGTAGGTATAGCATCTTCTAGTTACGACTTATTCAGATCCTTGATCAGAATATGGCTGGACATACGGTTTCGAAAAGGTCAACAAATGTGAACGTGGATCAATGATTGGATCACTGCCAAATCAACAGCGTTTTTCGACATGGTATCGCCATGTTTCCAAAAAATTGGGGAAAAGTTGTAAAATATAAATATATATATATATATATATATATATATACTATCCACATTTGATAACATTTCCAATAATTTGCCTTGTATTATTGCTTATTAAAAATTATTCGAAACAAGTGAAACAAGGGCTGGTCTCTCAATGAACAAAAATTAGTGTTAAAAATCACAAATTGGTTAATTTTCAATATCAACATGGTTATTTTCTGATATATTTTGTTCATTTTACTAAACAATGGACTCTGAAGCAGACCTATTACTTAAACTGAGCTCGGAAGTACCATCCTTGTTAACAATATTGACAAGCGCGCGCCACCAACTAGAAAAATTCGGCTTGTTCAGCTGGGTAACTTTTTTATTATCAGATTTTCCTGTTTATTATAGACAATCAGACTACTGTGGACATATAAACTATCCATCCCCTAATCAGGGATGGATTATTCCTACCTTGTTGGCCTTGATTTTATGTATTTCCTCCCATATTAATCCAATATCCAGGCATAGAGTACCTGGTATGTCGGTATTTTCTTTCCTGTTTTTTCACCAAAGAAAATCCGTTATCAAGCGTGATAACCATGATTTTTTCGCTTAGAATTACTATTACAGGCAGACATTATATATTTTAATATCTTTGAAACAGTACTCCACTGAAGCCGGCTTGGTTGGCGCAGAGGTAAAGGAGATAGAACGGTCCCCCTGCCGGTGCTATAGGCGAGGGTTCGAATACTGCTGGGGCACGGTCGTAAATTCGTGTTTCTGATTATTTAACATTTGAGATTGTTCTTAGGCAAGAGTGCAAAATCCGACAGCGAAAATGATCGCAGTCACGCCAGTAACCAGGCTGGGTAAGACCGGATGTCTTCTGGGATGATTTCTAACCTTGGTTACTCGCCAGTCGGTAGGCCTAATGCCGAGGACCGTAGCTCGGAACCCATATTAAACAGTAGGTCCAGTCCAGATAAACCAATAGTTGGTAAAAAGAAGACTTTAAAATATGTGTATAAAAAAGTAGTTCACTGATAATTTCTCGATTTTTCAATTATCCGTCTTTCAATATATGTGGCACCTATCGGCCCATCTCTTGGATATTTCAAATCATTATATTGCAAGTTATGGCTAGTGAAATGTATTACAAATAACGGAAAATAGTTACAAATGGACAGACAGGCAAGTCATAGGATAGTAGCCAGATATGCGTCTCATCTCAACAAATCATAAACACCCGCTACTTCACTCGGGCGTCAACAACTCGCAAAAGGCATTCATTTCAGAGTAAATAAAACCGAGCGAAGAACAACATTCCGAACTTTATTTTTCGAAACGTACCATATCGGTAAACCGAAAACGAGTTCCATTTGGCTCCGTAAGAAACTGGGTTATTTACTTAATCCCGTGATTTTAAAATAGGCAATAGGCAAAAGACCTTACAGAAATAGATTTGGTCCGACAGTCCGCTAGCCGCAGACAGAGACTGGAGCGAAGCGTCGTCCGTCCGACGATTTTCTGATTTAAGACGTTGTCTTTCTTTTCGACGGTCTCGGGAACTCGTGATAAAAACACACACACTCGTCCAGAAATATGGATATGGTTAATAACCTCTACGCCACCGAACTAGGCCATCCGATTCGACAGAGGAATTTCCCAGCGTCGGTCATCATTAAAATCCGACTTCTCCGAATCACGGGAGAACTATTTATATTGTCGTCAACAGTCAATAATCAAAAAGAATTAATATGGTCACGGACGGATTAATGGAGCTCCAGGAAAACGGAAAAACAGCGATGATTCAAGCGATTTGTACCTATCCAATCGAGAAAAACAATGGTCCGGTTTGTTTTTCCAAAAAAACGACTGACGTCTATTTGATTATCTTATTGTGTAGTTGTTAGATTATAAAAATGAAGTCGTATCACAACAAACACTTCGGATAACACGTGTTAGGTTTAGTAATCAATTTGTTCTCTAACACGTACTGTAATATATAAATTACGAGTACTAATTTTGAATAGAAACATAAAAAGTATAACAAAGTTTTGTAATATTTGCAAGAAACAACGTAATTAGTATTAAATCAACCAACCATAGTCCATCTAATAAAACAGTCAATGCTCGTCATACATGAGCTCGAATATACTGCAAAATGCAATTTGTAAAAATTTAAAATTCGATTTAAACTCGAAGTGGATTTTACCTTCTCATCAGAATTCTTCATCGTCTGATACATCGGAATATAAAAGTTTGTAAATGTCGTTGAAAGATTAGTGATAATAATAAGAAGTTAATAACCGACAAACGTAAATCAAAATTATAAGTTAATACATTAACTGTTATATTAAATCGACTACATTTGTTATATTATGCAACTCTTATGGGACTGGCAATTACGATAATGTGCAAGAGCCATCTGTTTTAAGACCACCTGAATGGTGAAGGAGTCAGATAGGTTTTTCTGTTCTCTAATAGATACAAACCCCCAATGTTGTTTGTTAATCGCGATTTAAAAAGTCGTCTCTTCTATCATTAAACAAATCAGTTTTTAAAGAAAATAAATAGTTTTTTTGTATTTTAAAATGTTATTTCGCTGAAGTCTAAACAGATTCACTTTCTTTGTGATATAACTATATCAACGTCAGTTTGTTTTCTTAATTACATCTTAGATCTTACATTAGATATGCTTAGTACAATCTTAATTTACAAATTTATTACTACTGTTCTGATGTACTTGTATTAATTTAATTAATCGTAGAACTTTATTTTGGGTGCGTTGGACTACTAGTTATTTTGATATTTTAGTGCAACCCCATATTTGCACACCATAGATCTAAATTGACTCATAAACCAATCTCTTTAATTTTAGGTCAAGATGAGAGTATCTTCCGACTAACCAGTGCAGTTGCTTGACTTTGAACCTAATCTTCTCCGCTTTATGTCTAATATGGTGTTTCCAGTTTAATATATCATCACGATATATTCCGAGATATTTTGCTAATTCTCGGTATAAGTCAAGCATCCGTCAAGTGATATAATTAGGCCTTTTTGGAGCTATTAAGAGATAATTTGGAGTTATTAAGCTTATTATTTTCCAGTCGCTAGTGCATTTGTAGATCTCGTTGACCGTTACTTGTGTACAGCCTTAGACAGAGATACATCTTTTGCCATGATAACTGTATCGTTAGTAATTGTTACAAGTACTGTTTTGTCTGTTGTTGGGTATATCAACAGTATAAAGCATATATAAAGAGTGATCCCAAGACACTAGCCGGTGAAACTCGAGCCGCAATAGGTTTTAGGTTAAATTTTCGTTCGAAAAGATATGATTCCAGCAGTCATATCAACGTTAGTTATAAAAATTGTAATATTTTAATAGCGCAAATTTTAAATACAACATAAAAGGGAAAAACTAGAGGTGGACGATATTCAAAGTAATTACAATTTCTCCAAATTATAATACATAAATATATGTACGCCTATACATAATTTATTGCACGAATAGTTAATTTGTCGTAACATTATTCTGGTGCAAAATAACGACCAATTTGCGGAACAACGATTTTAATTACATAAACTAAAACTAGTTAGTTTGCATTATTTAACACAATTCTAAACAATTTAGCATGTTAATGAAGTTATTACCGAAATAACACAATACCCATTATATTTTCATAATGAGTAAATGATTATACAAAAGAAATTAGTCCATGCAATGTTACACTAGAGCGATATGAAAACCTATTACTGTTACTCAGCTCTTCAATTATAAAGTTTTACAATAATAAATAAATAAATAAAATATTGTATTTCATATTATATTTTTTGTGCTTTGGCTGGAAATAATAAATGTTCCACTGTGGTAAGCTTGATATAAATTCAAGAAAATGACGAAAATATCTCAATTTAGCTGGAGATAATGTCGACAGTTTTAAATGTGGATTGGCATGTACAATATTAGGACATCTAATCACAAGTTGTCACCAGCAATTTAAAATAGCCAGAAAAAGAGGGGTCTTACTCTTTCAGTGTTTTTTAGTTTGAATGATAAATTGAGAGCTTATTAGTGGTTTTCAAACAAAAGATATTAAGCTACTAGATCTTTTAACGAAAGTTGTTTTAACGAAAATTAATCTCTTAGGAAACTATTTCCTTAATTCTAGTTTTGGGACAAGTAAACGTCACTTGTGGAGATCCTTTACTAATTTAATTTTAAAAACCAACAGATTAAATAATTTCATCGTTTATATCAACAATATGATAATGCTGACGAAATTAAGTGAAGCAAGTAACTTGTTATGGGTAGTTTCAGAACCATACAGTTTAAAACCTAATTAAGCACCTAAAATTTAAAAGCTTAAGTATAAATTTAAGTGTTCCATGAGCTGTATGGCCCAGCAGTTATAGGGCTAGTTTTTCTTACAAAGACTCTAAATAAATAGGTAGTCTTGACAACTTAAAACAGATTACTAATAATTCCATTTTTCCGTCTTACTTTAAGTTTACCAGCGATATAAATTGAATGAAATAATAAATCAAAACGCTTCAAAAGCTATGGTATCAATTTTTTTCATATACTTTCTCTAAACTATTAAGCCTATAAATTAGTTATAATGGATTTTGTTTTCAATTTGTAGCTATATGGGGTGTGAAATCTGTACAACGTATTTTATTCAAAGTATGGTCCATCGATAGCCACTACGTCCTCCTATCTTTCAGGCGGTTTAGAAATTTTGAGGCTGTTCCACCTATTAATATCTTCATAAGAAGTAAAGCACTACTGACTCAAATGTCGGAACAAGTGGAAATTAGAAGGGATAAGATCTGAAGCGTAGCATGGCAGGTGGTGTAGCACATTTTAATGTGTCCAAGTATGTTTTCACCGATTTTGTAACATCGTCCTCGTATTAAACACATTAATTGTGGTTAATAGAAATCACCATTAATGGTCACATGGTTTCAAATACTCATCTTCCAATTATTTTATATTAGTTTTAAAATGTACCAGTATTCGCGCGTTGAAGTCGATTAAGCATGGTTGCCATAAACTTCATACAACATTTGATGACCTCCAGCCACTTTTTTCTGCAAAATGGGGTAAAAAAGCAAAACTTCTCGCCAATGCGATTTACTAGGTACAAATTTAAACATTTTCAATACACTGAAAAAAAATTTCGTTCACGCTTCAACATGAAGTTAGTTAGAAATGTACCCGATGTTGTTAACACTTATTAAACTTATAGGCCTAATATAGTATACTTATACCATCGTAAAAATTCATTCGGACATCTTGTACCACTTCTTAATCAATTCACATAACCGCAAAATCAGAAAAGTATAAACGTATACAAATATAACCAGTTTTCATTATTATCCTTACGATCATCATCAAACAAATTGTATTTTAATATTATTTAACATAAATATTCAATGTATCAATCAATTATTAATTAGCAGTTTACTAATTAGTGCTACTTAATTACATATTTTACCCTTCTAATTTATTATATTATATGATAAATAATTATATTAAAAAGCACCATATAAATATCGCGCACGTAAAAAAACAACGCGTGATAAAACACTACTTCCCGCTGAAATGAGAGCTAATACTATAGGAATATGTTCTAAGAGTTAATCTCCGATATGCCTGGTGCAGTTTTATGTTTACCATCTCAGTAGGTTAAAATGCAAACATCATGTTAGATCAAAAGCAGAGCAGATTAGACTTAATGTGAAGCAACTGTACTGGTTAGTCGGAAGATACTTTCAACTGGACCTAAAATTAAAGAGATTGGTTTATCAGTCAACCATAAAGCCAATTTGGATCTATGGGGGCAAATATGGGGTTACCCTAAAACATCAAATCAACTAGTAATCTAAAACATCCAAACCAAAGGTCTACGATCAATTACCGATGCTTATCGCTACGTAACCAACGAAGAGCTACACGGTGACTGAAATCCAAAGGTTACACAAAGTGATCCGAGTGTTTTAATGCAAAGTAAGACATGAAATAAGATTCCTAAATCAAAACAACGTGGAAGTAATACACTTTCTGGACAGCGAGCAGGATGTCAGGAGATTGAAGCGAGCCAAACCGCACGAACTTCTTTAGTGTATAAGTGTATTCTTAACTTTAGCTTAAGTAGATGAATTTTATTCTTATTTGGGAAATACATATTGATGCATTAACCCCGAACTCGCCTTGTTAGCTTATTAATGTATGTAGAACAGAACGGTAGTAATAAATTAATTTGCAATTAGATTTTACTATAAGTTTATTACCGATAATCTCGAAAGTTTTCGAGAAGTTATACATAAAAAAGCTAAACTATATAATAGAAAAAAGAAAAATTATTCCAGAATATCAGTTTGGTTTTCGCAAAGCATGGGACTATAGAACAAGTGCATAGACTTGTAAACAAAATAAACGTTGACCTAAATGCCAAAAGATATTGTTAGGCTGCTTTTCTAGACATAACTCAGGCTTTTGACAAAGTATGGCATACGGGCTTGCAGGTTAAACTAGAGAAACTTCTCCCTCATCTGGACTATCAATTACTAAAATCGTATCCCACTAATAGACATTTTATTGTAAATCAAGGCGATGAACATACCGAATTAAATTAAAAAATAAGGTAGTGTACTGGATCCAGTACTGTATCTTCTGTATACGGCTGATCTGCCCACCCCAAAAATAACTACTGTGGCAACATATGCAGACGATACAGCAATCTTAACATCCCATGAAGATCCAGTCACAGAATCAATAAACCTACAAACCCACCTGGAGCTAATACAATTATGGTTGAAGACATAGCGCATTAAAGCCAATGAAACAAAATCCACGCATATAACGTTTATCCTGCGTAGAATATCCTCCAGTGAATATCAATCATCGTCAACTCCCCCAAGCAGAGCATGTTAAATATCTTGGTATGCACTTAGATCTACGCCTAACCTGGAAGAAGCACATACTCTCTAAACGAAAACAACTGGGATTAAAATTATATCAAATGTATTGGCTCATCGGGTGCAAATCCTAGTTATCATTAGATAACAAGGTATTGCTGTCTGAGTCTATATTCAAGCCCATTTTGGCATATGGAATCCAACTATGGGGTACCGCTAGCAAATCTAATATATCCATCATTCAACGGTTCCGAAATAAAATGTTGCGTGCCATTGTTGATGCTCCGTACTACATTTCAAATAAAGTAATACAACACAATATTCCTCTAGAACCTATAACGTAATTCAACGTGTTTGTGTGAAACATTTCGAAAGAGTGTCAATGCATCCCAATGTACTCGCTAATCAGCTAAATATGCGACGTGATAGTGAAGTGCGTAGACTAAAACGTTTAACACCATCTGATCTGATTACTGGACATATGTAGACTTTAGAATAAGCTATAGAATAATACTAACTAATTAAGATAATATTTTATACAGAAGATTGCTTAATGAAGTGATTTTCTACATGCCATGTATACATAATATAGACATAACAAATACTGATTGCCAATAGGGCAGATTGTGGACTCACGAAGAGTAATAAAAAAAAGATTTTACTAAGCATAGTTAATGTAAGATGTAATTAGTTTTAAAAAATCTGAAATAGGCCCTCCCAAATTACAATACTTATTATGTCTTTAAAAATACATATATTGTAAATTAACAAGCAAGCGCCATACTAGCTACAATAAAAGAGGCACAGTTGACGCATCTGGCAGAATTTATAATGTCCCATATATCTGATCATCATTAACAAAACAGATCGCACGGGGACAAATGCCGGCCGAGGTAAAACGAAGAAAACGTGCGAACGCCCAGTCCGAACGGTGACAAACCGAGAGCATCTGGTCCTGTCCCGAAAATGTAGGTTATTTTCTTTATTCGACCGTTTCAAAATAGGCAATAGGCGAAGGACCTTACACGAAAATAGCCGCAGCGGCGTGTGTAGGAGACAATTTCGGGTTCTGTGCCAGGATCAGTTCCAAACTATTTACTTTTTAATTTGTTTTTTTCCTGTATCCGTCGGTCAATAGACAGGACACTACAAGCGGTTATAACTAATCAGATGAGTTCACCGAGTCAACGGTAACTAGAACAAAATTAAATATACACCATACAATATTTGTAAATGTCGTGTTAGTTTAGTGGACAGAACAATATTTATAAATAGTAATCAAACAAATTAAAAGAGTAAACTTAATCGCTTCGAAAATAAGTAAGTTCTCCAATGAACGTTGTCACGGAAATTGATAACCTTACAGACTTATTTACCTGCGATATCAACATTATTTGAGAAACTGCTGTTAAAACGTATTAAACATTTATAGAATTACCTAATTTATATTTTGGATTTCGAAATCACCACTTAACAATCAACCAAGCGCACAGATAGTTTTGCAAGTAGTTTATGAGAAGGCATTGGAAGAAAAGAAATACTGTCCTTCCAATATACTGGAATGATATATTATGGAAAGAAAATTTAGAGACTCGACTTCATGCGACATTCTCGACATTTAAACATATTTCGGCTGAAGTTCTCTAGGGGAGTGCCTTGGAGACCACTCCTGTATGTGCTCTATACTGATGATATCTCAACAACAACAAAAACAGTACTTGAAATTATATCTACCTAAGTATATTTCTACCTAAGACGGTAGAAAAAGTATAAAAGACAATCCAAAACAATCCAAATCGGTACATATCAATTTTAGCGCAATAATAAACAACTAATTATATCACTTGACGGATGCCCGATTTCTCAAGCAGAATCGGCTAAATACCTGGGCATCCATCTCCATGGTAAGTTAAATTTGAAACATATTAGACAAAAAGCAGCGCACATCAAACTCAAAATCAAGCAATTGTACTGTTACCAGAAAGATACTCTCAACTTGACCTAAAATCAAAGAGATAGATTGGTTTATCAGTCAATCATAAAGTTAATTGGGACCTATGGACTGCAAATATGGGGTTGCCCTATATCATCAGACCTAACAGGTCAATTGAACATTTCCCGGCCTACCATAGTAAAACACATTACAAATTAGGCAAAATTAGTTTTTTTTATTCAACATAAATCCCCTCAAGGGTGATACACTGATTATAGCGACCCTCCAACATTTCAATGCAGCTTTTTGTAGTACGATTTGTCCTTTGTTTCAAAATAGGCCTCAGTTTCGGCGATCACCTCTTCATTCGACGAAAAGTTCTTCCCAGCTAGCATTCTTTTGAGATCTGGAGAATATGGTGCATGAGGAAGCAGTTCGAAGCTCAATTCATGGATTTTTGCCATCGTTTTCACTGACTTGTGACACGGTGCATTGTCTTAGTGAAACAGCACTTTGCTTTTCTTCAAATGCGACGGTTTCGGCCTTCAAACGGTCTAATAACGCTATGTAATAGTCACTGTTGATGGTCCTTCCTTTTTCAAGGTAGTTAATGAAAATTATTTCATACGCATCCCAAAATACAGACGCAATAACCTTGCTAGTCGACTGTTGCGTTTTCCCACGCTTTGGAACGGGTTCATCGTGTGCAGTCCACTCGGATGATTGTCGATTGAACTTCGGAGTGAAATGATGGAGACATATGTCATCCACTGTCACATATAGACGCAAAAACTCGGATTTATTACGCTTGATCCTTTTCAAACACTGCCCCGAATCATCAATTCGTCGTTGTGTTTGGTCAAAAGTGAGCTCGCGCGGCACCCACTTTGCACAGAGCTTTCTCACACCCAAATATTCGTGAATGATATGTACACGTTCAGTTGATATCTTTAGGGTGTCTACTATTTCATTCAGTTTCACAATAATAAAAGTTGCTTCACTCAAACTGCTATAATTCACAAACATATATGGCAAAAAATATGGATTTCATTTTAGTAGCGCCATCTATGTGTCAGGTCGGGGACTATTCAATTGACCTGTTACTAGTAATCCAACGCAACTGAAACAAGATTCTACGATTAGTTACCAACCAACGATGAACTGCACAATGACCTTGAAATCAAATAAATTTACGAAGTGATTTCGCACTAAAACATTAAATAAGGTTATTAAATCAGAGCAACGTGGAAGCAATACAGCTACTGGACAACACGCAGGAAATCAGAAGATTGAAGCGAACCAAACCACACGAACTTGTTTAGTGTATAAGTGTATTCTTAGCTTTAGCTTAAGTAGTTTATTTTCATTCTAAATTGGGAAATATCTACTAGTGCCTTAATCCCGTACTCGCCTTGCTTGTGTATTAATGCAAATACAACAGAACAATAGTAATAAATTAGTTTGTAAATTAATATTGTACTAAGCATATCTAAAATAAGATGTACTTTTTTAAATGTTGGTTTGAGAGCCGATATGCACGCCACTGGCAGGAATAAAATTTTAAAATCTCCAACATGTGCTGTGAATTTTCCGAAAAATTATACCTGTTAAATTGCTTTCGAACGTGATTTTAGGAAATTTGTTTTATATTCTACAACAAACTAAGTTAAGTGTCTACGTCGTCCGGATTTATACGACCCCCATTAACAATATCGTGCGTAGATATAGTGCAACCCGGTTTATTAACTTGATCGTAATTTCTGTAAATGAGAAAAGTGATTTAGCATTTCGTGATGTTCTAGTATGCGATAATGGATAAAATAAAACTTCTGTTATATTCTTTTCATCACATCTTACATCAAAAGTGTTCAACATAATCTTAATTTACAATTTAATTAGTAATGCAACAGCCATGAAATATATCGATATTATTTAAACATATAAACAAGCGATATTTTTAACAAATCAAACTTAATAAGAGGTTTATTAAAAATCGATATATCGGGACAAATAGCAGCAGTATATATTTCCCAAAATCGAGCAAAGAAATCTGATACCATCTCACCAGTTTGGTTTCAAGAATGGCCACTCAACAATTACATCGAATTACAAATATAATTTAAAAATATCTAGATAATAAACGTGTGTGCTCTGCTGGGTTTCATATTGTACAGGCTTTTGACAGAGTATGGTAAATATTTCTGAAACATTTAAATCAAGCGATATTTTAAAAAATAACATTACAATTAAGTACCAAAACTCAGTAAGAGGTTTATTAAAACTCGATATATCGGGATAAATAACATCAATATCATAAATATTAGAAAAATCTCTATAAAATAAAAGTGTCAGCTATACTGGCTTTCTCGATACTGCAGAGGCATTTCTCAAAGTATTATATGAAGGCCTCCTATAGAAAATAAAGTTACTCATCTCTAAGTATTTCTGCCTGCTATTAAAATCTTATTTGATAATCTAATCTCAAACCCATAACGACTGGCACGCCTGCATCAGTGATCTCCTCCCAACGTCATATAACACAACTGCCTACCTTTGCCGAGGATACGGCAATATTGGTGGTAGCAGAGACTGAACAGAGCTCAACTCGGAAACCCCAATCTTCTCCTGATAAGGTTGCTATATGAACTAAAAAATGGCGAATTAAATTAAATGAGGTCAAAATCTTCGTACATTGAATTTACAAATACGAGAATCCCGCCACAACGTGTCTTTATTAACGACTTACAAACTTTATATGCCAACACAGCCAAATACCTTGCCATGACCCTTGATGCCAATCTCAGGTGAAAGGATGATATAAAAAAGAAACGCCATGAACTCAACATCCAGTTCCAGAAAATGGATTGGTTGCTTGGACGAAACTCCGAGCTGTCTACTTACAACAAGCTCATTGTATATCAGAAGATATTGAAACCAGTGTGGACTATGGAATTCAGCTGTGGGATTCCTTCAGTGTTTCATCATTTTCAATCATTTAAGTTTTTACAAAAAACGGTTTATGTTATTTTATACATTATTCTGATGTGCACAACAATATGACATCAACAAACTCATATTGCTGACTTTTCACCCATATGCCTACACAGTATTAATATTCTCTAAATGACTCAACATTTTCTGACAAAATTTACCAAAAACTCATGATCAAATTACATTGGGTACATTAAATGTAACAGCTGATTTTCCGTAATTGATGATAAGATAATTTTCCTAATTTAATGTTGTGCTAGATTATGATAATGGTGATTGATACTATATACATATAATATACGTAACCGTATATAAAAGATATATTTGTAACGTGTATTATGGGCTGCATAAAATTAAAATAATCGACATGATAAATACTAGTGTTGAGAACTATCAACTGAAATCGATTATCGACTGTTTAGTAATTGACTACTTTTTACTATCGACTGTTTCAGTCGCTACTTTCGGTCCTACTGATTTTGTTACTATTTACTATCGACTGGCTCAGTCATGTACTTTTAATTACTATTTTTGGTTCTACTAGTTTCATTCGACTGATTTTTAAAGTCTGCCTCTGTCGTCCTAACCGCGACCTTCACAAAAATGTACCCAATTTATGCTTACATACATTTATATGTAATACATATGTATGTATGTATGTATGTATGTATGTATGTATGTATGTATGTATGTATGTATGTATGTATGTATGTATGTATGTATGTATGTATGTATATATATATATGTATATATGTATATATGTATATATATATATATATATATATATATATATATATATATATATATATATATAGTTTATGTTTATATAGTTTTATGATTTTTGGTAGTTTGCTTGTAAATAATAATATTTGTTATATCAATATAGCAGCATTTTGGAACGATACATTTCAAGATCGTTAATATAATAGAGTAAAAAGATTAAAACCGTGATTTATTGACTGTTTTTACGGCATTAATAGGTATTATTTCGATTACTCTCTCGATTTTTGTTAAAAAATATTTCCATTCAATAATAAATAAAGCATTTACTTTATTCAAAAAAAGCTCTAGTAGTTACTGTGCAATTATTTTTAATTATGCCATGGATTAGTTTTTTTCTATGATTACGTATATGTTTAATTTATATTTAGTGTCTATGGTTATTGCACATATTCAATCATCTCATCTTCAGTTTTTAGGTTTAGTTTAAGTTCTATTGTATTGTCTATATTTATTATAGTATATTAATTATAGAAAATAGCTATTAACATATTAGAATACGATAATTCTACTTCTTTTAAAATTAAATTATAAATTGCATGTTAATAGTATTCAGTTATTATTTGTTTCCTTTTCTTTTATAAAGTTAGTACGTGAAGGAATATGTACATCTTCGTCTCGCTTATACTACCGTTGGAAAATATACGCACATATAAAATTACCAGCTCCAAGCAATTATCTCTGTCCTTTCCTCTCTTCCAATTTATACGTGAAAAGATTCGTACATCTTCGTCTGACATCGCGAATTGAAAAAAAAAACAGTCGAACCGTGCAGTTAACTAAAAATAGTAATTACTATTTTCAGTCGATAGTCAAAAAACTAGCTGTGTCAATTGTTTTACGACTATTGATTGTTTCGACTGTTTTTAGTCGATAGTTTCCAACGCTAATAAACACCTAATTTATACCTACTAATAAATAAAGGTAGTAAAAAAAGAATCAATACTTAGCTTAATATAGTTCTTAAGGAAATAAATCAGAGAAAAAAAAGGCAAGTAAGGGCGATATTTTTGAACCATCATATGATTTTATACTTATTATCTATAATGCTGTTAATCTACACATACTGCACAACAGACGAATATACAGTTGCCTACCGATTCCCCATTATTGTGCATAATATACTGAAATTAACTTTTCATATCTTACAAAAGATGGCACCACAAAAGAGGTCTTATTAAGTATATTAGTGTTAATAAATCATTTACATTTCAGGTACATTTTATTCCAATAAAAATATGAATAATAATAACAATATCAATAATTTTAATATTAAAAAAATACCACGGAAAGTGATGACACTAGTGAAACTACAGGGCGGAGACAAAATGTTGTTGATTCATGTTGACAACACTGTTTCCATATACATAATGCGACATGTATCTACTGCCCAGCTCAAAGCAGAATTCAACAATCGTTTGAACAAAAACAGTACGGCTGGAGCTCTATAAAGCTAACATTCGTAGAAGGATTGAAGCGTTATGGGAAAAGAATTAGAATTAGAGCAAAGAATGAGCAGTATATTTCCATCTCCAACACCCTTGGAGAAATTGGCGGATGTTTTGGTACAAGAATAGGATAACATTCCATTTCAAACCATTCGGGCGCTTTACGAATCCATTCTGCGAAAAATTGCTGGTATTTTAAAACCAAATGGTGGCCCTATATGCAGATGGCAAAACCTTAATAAATCAATATTGTGTATACGTTAGGGGTTAATATTAATTCATCCATCTCGTGTATGTGGGGTGAAATTCGGTGAAGAATTGAGAAAATTGATTGAAAATTGTGGAAAAAACCTAAAAGGATTGGGTATGATCAACATGACTAGGTTCGTCCATCGATCGATGGACGAACCCATCAGTTTTGTATGAATGATCAATCATCAACGAGAAAAAAAATTGCAACAATACCAAACACAGAAGATCAACATTTTATTAACGAATCGCATCCAAAGTTGCGCACCTCTTCCAACCAGAGATTCATATCTTGTCCCAAACATAGGAAAAATAATATCTAGCGAGAAAAAAATACTTAAAAGAATTCAAAGAATTTCAACACATAATATTCTCTATATAGTAACCACGAAACATGTACATTTTAATAAGGAATGCTGTACCAATAAATAATCATAAAAAAAGTAAATAGGCGTGCTATATCGGTATTGTATATTGTTTTTGATAGAACACGTCGCCAGCTTATCACAATTCCAATTGTGTGCAGCATAGTGCAGCAGTCGACCAACGATAACCACTTTAACATAGTCTCAGCAGATTGCTTCATACTTCATTCGATCTATTAATAAACCGTCCGATCTGAATCCCCCCACTGTACGTGTGTATGTGAATGCATTCAGCGCCATTATAATCGGAGTAAATCCTGAACGCTAGCGAGTGGAATCCGTCTCGACCGCAAGTCGTTTTATAACAAAAATAAAAAATCGACATTAATTATATACCGTCGTTATTTGATATTTAATAAGATGTGGATTCACCACTATATTCTGAGTGATACCTGAGAATATGAAAATGAACCAATTATCAATAAATAATATTACTAATGATTTGTTTATTATAATTAAGGAAAAAATTGCTGCATATTTCACATATAGTTTCAGTTAATACCCATCTATTTAGACCATACCTATGATTTTTTCGCTGTGGATTATCATACGTCCTTTCCATCACAAATTATATACAAAACGGCATAGAAAACTTTTATTTTTACCTTTTCAGCATATAATCCACAATATAATGGATGTACAAGAGCAATTTTATTTTGGGTACGATAAACGAGGGTTACTATTTATATTTCGGGAATAGGAAAAAACAAATAGTTAAGCTGCGAATATATCTTATTGCTTTTCTAAGTACTCGCCATGATGATTCACGATGAGCATTTATTCCATTCCGAATGAGATATCTTCAAAACATGATTTTTGAACGCTTCAATAGCTTCTTCGGCCGATGAAAATCGTTGACCACAAAGTTATGATTTTTTTAATGCAAAATATTAGCTTTTTAATGCCCTCTGGTGTGAACCGATATGAAAATATGTTTTACAGAAAAAAGACAGTATAATACTCAAGCTACAAAAACAGAAATATTTTATGTTGTTGTGTTACCTTAAACTAAAAAACCATCCAAATTGTCTAGCATGCCTTTTGATTGGGGTAAAAATCAGATAAGTCTGGAGAACGAAATTGTTTCATTGTTGTTTGGTGTTATCTGTTCGCAGAGCTCAACACATAGCTTAAAAGCCACGACATACCGTTAAATACAAAAGACATAGGGAGAAGAATGATCATTTCGTCGATAAAATTACATCGTTTTATAAAATAACTATAGATATGAGGGAAAATGCTGACTTGGATATCTACTTGAAGCAATTTACATAACTTATTATCTACTAGTTGAACTCTACATTTTTCAGTAACAATAAGTCGATATCTTAAACCGGATGCTATTCCAGTATTTTCGAATGATACATATAAATTTAGTTCAATTTCTGGCCAATTTTTCTGCTCGTGCAAGATTTATTTCTATTTACTATCCACAGAATGAAGTTTAATTATAATAAATGAAAAACATTCACATATCAAATTGTGCTTATGTTATATTTATAGCTATTTTTATAATCATTATAGTGTACAGTGACTGGAAACAAAAATGTTGTCATAAGTGTACCTAACACATTTATACGTTTTATTACAAAATACGTGGGATCAAAATAAAGTGCAACACACTAAAGTAATTCGTTCTATGTTATTACCATATATTTTTGCTATTTTTTATTATGCACTTCACGACAAAATATTAGCACAGTGTCAAATTTCCGTTACAGCTTTTAAAAAATAGGTAAACCTAAAGAAAGTCTAAAACACTACTAATAATACTAATACTACTAATAATCTTAATACTACTAATCATACTAATACTACTAGTAATACTAATGCTACTAGTAATATTAATACTACTAATAATACTAATACAGGATTTAATTTCAATAAATCGTTTCCCTAACTCCTTATAATTATCGTTTTTCATCGTATAGTTCAAATGTTTTACGTCTTTTTGTCACCCTGATTGTTGATATTTCGTTGTTGACAGTAATTTTATCTATATATAAATATTTGTTTGTCATATATGTTGTTTTAATTTTTTATGTCAACAATTAATATTCAATCTAATATAATAACACTTTTGGCATTGCCTTATAGAAGATTTTATTTAGAACAAATGGTGTTTCTAACATCATAATTACTGCATTACTGAGTGACTTTACTTTTCAGTATATGTCATTTCGTCGAACTGTAAATTAAAAAAAATAGAGCGTTGAAAATATCTGAATTTGTACCGAGTAAATCGTTTTTAAGGGAAGTTTTTACCGTTACTTCAATTTTAAGAAAAAAGCGACTGAGAGCCATTGAATGCTATATGAAGGCTATGGCAAATATGCACCATCGACTTCAACACGTAAATACTGGTTTCGACGTTTCAAAAGTAGTGATTTTGATACCGAAGTCAAAGGGCGTTCTGGACAGACAAACAAATCTTAACGCGAGGGATTTCAAGGTACAGAGCAAAGCAAAAAAACAATTGCTGGGAGAACATGGGAGTGATCCACTGAATGATCAGTCCGACCAACAAATTAGATTTATTTTGTTCGTAATTTTTAATTTTGTGTATATGACACCAAATTATATTATTATTATTGTATTATTTCGGCTCGGCACCGAATTTACAATGATCAGTTGGTAGTAGCTAAAATAATACTGTAAATAGATAAATACGTTTAGGCAGTTATTAAGTTAAATTATGTGTATATAGTAGAAAATAATATACGGGTAGTAGATAGGTTAAATAAGGTTTTTTATGTTTATTTAGTTATTACAACGATTATTAATTACGTACATATTTTATTTTAAAATGTTTTTTTGGTGCTAAATATCTGCTAAATATCTAAGTTTTATTATATTATACTTTTAAGAGAGATCAATTTTTTTGTTCAAACTATTACAGTGGGTGGACTAAGTAAAGGTGCAGAACGTATAAGTATAAATAGGAATAAAGAAACAATGATTGAAAATAAGGAACGCTTCAGGTTACAAGAACTACCTAGCCTAGATGATTTAAGAAATGTTCTAACCAAACCAGAACAACAGCAAAAAGTCGTTGCCCCCGCTGAGAATTGAAATCGCGACCTCCACGTGTGTACTGAACGCTCTAACCACTACATCATAGAGGCAGTTGCCCACAATATGTCTACGGTTTACCATATGTTATGGTTGGTGCTTAAAAATCAAACCGAACGGTTTTTGCTTTGAATAACTTTGGTAATGAAACACTTACTCCTTACTCCTTAGAACTCATCGTACTTAAACAACTTCAAAGTATACAATTAGTTGTCTGTACGCCCCTATAAGATTTAAAGAAATATCCTCTAACTCCAAAACGTTGAAAAGTTGTGTCTTCCATCACATCAGCAATAGCATTATACACAAATATCTGATTATTTTAGATAAAAAAATATACGAAAACGTTGTACATGCCTTTGGAATTTGAAGGATTTTCTCGATTTCCCCATCACATCCTGACTCGGAAGTGGATTATTTCGAATAAAAAAATTATTTTGAAAATAGGTCAAAAATTGACGGAGAAATCAGTGAACATACATAAAAAAATATACAGTCGAGCATAGAACCTCCTCTTTTTTTGGCCCATTTGGCCGTACCGATTTTTCACAATAATATATACACTATTTTTTTCATATTGAATAAAAATTCTTGAATAAAACTATTCTACACACAGAAAAACAAAAATCATAGGTTCCATTTAAATGTTGTGTCATACTCAGGTAGTTCTTAAAAATGTAATGAACATCAGACCAATTCAAAACACAAAAAAACAACGTTAACGAACAAATAAACATAAATACGCAGTAATATATGTTTATGATACGAATTGTTGTATTTGGCGGCGGCCCAACAACATCTCACATAATCACAACTATTTGTTCTCTAATCGAAATAAAAAGGAAACCTTCGGTCCTGCCACTCGGCCGTACATCATCGGCTCGAACATAAATCCAGATAATTTGTGAAATTGGCAAAAAAAAACGTTGGCCTATGCCGTTCCAAAAGCGTTTTTATTTACGACGTTCCCGGATTCCCACGCATCACCTGAAGAGAACGGCCATAAAATCAAGGTCAAGATTAAAACCGTCGAAAAAATAACGAGTTTTTCTCGGTTCCCCCGTGATAATCGGGTAAATATCTGTATATATCAAAACGGTAAATGTATTTTTATATGTATTATGTCAGCTAAAATTGGTCAGTCTGCCTTGGAAAATAGCAAAATATAATGGCTGGGTATCCACATTGTTTCTGCTGGGATATCTTTGTTAGCTTTGTTATTAGGTGATTAAGCGTATTCTAATCGCGTTTTTTACTTTAAAAAGACAATTATTGAGAATTATTGGTACAATACATGATACCCCAAATATTTTCTACAGACAAACAAGAAAAAGTGATTGAAGTTTTCTCTAAAATAATTCAAAAATTAGAAAACAATAGGCCTGTGACCTGAAAAACCAGAAATGGCAAATAAAAACATTCGAATTGCAGGAACAGCATGCTAACCTACAAGTATTCCTAGAATCGTAACAAAATATTTGCTATTATCTGAAACCCATTTAACAAAGTAATCCATTATCAAATTTAGAGGATAACATTTCTAAGAACAAAAATAATAATAACAAAAAAAGAACATTTGCCACTATCAAGAATTCTGGATCAGTTTGTAGAAAATCAAGTAACAGCAGTGACTGTTAAACCAAGTAGATACAAGGTTACGTTAGCTGCAATGTATTGTCTTCCAAGGTACAATCAAAAGAAGGAAAATTATTAAAACGTCCTAAATAACCTAGATGAAAAATTTATAATGCAAAGTCCCCGGCCTGACACATAGATGGCGTTACTAGAATTAAATCCATATATATATATATATATATATATATATATATATATATATATATATATATATATGTTTTTTAGTTAGCTCTAACCCTCAAAAGATGCGTGTATAAATTTGACAGCTGTCGGACCATTAGTTTGTGAATTATAGCGCTTTGAGTGAAGCAACTTTTGTTATTGTAAAAAAAATGGATAAAAGGAATTTCGCGTGTTGATAAAATATTGCATTTTGAAGGGAAAAAATACAGTTGAAGCAAAAACTTAGCTTGATGCCGAGTTTCCGGACACTGCGCACAGGAAAATCAACCATCAAGGATTGGTATGCTAAGTTTAGACGAGGTGAAATGAGCACCGAAGACGGTGAACGCGGTGGACGCCCAAAAGAAGTTGTTACCGACAAAAATCCACAAAATGATTTTGAAAGACTGTAAATTGAAACTGAATGAAATAGCAAACACTCTAAAGATATCAACTGAACGTGTACATCATATCATTTACGAATATTTGGGTATGAGAAAGCTCTGTGCAAAGTGGGTGCCGCGCGAGCACACTTTTGACCAAAAGCAACGACGAGTTGATGATTCGAAGCAGTGTTTGAAGGTGATCAAGCGTAATAAACCCGAGTTTTTGCGTCAATATATGAAAAGGGATGAAACATTACTCCATCATTTCGTTCGGATCTCCAATCGACAGTCATTCGTTTGGACTGCACACGATAAACCCGCTCCAAAGCGTGGAAAAACGTAACAGTCGGCTGACAAGGTTATGGCGTCTGTATTTTGGGATGCGCATGGGATAATTTTCATTGACTACCTTGAAAAAGGAAGGACCATCAACAGCGACTAATACATAGAGTTATTGGATAGTTTGAAGGACGAAATCGCTGAAAAACGGCCGCATTTGAAGAAACTAAAGTGCTGCTTCACCAAGACAATGCACCGTGTCATAAGTCAGTGAAAACGATGGCAAAAGTCCATGAATTGGACTTCTAATTGCTTCCTCATCCAACGTATTCTTCACATCTGGCCCTCAGCGACTATTTCCTGTTCTCAGATCTCAAAATAATGCTCGCTGTGAAGAAATTGTCGTCGAATGAAGAGATGATCGCCGAAACTAAGACCTATTCTGAAGCAAAGGAAAAATCGTACGACAAAAATGGTATCGAAAAGATGGAGTGTCGCTATAGTCAGTGTATCACCCTTGAAGAGAATTATGTTGAATGAAAAAAACTAATTTTGACAAGAAAATGTGTTTTACTACGGTAGGCCGCGGACTTTTCAATTGACCTGTTAGTTCTCTATTTCATCTTATGGTATGAAGATTTTTTAAATAACTTTGAAATAATAGAATATCTACCAACAAGAACACCATTGAGAACACCAAGACCTCCGGCAACATAAAATTACATTTTGAAAGAAACATAAATTCCTATAAATCTACAGATTCCTATAATAAGGAGATCTAGCCGAAAAATATCGCTCCTGGACGCACCCGACAGTTTTATCGACCATCAAATTACCTCAAAAACAACGTTCCTCGTTACGTCCGCGACTCCGCACTCTTTAAAACCATTTCCACGCCGATAAATAACGCAAACTTTTCCCATATCGACGGTGGCGAGCGCAAGGACCGAAATAACCGCCGTTCCTGGCCGTAATCACTAATCGGCTTCCGTCTATTCGCGGCCCATTCCATCGAGAAAAAAAAACAAGATCGAACTATTTTCCTCGAATCGAAAGTGTTACGTTTCCTGGCAAATTGCACTCCTCTCCGCTCCGCCCCCAATACCCCTCAGACCGAAAATTATCCGTCTCCAATATGGTCTAAGGAAACCTGGCGAGTTCAGACCCGAGAATATTGCATTGTTGCCAAATAGTATGGGAAATTCGTCACCCACAATATATTGGTGGTAAATACGAAAGCTAAGAATGAATTCGTTGCCACTGTTCTATTGTACTTTCATTAAAACACAAGCAAGGCGAGTACGGGATTAATACATGAATATGTTTTTCACAAATTAAAATAAAATTAATCTACTTAAGCTTCAAAGTTAAGAGTAACACTTATATATACTATACAAGTTCGTATGGTTTGGGTCGCTTGTTCCTAAACTACAAAAAATGTTACCAAAACAACGCATCGAACTATTAAAATCGTACATTACAACCAGAATGTTTCGAGTCAAACAAGAAGAAGCTTACTCTACAATAAAAGAAGCTAAAGAAGGTGTACCACAAGAAAGTGTACTGGGACCAATGCTTTATCTACTCTACACTTGTGATATACCACAAACGGAAAATATTACGATGGCTACATTTGCTGATGGCTGCGATTACAGCTGTCGGAGACATTAGTGAAGAAGCCTCACGAAAATTACAACAGGCAAGTGACAATATAAATAATTGGACACAAGCTTGGAAAATAAGAATTAATGAAAGTAAATCTGTACATGTGCAGTTCACCTACAAACAAACCATACAAGCAACAATAACATTAAATAATACTATCATTCCTTATAGCAACAACCCTGAATATCTCGGAAGGAATCTTGATGCAAAACTTCGCTGGAAGGAACATATAAAGAAGAAAAGGAAAGAACTGGAATTAAATATAGGAAAATATTCTGGCTAATTGGAAGAAAATCACAATTATCAGTACATAATAAATTGCTATTATATAAGCAAATACTGAAACCTATATCTACATACGGAGTTCAATTATGGGGATGTTCTGCAAAGATTAACATAAATAAAATACGATTTTTTCACAACAAAGTCGTGAGAGATATTGTGGGCGCATCCTAATACTATAGGACTGATTACCTACATCGAAACCTTCAGATACCCACACTCAGTCAAGAAATCAAGAGAATTGCAAGGGGGCATGAGGAAAGACACCATTCTCATACTAATATTGAAATATTGCAACTTTTGGATAACACCAGAACAGGACACAGACTCAAAAGAATCAAACCATCTGATCTTGTGTAGTGTTGTGTAATGAGGTGCATATAATAAAAAATACAGCAGTGACATGTATAAACATTATTTCGCCAAAGACTGAAATAGGGCCGATGGGTCCTCCTAGTTATATACCTAGATTTAAGTTATTATAAAAACAAATTGTAGGTTAGTCGGAAATGACTAGTAACAATGTAATAATTAAATAATAAACAAAATCATGTTTTAAGGTCAAATCTGGGATCACTTCATATATCCATTTGATCTGCTTAATTCTGATCTGTTTACAATTCTGCCTTTATTATGTGCAAAGTGTTTCATAAACGTAATATCGAGGTAAATAACATTGTTGAAAACATTTGGGGTTAGACTTCATTTATTTTGTTAATTGTGTATACGAGTCCTTAATAACTTTGTTGTTGGTTTTCAGTTAGCAAATAAAATGGAAAATTATATTTAATATATGTTTGGTTTAGTTTTAAAAGTATGCATGAGGTTAAATATGCTTAGTACAATCTTCCTTTGCAAATTCATTTATTACTACCGTTCTGTACTTGCATTGATACACAAGCAAGGCAAATACAAAGACAAATATTAATTACTATAAATACTTCTTCAACAAGCATCAGTCAAATCCTATCATGGTTAGATCACAAAAGGTACATCAAATAGTTCGATGAGCTATACTTCACCAGGCTAAGAGAAACTGATATATGTTTGATTGAAGAATATGATGTGTGCTATGACAGAAATTAAAAAATTTCTCAAAAGCCTAAACAGATTTTGTAGTGATTTTATCTTCTACTTGATAATGTGCTCTTAATGTGAATTGTATGTGCTCTTATAAGTTTATAAAACTAATATTAAAATAAATTTCGAAACTAAAATTTGTGAATTATATTTATCCAAATATTACAAAAAAAACATTTCAAAGTACAATACCAGATACACTTTTTAGCTCCACAGAACTGCTACAAGTTTAACAAAATAAATAATAAAGATAATCCATCATCAAATGTATATAACTTAAACCTTTTTGTGTTGTAACTGTCATGAATAACCTTCAATTAACCACTAGTAATCAACAAAGAAATGAACGATAACCTCGAAATGAAATGAATCCACGAAAATGTCCATGATTTTGCAGTAAATCATGAAATAAGAAGTTAATAACTTTAACTTAAGTTGGTCTAATCTTATTTCAGTTTGGGAAATACTCAATTTGCTTGTGAATTGATGTAAGTAAGTTTCAAATGAAAAGTAGTAATAAATAAACATTTAAAATAACATTTTAAAATATATTTTAACCATAAAATGTTGAATAATGTTCTTGTTCTTATGAGGAAGGCAAATTAAAAAGGGTTAAACACGTTATTGAACAACTTGATATTTCCCAATACAATCACTTGTTAAAAATAAATCACTTGTTTGAAAGGAAGTTACTTTATATATAATGAATGTTTTATCAAGAGAATATCAATATATGTTTCTGTTGTTTAAAAAATAATAAAATAAATCTCGTTAAAACCATAACAACCGTCATATATAATTTCACAAATCCTGTGAAACATAAACATTTACTTGACTCATATTTTCTAAATGTTAATACAACTTTTTTTCTAAAAATTTTTAGATGGTGTTCCAAAAAACAGGAAAGAAGAGGAATGAGGATGGTCCTCAGACAAAGAAAAATTAAACGACCAAAAAGACAAGAATCAAGAAATGATTAAATAATGAAACCAAAACAATTACAACTACCATCATCAGCATCACCAACACCCGAGGAGAGGATCCACTTCTAAACCAGTGCATGCCATGCGCCACTGTAGCATTTCAATGCTACTTTTGTAAAAAGATTTATCACTTGCCTCCAAATTGGTTAGTCACCAGTTGCTGTCCACCATCCCACCATGTTTTGATACCGGAGTAAAGTGATGGATCCATGTTTCATCCATTGTCACGCATCGACGCAAAAATTCCGGTTTGTTATGTTTAAACATGGTCATACACTGCTGAAAATCATCAATGTTCTTGTTTTTAGTCAACAGTGAGTAAACACGGCACCCATTTTAAGCAGGGCTTTCAGAGTCAAATGCTCATACAAAATAAAACCGACACGTTCTTTTGATATATTTATAATGTTAGCTAACTTCACTTTTCGATCATTCAAAATGATTTTGTAGATTTTGTTTTCTGGTGTTACCGCCTCATCTGGACGTCCGCTGTGTTCTGTATCATTGGTGTCTCTACAACCACGTTTGAAATCAACAAACCAACGTTTTATTGTTGTTTCTGATGGAGTGGAATCCTTATAACATTTTTCAAGCAATTGATTGGCCTGAACGGTATATTTCGTGAAGAATCCATCAAGAAGCAGTGTAAAATTAAAACACGAAAATGTTTTTAACCCATTGCTTTTAAAATAACAAAAGCAGTGTCGCTTTTAGCACAATAACTCACAAACTTATGAGTAGAATATAATTTTCAGTTTTGTTCTGAAGGTTAGTACTGACTGAAAAAGCAGTGAATGCAATAAAACTAGCGCCATCGATGTGTTAGGCTCGAGACTTTTTATCACAATACATCCCACTGTTAAAGAGAATTGAAAATATTATTTTATATGAAATAATGAATAACGAATAAACCGGAATGGCAATATAAGAAAACTTTCAAATTCAAATCGAATGAATTCAAAAGGGCACATATTTATAGAAAAGGTAATTTAGGAGAGAAAAAAACGAGCAAACAGCAATAGCGTTTTAGATAGTCCGGAAAATTAATTTTCAAATAGATAGAAATAAAAATTGTATATTGTATTGCGCTGGAAAGTTTTGCTTTATAAAATACGCTATTTCATCAATAAATAGTGTTACAAACATTTTCATTTTGATAGGATGCTGATCAACGATATCTATTGACGAAACTGGGAAATACCAATATAAACAACTATTTAGTTATATAATTTTAAAAAACTAAAATGAAAAAAATTATTAAAACACATCTGCCTAATATTTTGTAAGTTTTTTTATATTTTGCGAAAAAAATTGTTGATTTTCGATTTTGATCAGTGTTCAGCATCATCACGGTCTGCTGTAAAGTTCCAAACTAATACCTGGTTGGAGACATGTATCATTTGAAGCTAGTACTATCCAAAACTAATATATCTGGTATAAAAAATACTCATTACATTGTTAGAACAAACATATCATATTTTCCTAAAAAACAAACTACTATAAAAGTTAGAATCAAAATAGTAAAAAGGCAAAAGTCTCGCTATTATATAACATATTTTCAAACAATCGTTGATAATTAAATGTAAGTTTACAACGACGTAGTTACATATCAAGCCCCCATCTCTCCAGCTTTTCCTCGTTGTAAATGGGACACATGTTTCACAATAGAAGTTCATAAAATTTCATTATAAATTTCGCATTTATTGCCCAAAGATTATATGTGCAGCGTGGCGTGTTTGAACAGTTGCGCTTTTAATATATTTCGTCCATTTTCTTTGAACGAGAGCATTTTACGACTTGTTTACTCCGCCGTTATTTCTCTATACTGGAAAAGTAGAAAAAGCCAATTCGAAAAATGTCGAGAAGTGTTATAACGCATTGCCACAAAAGTTTTCAGTTTAACTATTGAGGCCTTGAATAAATACTCGATGTTTACATCAAATACACGTTGTAGAAATAAGTTTGGTTATGGCGATTTTGATGTTAATGGCAAAGAACGGTCAGAAAGAATAAACAAGTTTGAATACAATGAACTGAAAGGCTTATTGGCTAAAAACCTAACAACAGAAAAAATATAAGCCTGAACTATTATCACCTTTGACCAACTCTATACTCATACCGAATTTATTATATATACTAATCATACTGAAAATATAATCAACGCATTACATTTATATCTCTAAAATATGAACGAATTTCTACGATCTCAACGATAAAAGTGTTTAATTATAGTATTATGTAGGTCCGTAACTCAATATATAGTGTAGCAATACCTCTAATTTGAATAGGTATTATCTGAAAGCCCTTTAGGGGTTGGGCCAGAGAATTTTCAGTCGGACGTTAAATCAGATAAAATAAAAGTAAAGTTTTTATCCGATACAGATGCACAATGTTGAATTTGCGGTTGGAAAATTACCCAAAACTATTACAAGAATGTTATCAACAGGAAATAAAGGTTTTCTTTCTCTACCGCCAAATAAATCAGGTCATAGCACTGACTCATAATTAACTCTAAGTATGCATACAAAATAAAATCGACGTTGTACTGAGAAATTGTTGTATGATGCTGAAATTAAAATATAGTGAAATTATATTATGTGATAATTCTTCCTTCCATGTTTCAACACCCCAATCTACAGCAGATATATAAATACTTTCAAAGGTTTCTAGTCAATTGTTAATTTTTTGTAGATTACTGTGAGACTTTAACATGTGATCATAAAATATAGTTTAAATAACAGGTCAATTGAAAAGTCCCCGGCCTGACACACAGATGGCGCTACTAGAATTAAATCCATATGTTTTTTAGTTAGCCCTAACACTCAAAAGATGCGTGTACAAATTTGACAGATGTTAGATCATTAGTTTGTGAATTATAGCATTGTGAGTGAAGCAACTTTTGTTATTGTGAAAAAAATTGATAAAAAGAAATTTCGCGAGTTGATAAAATATGGTTTTTTGAAGGGAAAAATACAGTTGAAACAAAAACTTGGCTTGATGCCGAGTTTCCGGACACTACCCCAGGAAAATAAACCATCAAAGATTGATATGGTAAGTTTAGTCGTGGTGAAATGAGCACCGGAGACGATGAACGCAGTGGACGCCCAAAAGAGATTGTTACCGACGAAAACATTAACAAATTCCACAAAATGATATTGAATGACCGTAAATTAAAATTGAATGAAATAGCAGACACTCTAAAGATATCAATTGAACGTGTACATCATATTATTCACGAATATTTGGGTATGAGAAAGCTCTGTGTAAAGTGGGTGCCGCGCGAGCTCACTTTTGAACAAAAATAACAACGAGTTGATGATTGGGAGCCGTGTTTGATGATGGTCAAGTGTACTAAACCCGACTTCTGCGTGGATATGTGACAATGGATGAAACACGGCCCCATCATTTCACTCCGAAGTCCAATCGACAGTCATCCGAGTGGACTGCATACGGTGAACCCGCGCCAAAGCGTGAGAAAACGCAACAGTCGGCTGGCAAGGTTATGTCGTCTGTATTTTAGGATGCGCATGGAATAATTTTCATTAACTACCTTGAAAAAGGAAGGACCATCAACAGCGACTCTTACATAGCGTTATTGGACCGTTTTAAGAACATAATCGCCTAAAAATTGCCGCATTTGAAGAAAAAGAAAATGCTGCTTCATCAAGATTGTGCACCAAGTCGCAAGTCAGTGAAAACGATGGCAAAAATCCATGAATTGGGCTTCTAATTGCTTCCTCAGCCACCGTATTCTCCAGCTCTGGCCCCCTGCGACTATTTCCTGTTCTCAGATCTCAAAAGAATGCTCCCTGGGAAGAAATTTTCATCGAGTGAAGAGGTGATCGCCGAAACAGAGGTCTATTTTGAAGCAAAGGACAAATCGTACTATAAAAATGGTATCGAAAAGTTGAAGGGTCGCTATAAGCAGTGTATCACCCTTGAAGGGAATTATGTTGAATAAAAAAAAAACTAATTTTGCCAAATGTGTTTTACTATGGTATGCCGGGGACTTTTCAATTGACCTGTTATATTTTTAATAAAAGCAATTTGATGTTTCAACATTTTTATCAAATCTTATATCTTATCTTGTTATCAACTAAATAGCAAGCGTTTAATAGTAATTCGTCTCCAAAAGTGCCAACCTCAAGTCCATTTTCTCATGTTGAATTCAAGTGATGTCAGAAAACTGAGGGAATGTCGTTTTTAGAGATGGACAATGTTTAGCACCTAATATCCATTTCATAAATAAATGATTTATTTAAAAAAATAAGAATTGGCGAAGACTTATTCAATGTTCTAATATATTAAACCCTGATTTTGTGTTTATATTTACTAGTAGTTACACTGCACAATACTCTAATTTCTTCTTAATTCATAAAATCGTTATCAGTAATTTTTATCTCGAGTATTTAACTATGACGCATGTCACTACAATTTTTTTTGTGAAATATCGAAAGAAACTCGTTTTTATAACTTCCTGTTTCATTAAATTCCAATGCTTTACGTAAAATCGATAATATTTTTCACTTTTATTTATTTTGTGTAGTTTTGAGCCGTGGGTTTATTAAATAATGCTATAGATTTATAAATGTTATATAAATAATTATGTTTGTTTGGGAGGGTTTAGGATGGTAGTGTTCGGCTATAGATAATTTTCTTAACCAAACTGCTAATGATAATGTGCTTTGTAGCACATTATCTATTTATGGTTCAGTTTCATGAATAGTTCGAAAGGCATGTTGGTCGGTGGCATTTCCCCTGGCTTATTGAAAGCACTTCCACAGAAAGCAATCAACAAGTTGACATACATATTTAAAGCTTGTTTGTGACTGTATGTGATACAACGATTTCGTCCTTCAAACGGTCCAATAACGCTATATAATAGTCGCTGTTGATGGTCCTTCCTTTTTCAAGGTAGTCAATGAAAATTATTCCATTCGCATCCCAAAATACAGACGCCATAACCTTGCCAGCCCACTGTTGCATTTTCCCGCGCTTTGGAGCGGCTTCACCGTGTACAGTCCGCTCGGATGACTGTCGATTGGACTTCGGAGTGAAATGATGGAGCCATATTTCATCCATTGTCACATATCGACGAAAAAACTCAGGTTTATTACGCTTGATCATCTTCAAACACTGATCCGAATAATCAACTCGTCGTTGTTTTTGGTCAAAAGTGAGCTCGCGCAGCACCCATTTTGCACAGAACTTTCTCATTCCCAAATATTCGTGAATTATATGATGTACACGTTCAGTGATATCTTTAGAGTGTCTGCCATTTTATTCAATTTCAATTTACGATAATTCAAAACCATTTTGTGATTTTTTTAAAATGTTTTCGTCGGTAACAATCTCTTTTGGGCGTTCGCCGTCTTCGGTGCTCATTTCACCACGTCTAAACTTAGCATACCAATCCTTCATGGTTGATTTTCCTGGGCAGTGCCCAGAAATTCGGCATCAAGCCAAGTTTTTGCTTCAACTGAATTCTTTTCATTCAAAAAGCAATATTTTATTTCAATATGTTGAGAGGTGTCAAATAGTTACACTACAAAACATAAAGACAGAAAATATAGGTGCAATCATAACCATGTTCACAATGTGCGTCATTGTCACCAGAAAGTCGATGAGATGGGAAACTGATTTATTTCAGTATAAAAATGAAACAAAAATGTTGTGTTCTAGAGTGCGAAAATTTAAATAGAGTACATTATTTTCCAAAGGATCCTACTGTATGTAGCACGGAAGGTCTATTTAAAATTTAATCACATTAAATTTAAGGGAATAATCTCTTATGAATTCCTACATAAGTAATGGAAGGTTTATTCTTTACATTTAATTCAAATGTGGAAGAGCCTTCCATTATTTGGTTAAGATGGAACTCCCAATTGTAAGACTTCTATTATGGTCTATGTACAATACTAAATTGGAAGACATATGTGATTTTCCAAAGATTGCTTTGAAAGAGATGAATCTATGCCTTCAATTTCAAGCAGATAGGAACCAGGCAGTTCAACACCAAAAAAAGACCAAAAACTAAGGGTATTATTCAACTATTGTTATTATGTTATATAATCTCAATAGTATTCAACGGTTCCTGGAATCTGATCTAGTTATGTAGTGAATAATGGTTATTAATTACAAACATTTTATACAATACCTAATTTAACTAAAATTGCGAATCAAATTTTAGGCCAACAAATGCGAGTATTTTTAATACAATTAATTTGTCGGGACAACCCCAACCGTAAATTGCAATAAGAAAAACAATAATTAAGTGGTGTTTGTTTTGGTGAAAAGTTAAAAGGATTTCAAAAGGCAATTTTACATATATTTTCATAACAAATTTTGTAGAAATGTAAAAACTTTCGTTATTGAAGCTGATTAAAGGAGATGTAATTTAGGAATATTATGTTTACTTAATAAATTTCGGTATATTCCAATTTCAAATTATATTATTGAACTAGTGGTTCTTGACGTGTGCTTAGAAATGGCCTTCAATATATCTTTACTCTGTTGTTATACACATTATTATGACTTTTTAATTCATTTTTCGATTAAAAAATAACATTTAAAATGGCTAACAGAATAGATACCGGGAATCTTTCTGTAAATTTGACCGAATACAGATACTATGGTGTCATTTTCAAATAATAACACTAGACAAATTTCTCATAATGAATGATGATCTTGTGAATGATGTTATTAATTGCCAATTACATGAATATTAAAATATTATATAACTTAAGAATAAAAAATTCAATATATTCCAATTTAAAATTATATTATTGTAGTCTTTCTTGAGGTGACTAAAATCATGACTAACAGAATAGACACTGGGGACCGAATATACTATGGTGTCATTTTAATGTACTATGGATATATTTTAGATGATAACAGTAGTCAAATTTCTGATAATGAATAATGACGTTGTGACTGAAATCGACAGAAAAACTCGACGAGAATTTGGAATCATCTATGACAAGCCGAATACGAAAAGAAACTCGATGATTTACGTGTCAAGTTGACAAACGCGGATGAGATACGATAATATTGATTGCGAAAGATCGTGGTCGAAACATTGTAATCAACCACAAATTACTGTAACGACTGTATTGGCATCAAATAACAGAAATAATTAAAAAAAGAATTCCATTATATCAACCTAAAGAACCCGTACACACATACTTTAAACTTAGAAAAAAGTTCCTCATGTAGACTGTATCATTAAAATGGAAATAATTGTTGTAATAACTTATTGTATAGAACTCGTAACAATTGTAGCAAAGTTGAGGTACATATGGAACCTTTGTTCCAACTCACATTTTTAAAAGCTAAGCAAGCGCAAATACTAATAGACAAAAAACAGTTTTCTAACTTAGTTAGTTGTAGAAGGTTAACTTTATTTATGTAAAATTTTATGACTCGAAGGTTACCTTTTATATTTCGGTACTGTACTAAACTAGTACATCTGAAAAATGGTGTTTCTATCGTCAATTTGGACAATTTAAAATTATTTCTGTTATTTATAAGTGTTTTTTGTTTATATACATACATAGCTTTAAATAGCTGGGAATCAAATAATAATCAAATAAAAACAATCAAAAGTAATCGAAGAAATATACAGGTTAAACATAAATTATCTAATGATAAATAATTAGAAAACGCACATGTTCTGAACTGAGGCAGGACTAGGACATGATGGAGGTATAACCTCAGCATTGTTCATGACATATATGGATTAAATAATATTGAAATTTCAGATCTAAAAAACAGAACTGACAGCCGATAAAAGCTCATAGTCCAGACCACTTACAAAAATCTAATCAGATGGAAGACGATACTACGAGAACATGGAATGATATTGAACAATAACAGAACGAAAGTTATGATGGTGCGTGATCCAAAAGAAATTAATATACAAATTGAAAGATTAAGAATAGAACAAGTGAATTCATTCAAATATCTGCGAATAGAAATTGAAAGTAATGGAAATCAGAAAAGGAAATGAATGTCTGAATTATAAAAAATTATTAATCTGAGTGATTTAATGACCTCGGGTCTTCACATATCGAAGATAGGTGAAAGATGACACTGAAATAAGACAAGGCCTCAATATTGAATCTTTGGTATACATAGTACAGTTGGTGGGACCTTTGATGAACAACGTGTGGAGGAAAAAACACAAGTTAAGACAGTTTGCAGAAAAAGAAGAAGAAGCAGAACGAAATACTGCAAAAAAGAGCAAAACACAGAGCCGAAGCAAAAATATTGGAAAAAAGCAAAACCTATGCCACTTAGAACAAAAGCCGTTATGATCGTATAGTTTCTTAATATTAGGAATTAAAATTAGGAAAATTGATTGCATTTACATATAGATGAATCCTAAAATTATGATATTCATATGGGAAATTTTAAAACTGAAAAAACTGACGTCATGTTTTAATATAAACATTGTGAATAACAAATGATGTTTGAATATTATTATTTAAAATTATGAAAATATTGACGAATCGCAAAAATCGCTATATAAAAATGTTAGATATTAAAATTGCAAAAAATTACATCATGCTTTAATATAAGTCTTGAAAATGATAATAAAGAGTCATATAATAAATTGATTTTATTTCCTACTGAGCAACAGTGCATCAGAATGGATGTTCGTCAGTCAGTATAGTTAAAAACATTATTTTTTATAAAACCTACACATTTCATATCTGGTGTAATCGTTAAGATCATAAGGACCACGAGGGTTCCTTTGAAATCAATCAATTAACCCGAATCAAATTAATTATCAAGGAAAGAAGACAGGTTGAAGTTGAATTGGCAATCTTTAAGCAGTTACTCGAAGAACTCCTTGGTGTAGTTAAGTGGAGTCCGGGCAAAAGTATCGCAGCTGAAGCTCTTAGGTCACAAAAGGTGGATTAAAGGTGTTTAACGACCCCTAGCTATAAACCATTATATATTTGTGGACTCCCGGTACATGCATCACAGTTCAGGATGTGAGGCCACCACAAGCGGATTGAAGTTGTTGAATATAAAAGTTGGACAGAAACTTACAGTACAGGGTGTAGGGCTATCAAAGGCAGATTGCAATAGCTGAGTTTCTCAGCCGTAGACTATTGGAATTTGGAGTCATCAAACCTTTGAATGCAAGGTATACCGTGGAAGTTTGAATAGAAACAGTGTTATTTAGAAGTTTATAAAAAGCAAACAGGCGGACAAAATTATGATATGACGCTAATCAAAGATAATTTTAGACGAATTCTGGTCATTTCTTTAAGAGGAGGTATTATATTGTGCGACTGATACAGTTCTACTTATTACATTTATGTCACATTGATTAGACATAAAGTTTCGTTTACAATAGAATAAAATTGAGCCAGTAGTAGTTTTTCCTTGCTTTTGTTATTAGTGAGGGGTTAACCTCACATTTCTTAAAATGGACATATATGTGAAGAAAATATTAAAAGGAACAGAGAAATATTATTCCAGACTATCAATTTGGCTTACATAATAAACATTGAACAACAGAACAAATACGTAGATTAGTCAACCAAATTAACAAAAACTTAAATGATAAAAAATATTGCTCCCCTGCATTTCTCGATATATCTCAGGCCTTCGGCAAGGTGTGCACACTGGACTGCATGTTAAATTGAAAAAGCTTTTGCCCCATATGCATTTTGAACTGCTGAAAACCCACCTCATCGACAGACATTTTATTGTCAAACAGGGTGACGAATACACTGACCTAAACCCAATATATTCGGGTGTTCCCTAGGCCAGTGTTATTTGCCCATTGTTATATCTATTGTATACAGCTGACCTACCGAACTCAAGAAACACTACTGTTGCAATATATGCTGACGATACAGCGGTTTTATCATCACACGAAACATCCAACTTTATCTAAAAAAGTTGAATTATGGTTGAAAACATGGCGTATCAAAGCAAATGAGACACAATCTACCCATGTGACATTCACTCTTTGTAGAAGAACTTGTCCCCCAGTAAAAATGAACAATTATGAACTCTCACAAGCAGACAATGTTAAATATCAGGGAATGCATTTTGATCGACGCTTAACATGAAAAAAACATATAGTGACAAAACACAAACAGGTTCGGCTTAAACTAAACCAAATGTATTGGGTGAGAGAGCATAAATCTAAATTATCCATAGATAACAAGGTTTTGCTGTATAAGTTAATACTTAGGCCCATTTGGACCTATCCAATGTCCCAACAAACTAGTTCAGCACGATATCCTCCTAGAACCCATAACGAGTCGTGATTCAAAGAGTTAGTGCAAGGGTGTCTGGAAAAAATCCCAATGCACTTGCCAAATAGTTAAATGTGCACGATGACAGTGAAATGCGTAGGCTCAAACGCATACTAGCATACGAACTGAGGGCAGAACTGAGCTGCACAGCAGATCACTCACTGAAGCAATCTTCTACATGTCAGTTTAATTATATTGTATAACGGAAATCATACTTATCGCACACAGGCAGATTGTTGAAGTTCTAAGAGATCAACTTTTAAAAATATTAAAGCCATACAAGAAGCAAGAAGCTCTACGTCCTTTCCTTTCCTTTTTAATTTATCAAATCTTTTCCCGATGCTATTTCAAACAAATCCAACGATTAACGAGCACCGGGACCGGAATGCATCATCGTGCTTTAAACATTACACATCGGCAAACTCGAATAATCAGCAATTACGGCCGGACCGGCTGTTGGAACTGGGCCAGCGCGCTAGAAACATTGACAGTTAACGATCGTTCTTGTAAAAAGAACCATCGAAAAATATGATTTATTTTCCGTTTGGAATTACGAAAGCAGCAACACACAAAGCGGGGACACGCATACACACACAGACACACACACGCAAAAACACGAAAACTGTTCCGCATACCGTCGCAGAGCTTGCAACGTTTGGCCCGCGGTCCTTCGGAGGGGGTCGAGCCTTGAATCGTTGCGGCCGTGAAAGGTCCCGTGCTCACGGGCATCTCTTCGCGCACCCTGAGGCTCAGAGCACACCATCACGACCGGTTCGCGCCGCCCTCAAAGGTCCCGTCGGTGGTCGCTCGCTGATGAACACCTGAAGTTGGAGCGCGACCGAACTGAAGAAGAAGGCGACGGCTGTGGGCATGACGGGGAACGAGTTCGGGGCGAGGGAGAGCTCAATGGGGGCCGGCTCTGTCCGATACGGAGGACAGCGACATGGCACGGAATGTTTTTTTTGGCGTGGCGAGTGTCGGTGCGTCGCGGACGGTTTACTGAGGCGTCGCGGCGCCGAGGACGACGGCGTCGCGGTTTGGCGGAGTGGTGGGGAGGCGATAGTAGACGAGCGCGGATGTTCGGCACGGTGCCGTTGTCAGATTTAAGAAAATTTCCTTGGAAAACGAGGAAATACCAGTCATTCGAAGAACTCTTTTTAATTATTGCTCTTAGTGGTTCAACAATGTATCCAGTGGACAATAAGCATTTATTATGATCATAATATATACATGACAGATAGGAAATCAGTATTTTTGATTCGTTCGAGTGGCTACACCAAGAAATAACGAAAACTGCAAAGCGATACCAAGGATTTTGAGTCGAAGGCATGATAAACGATTACTGTTGGACCCTAATGCTTGAAAAAGATCCCAAACAGTGTAAAAGACTCAGTTCAATACTTGTTCATTTCTCATTCATACTTTTTAATTCAACAAACGGCCGTTAATAATAAAAAATAATAAATTAATCGATTTACTGAATATTTCGAAAACTAGAACCGATTAACCTACAATTTACCTTATAAATAGTGTTCGGAACTATCGACTGAAATCGACTACCGACTGTTTAGTAATTGACTACTTTTTACTATCAACTGTTTCAGTCGCTCTTTTTGGTTCGACTGCTTTTGTTACTATTTACTATCCACTGTTTCAGTCCTGTACTTTTAGTTACTATTTCTGGTTCTACTAGTTTCCTTCGACTGATTTTTAACAGAACGTTAAAAGGTAACGGCTCTGTCGTCCTAGCCGTAACCTTGACAAAAATGTACCTAATTTATGCTTACATAGATTTAACATATATGTAATATATATAGTTTTATTTTTTTTGGTACTTTGCTAAATAACAATATATTATATATTAATATAACAGCATTTTGGAACGATATTTTTCAAGATTCTTAATGTAATAGGGTAAAAATATAGGGTATAAATATTAAAATACTTTTGATTCCTTTTATGGCAATAATAGGTAACATTTCGATTACTCTCTCGATTTTTGTTCAAATATATTTCCGTTAAATAAATAAATAAAGCCTTTACTTTACTTAAAAAAGCTCTAGTAGTCATTGTGCGATCATTTTTAATTATGTCATGGATTAGCTTTTTTCTATGATTAAATTTTATGATTTTGTTTAACTTCTATTGTATTGTCTATAGTTATAATAGTATATTATTTGAAGATAGTAACTAACATATTAAAATACGATATAACATTTGCGGTGTATTATTAATCCATTCCGTAGAAAAATCCATTTCTTTTTTTAGATTCACAGAACATTCAAATATAAAAGTAATTCTACTTCGTTTAAAATTATATTATTAATTGTATATGAATAGTATACAGTAATTATTTTTTCCTTTTCTTTTTTAAAGTTAGTACGTGAAGGAACATGTACATTTCCGTCTCGCTCATACTACCCTTGGAAAATATAAGCACATTAAGTGCTCCAAGCAATTATCTCCGTCCTTTCGCTCTCACAATTTATACAGGAAAGGGTTCGTACATTTTCGTCTGACAATAGGAATTAAAAAAAAACAGTCGACCGTGTATTTGATTGAAAATAGTAATTACTATTTTCAGTCGCTAGTTTTTTGACTATCGACTGTTTCGTCTGTTTTCAGTCGATAGTTCCCAACGCTGCTCACATACAAATTAATACATGACAAGCTTCTGGTAAAAGCCTGTAATTTAAAAAAATATTGTGTAAGATACAAATAATGTTTAAAAAGCCAAAGCAAAGCCCGGACTGTTTCAGTGTATACGGCTTGTTCATATAGACATATATCGTTGTTTTTCCGATATTATTCGCTCAATTACTACACAAATCATACGGACCCGGTCATAATCCCGACGGACTAAGGTCGAACGGGTAAACAGATCGGAACTCCCATCACCCCCCTCGAATACGCCGAATGCGGATATGGAATCAAATTAAATAAACATGGGACGGGGTCGCGAAAAAGGGAAATTTGTTTATCTCCTGTTTCCTGGACGGCCGATTAGTAATTCTCACGGTAAAACGACTACCGGATTTGTAGGTTCGTCTTTACTCGGTCCCGATGGAGCTCGTTAAGTCGACAATAACAAACTCTGACCGATACCGGTGCCCCATGGGCGGTAGATCGTTGAATTTTCATATAACAGAATTTTCAAATAATGTAGAATTAGTCCTATATATATATATATATATATATATATATATATATATATATATATATATCCCGCCTTCAATCAAGGACCCCAGGATGAAGCTTGATCTATAAAAACCCGACACAGATTCTCGACGGTCTCTAAAGGGCATAGTCTCTCCCAGAGACCTTTAGCTCTGAATAAAGCGTATGTCTTCGGAAAAAGCTCCAGGACCAGATGGTATCACAGTAACCATCTGAAAAACCTCACCAGCAAACCACTTTCACAGCTTGCTAATATTATCAACTCCATTCTGAGGTTAAAGAATTTCCCAAAGAATCGGAAACATGCGCTTCTCGCAATCATTCCAAGAAAGAAAGTCCAATTCATCTGACTATAGGCCACAGCCTGATTAGTTCATTTTCCAAACTTGTCGAAAACCGATATTAGATACTTTAAACAGCTTCACAGACGCACGCCAACTTAATACCGAACGAACAATGCGGTTTCCGTGCCAAAGACTCAAACCTTCATCCAGCTGCCTGCGTCGCAGCAAGCATCCACCAGGCACCAAGAAAAGGTCGCAAAGCTGGAGACACCATTTTAGATGTTTCCAAAGCTTTTGATCAAGTATGATACAACGGTCTAGTCTACAAAGCGAACCAGCCAGCAGTAGGACCAGATTAGGTCATTCTGTAGACCAACAGAATGACCTAATCTTCCTGATTGATTCATACTTGGACGATCCTTTCAAGTGATGATCAATGACGGAGTCTCCTCCCGAAATGGTGAGAAAGTATAGAATAATTCCAAGGAGAATAGTAAAAACAATGGTGGTTTCCCATAAAAGTATCACTGTCACTTTAACCAATAGTTTCACTGTCATAAAAGATCGGTATTGTTGTTGATTGTCAAAAATTAATGGGTACGTTCGAAGCCTTATTTCGTGACTAACAATATTGAATACTGCTATTACAATACACAACGTATTCATGATTGAAGCTAATTTCTTGGTATTAGCCGTTTAGTAATGTACCACTATTATACTTATGAACAAATGTACGTATTTTTTGGTAGGTTCATCGATTAGACAACGTGAAAATAATAACATATACCAGTTAGCCATTTAGTTCTATACATCTTGCCCATATTTCAGGCAATTTTTGGATGCCATCCTAACCAAACTGTTTGTCCTTTGAGTAATACCATTAATCGAGCCATTTTCTAACTTCTTCGAAATTGACGAAGTGCTGCTCTGTAATCGTGTCATTGTTGCGAAAATTTGACACTGGGAACAAGGTCTGGAGAGTACGTCGGGTGCGATAGTATGTTCCTACCAAGTGATTTATTTCAACGGTTCCTTGACCGGTTTTGCTTGATGTGAAAAATCACTTACCGTGTCTTCTGATCCATTCTGGACGTTTTTCGATCAATGCATGGTCCAAATTGATCATTAGTTATCGGTAGCGATCACTAATAACTGTTTCACCAGGTTTTAACAGTTCTTAATACACCACGTCACTCTGGTCTAAGAAACACAGAGCCATTGTCTAGCGTCCAAAACGAATTAGCCTTGAAGTCGATCGACCGGCTTCGTCTAGTGATAACGATGATATTTTGCGCTTAGGATTTTCAAAATAAATCCACTTTTCATAACCCGTCACCATTCGATGCAGAAATTACCTCCGATCATACCTTTGAAACAACATTTCACACGCGATTTTTCAATTTTCCATTCAAATTTCTACCAGAAATAAGTTAACCGAATGTTAAATAATTGCAGATACGGGGACAAATTTATCACTTATTAGGAGCTCTATTACCAGTATCAGATACAGATTATCAATTCTTAGAAATCTGGCAAAACAGTGACGCGAACTATGATCCAAGAACTACAAACCCTTTTTGTCCAGAACAACGACTTGAAAATAGATTTGGGACGGATGCCATTTGAAAAACCACTAGGACATCTAATAAGTTATAGCATTGGAAAGGTTTTTACTTTAAAATACTATTTTATTTTACGAAAACTAGTTGGCACTTGTCGAACGGCGATTCAACACGACACTGACGGTTTAAATCTATCCTAACATGAACTAAACCCCTAACCCTAGACGTCACACTAATTACACCACTAAGTCTTAACACAAACACGTAGCCTTATACCTTTAAATCCACAGTCTCTGTAGTCTGTACCGTATTAGTCGCGCGATATAACAAGTATACGTCTATATTTGTAATTGCTCCTTAAACATAAACATATTAGACTGGAGAATCGTAACATAATATTTGTAATAAAAAGTTTACGGAGAGTTACGAAGTTCAGTTTAAGAGGGAGAATCTTAGAAAGGGGACGAATGACGAAGAGATTTGGCAGTGATGGCCGATTACGGAGATTAACAGATTTTATCTAAAGGGGCAATATTCTAATAATTAACAATTATAGATGACTATCGTTTAAATTAATCATAAACACCCTATCCAAATCTTATTTATGATACACACCCAACCTTTCTTATAAGTTTACGTTATACTTCGATGATAGGAGTATATATTGATCGTATGAAGTGAAAGATGAAACAATAGAGTACAATGAAAATATCGACCTCCATGTATGAGCTGAACGCTCTAACCATTACAACTTAGAAGAAGTTGCGCATTGCCATGTTGCGATATTTCTACGATTTCTCATATGATATCATAAGTGCTTAAAAGGCAAACTAAATGGTTTTTACACTAAACACTGAACTACTTCGGATTTTCCGTTACATCAATTCAACAATAACATTATACACAAATATCTGATTATTTTAGATAATAAAATATGTGAAAACTTTGAATATACCTTTGAAATTTGAGGGTTTCGATTTCCCTCGATTTCCCCCCTTCCCCGATCTAATCCTGACTTGGTTCCAATGGGACCACCTCGGAAGTGTACTCTTTCGAATAAAAGAACAATTTTGAACATGGGTCCACAACTGACGGAGAAATTGGCGAAATATATATATATATATATATATATATATATACAGCCGAACATAGAACCCCCTCCTTTTTGGAAGTCGTTTAATAAACCTAGGAAACGGCCGTTGTTGATTAGCTGGTGTTAAATGGTTTCGAGCGAGAAAAAAATGAAATAATTCGCCGCCGCTAAAACCTTGTTTATTCGCCCGATGGAGATTTCACTGGTGCCTCGATCAATTTCCCGACGAGGCTGTTCGACGGAGCATCAACACTTCCCAACGCATACAAACAAAAACTGCCGTTTTTCTCGCGATGGTCGGTCGACGCCGGGCCAACAGCCGGCCCGCAAAAGCAAACAAATCGGGCTGGGCCGGCCAGAGGTAAACATTTCACCTGCGTTTGGAATAAAACAGGTATGGAGGCCAGGAGATTTATCTTAATGTCGGCTGGGAAGTACTTGCCTCGATTTGCGTTTATACTATCGGACACGTGCGTCTTCGGTATTCGAACCGATATAAACGAAGTGCGGCCCTCTTTACTAACAACAACTTCATCCTTGGGCCGAGCGATTTCCGTTAACATCGGCTGCGCCCGGTTGTATTGTACCATTGTGTTGCATAATTCTCGTAGTATAGTAAATAAATACATCCCGAAAACCCAGAGTACTGGTATCCAAGCAACCCATTGTTAGTTAAATGGCAAAAACCTAATTAATATCACTTGACGAATGCCCGATTCCTCAAGCAGAATCAGCTAATACAGATTGTACTGGAGGTTGAGCACGGTAATTCGTTGATTTGTACTGATTCCTTGCACTCTATTCTGAATGCATATTTGAATATGCATCTTTTAGACACCCTCTTATCGTCCGCATCTATATATCTATGACATTCTTACTGGACAGAAGAGAAAACTATGAATTGTTTGGGTCCCCAGTTATGTGGGCATTGGGGATAATAAGAGAACAGACTCAGCAGCTAAAGAAGCCACTCTAAATAGCAGAGGTATTTCTAGCCTTCCATATTATATGGACCTATATCCCATTATCACTACATAGTATAAAACAAAGTCGCCTTTTCTGTCCCTATATCCCTATGTGCGCTCAAATCTTTAAAACTACGCAACGGATTTTGATGCGGTTTTCTCCAATAGATAGAGTGATTCAAGAGGAAGGTTTATATGTATAATACATGCATAATATACTAAGGCAACATTGCTAATTTTAGAGGCTTCTAACGTGATGTCGTAAATTAACCTATTTTTTTAGGCTTATTTAGCAATTAGCAAAAGCGCTGCCTAACCCTACGAGTTAGATCAAATTAATGTACTACAGTATTGTACACCATAAAAAGGTCTACAAAAAAGTCCGCGATGGTATATGTTTATCTTTTAGGGATAACCCACATTAACCATTTTTATTGTTTACTTTTTACGTGAGAAAATGGCTTATTTACGAAGCTATTTTAAGCAATACGGCATTAATCCTTATCGAATTAAGTACCTTAAATACAGTGTGCAATTAATATAGATCAATATGGTTCCTTACAGCATGTAAATTAAACAAATATTTTCGGAGATATTACAAATTTAAAATTTGCGTTTAAAAATGTGTAATGTAATAAAAATTGTATGAATTTAGATATTCCAAAGATAGCAGGAAATCTTCATAGTAAGTATAGGGGAAGAGGAATTGTTTTACTCCAAATTTAATGCGTGCAGGCCAAGGGCAGTAATGAATGAACCAAAAATACTGGATCGATTTTAATCATGTTTTCATTGAGTGACATAGGCATATATATTTTATGCCCGTGCAAAGTCGGAGCGGGCCGCTATGTTTTTATATACAACGTTCATATTTTTTCTGTAGTGTATTTAATTTAGTATCAGCATTGCAGCCGTGCGAAGCCGGGGCGGGTCGCTAGTTATAACTAAAATACATAATATTGTTCAACTAGAACAGCACTGTATCGAGGGCGATTATGGGTCACTAAGTAAGATTTTTTCCTTCTATAACATTATTTACTAAAAGGTATGTGTCCTGTTAAATAGGTTAATAATCGGACATTGTCGGTTCTCACATTCGTCTCTTATAATTGGCGATGTTCCTCCTTTGTGTGATTATTGACATACAATCCGACATGTTTTACTATCACCTAAAGGTCTAAGGTATATTCGAGATAGACATAACATAGACAGAAATCACAAAACTCTGTTTAGTGCAAACCACGTCGATAAACTTTTCAGTTAATTACAAGAAATTCATATACAATATCCTTTTTTATTTCTCATCTCATATTTAATTTGATTTATATTTCCAACCTTTACGTTATATTTTATCTACTGTTCTTGGACCTCAATATATTTATATATTATGTATTTTATTATGTAAATTATAATTTTTAAATTATTGTTATTTAATATCTGCTTTTATGTTAATTTTATTTACTTATTGATTTTTATATTTTGTCTATATTATTATAATTTTCTGCTGTGTTATATATTACACTTGTAACATTGTTATATTTTAAATGTATAATATTTATTTATGTTTTATCCATTGATTGGTTATTGTTTTAATAATACAATTTGTGTTTGTATCCTATATTTACTTTAGACATGTTTATTCTATTAATAAATATAAAACATAAATTCCTAAATAACAAAAAAGTGGTGAAGTGGCTATAATTAAAAAAATAAAGCCAATCTGGACCTATGGGTTGCAAATAAGGGGTTGCACTAAAACAGCAAACCAACTAGTACTCCAATGCTTGTCGTTACGGAACCAACGAAGAGCTGCACGATGACCTCGAAATCAAATGGACTTAAGTGATTCAAGATTTCGCCTTAAAACATGAAATAAGGTTGCTAAATCGCAGCAACGTGGAAGCAATATAGCTACTAGGCAACACGCGGGAAATCATAACATTGAAGAGAATCAAACCACATGAACTTGTGTAACAGGTCAATTGAAGAGTCCCTGACCTAACACTAGATGGCGCTACTAGATTTAAATCCATATATTTTTTAATTAGCCCTAACCCTTAAAAGATGTGTGTATGAATTTGACAGCTGTCGGATCATTACTTTGTAAATTATAGCATTTTGAGTGAAGCAACTTTTGTTATTGTGAAAAAATTTATAAAAATGAATTTCGCGTGTTAATGATGCCGAGTTTCCGGATACTGCCCCAGGAATCAACCAACCATTAAGGATTGTTATGCTAAGTTTAGACGTGATGAAATGAGCACCGAACAGAGTGACCGCAGTGGACGCTCAAAACAGGTTGTTACCGACAAAAACATTAAAAAAATCCACAAAATGATTTTGAATTACCGTAAATTGAAATTGAATGAAATAGCAGACACTCTAAGGTTATCAACTGAACGTGTACATCATATCATTCACGAATATTTGGGTATGAGCAAGCTCTGTGCAATATGGGTACCGCGCGAGCTCACTTTTGACCAAAAACAACGACGAGTTGATGATTCAGAGCAGTGTTTGAAGATGAATAAACCCGAGTTTTTGCATCGATATGTGACAATGGATGAAACATGGCTCCATTATTTCACTCCGAAGTCCAACCGACAGTCATCCGAGTGGACTGCACACGATGAACCAGCTCCAAAGCATGGGAAAACGCAAGAGTCAGCTAGCAAAGTTATGGCGTCTGTATTTTGGGATGCGCATGGAATAATTTTCATTGACTACCTTGAAAAAGGATGGACCATTAACAGCGACTATTACATAGCATTATTGGACCGTTTGAAGGACGAAATCGCCGAAAAACTGACGCATTTGAAGAAAAATAATGTGCTGCTTCACCAAGACAATGCGCCGTATTACAAGTCAGTGAAAATGATGACAAAAATCCATGAATTGTGCTTCGAATTGCTTCCTCATTCACCGTATTCTCCAGATATGGCCGCCAACCTATTGAGGCCTATTTTGAAGCAAAGGACAAATCGTACTACAAAAATGGTATCGAAAAGTTGGAGGGTCGCTATAATCAGTGTATCACCCTTGAAGGGAATTATGTTGAATAAAAAAAAGACTAATTTTGTCCAAAAAAATGTGTTTTACTATGGTGGACCGGGGACTTTTCAATTGACCTGTTGGCACTTCCATGCCTTTATGTACATCAACGACAAATTGTTCCGACGAGAGGAGCTTTTCTTACTTGAAGCGGGTGAAAAACTATCTACGATCTACTATAAGTCGGGATAAGTTAAACGCCTTAGCTCTTTTGTGCATTGAGTTCATTGTCATTATCAACCGGATTGTTGGGAGATAATTTAATACGAATATTGTTCGTAATATTTTTTTAATTATAAGCTCAATAATACATATTTAACGTTTGCTAAATATGTAATGTATATTTAGTTTTTATAAATTGCATTGTCAGTACTTTTAAAGCATAACTTACCCCACCTTATAAGTAGTACAACATTTTTATTTAGCTTACAACGACCCTCTAGTTCACAATTAAACTAATAACGGGAAAAAATCTGGTGTAGTGAGAACAAGATAGAGAACAAGTCATAAAACTGCAATTTAATTGACAAAGAAAATCGAAATCCGGTATTAAATTAAACAGGTCAGTAGGGGGCCGCCACTAGCCACAACCAGAACTATAAAATCAAGCACTGAACATTTCCAACAAGATAAAATAAAAGTAGAAAAAATAAAAACTAGCATAATTAATATTATTGTCCTTAATATCAAGACATAACAGCAATGAGATATTTATATTATAATTTAGACTCAAGGGTTCCCAAGAAACAACACCTGGAAAAAGAAAATTAATTAGTAACTCGCGTTAATATACCAAATTGTATTTATCATTCACGGCATCAAGCCACTTATTGGCCAACCCTGCTCGATTTCTTTATCCGGAAAGATATCTCAAGAAATAAAATTAAAAATGGAACATTTGTAGTAACTAAGAATTACCCACAATTCAATGTTAACACTGGGTGCTAACTTGTGCAGAAAAAACAAAATCTTACTAACAAATATACTGATTGTGATAAGTTCAGATAGTAAAAAGAAGAAAAGCTGCTGCCAAAACATCCCTTAACAGAATCAGTAGCCAGACGAATTACAGAACGCTTCCCGCAGATTTAAGTTTGCTTTCCCATAAACTCTTACAGAAATGCTATTTCTGCAGCAGATTTCTGAAAGAAGCCATCTGTTATAAAACAGCGAGCGAGCCTTATCCAACATATGAATGAAATGTAAAAAAAAATACTTTGTAAACGAAATTTTTTATTGAACTATTCTTATTTTTAAAATTGCATATATATTTTGTTTAAGGAATAAATTTCAAAATTTTAAATTTTACCTTCCTTTAATTATTTAAATCCTTCAGATATTGCTAAACTGGGATGCGTCAAAAAATATAATTTTTTAACGCCGTAAACGTTTATTTAAAAGCACATCAATAAATAGAAGGAACCAAAAACTATGAGGAATATGGATTGTTTACGATAATTCTAGATTTGGACAATAAATAAAGTATTGTATAAAATGTTAGAACAATACCTAATAAGACGCTAACAGTATAAAAAATTCAACTTCACATTCAAAAAGGAAAGAATTGTTTGGGAATCATTAAAGCTCACTATGATTAAAATTACTCTCAGAATACTTGCTACAGTTGTTCCCTAGTGACAGTTAATAAAAATACCAAAACAATCCTAAAATTAATGTAACAATATAATATATAAGTAATATAAGTATATAAATGCCAAAACGCCTACGATATATTAAATAAACTATCAGAACCAAAAAAACTATATTTGCGGGAAAAGTGAAGAATATTGGCGTAAGGGAATCAAACAATTAGTACCGAAAAAAGAACAGGAGTTTTGATTGATGACTAATACACTAACACTGACTATAAAAAAACTATAAAAATAATTAATGATATTCGCTGGATGTACCAAACAAATCTAAAATTATTTACCATAAATTACAAAGATTATAAGACCACACCATATACTAAATAAATAATATATTACCAGTTAATAATTACCAAACATTATTTTAAAACTTGAAACAACAAATAAACTAAAATCAAAGCTCAAAATACATGAAGAAAGCTCTATAATTTATTAATTAAATAAAATTAGAGAAAAAGATGATATAAATACTAAAACAACAATAGGTAAAGCCATTTATAATTAGGTAAACAGAAAAAGATAATATCTTATGATAAAAAATTAATAAACCAAACAAGGACCAGAACAAATGCAAAAAGATAAATAAGATATAAAAAGTAAAATTTCATTTGAAGTTTGAAATCGAATTTGTTAAATAAAGAAGAATTTATAATGAAAAAACTTGATATAACTGGAACTATAACGAAAAAATACTAAAAAAATATGAACTAAAACTGTTCTAGACTGAATTTGAAGTCAAATTTGATGATTAGAAAAGTACAGTAAACTTATATATATTACATTTTCAGATATATATAATATGAAAAATTAAATAAAGGGTAGGATTATATCCGAAATAAAAGTATTTTACAAACATATGGTCCTACAATATGTCTTATACAAAAAAAGAAGATAAATGATGTCATCAAGTGAAGTTAAAAAACTATAAATCTTTCTAATTAACAGATACAACTCTTTAATTAATTAAATTACGCGGTAACTACTGTATTCAATGCTTATATTATGCAAGTACTTGTTCAAATTAATTAAGGTAAAGAGCTATGAAATAATACAAATACGTGGAAACAATTTGTAATATAAACACATATTTCTGGAAATGTATGATGAAGAACCTATATAATGTAACAATAAGAATCCACTTAACCATAGATGTAATAAATCAAAATTGAAATATGAAAAATGGAATAATATTAAAAATAGAATTTATTTGAAAATAAATATAATAATAATATGAAATAGCAAGAAATCACTTCAACATGGGCGTAACAAACCAAAATTGTACGATATGAAAGTAGAAAGAGTCAAAAAAAGTTAAAAATAAACGATTCTGTAACGATTCTAGAAAACGTAATACGGTGAAGACATTGTTTTTATTAGAACTAAAAGAGATATATAACTAATCAGTGAGATTCTGTATTTGGAAAACTCCAAATAGAACTTGTTTACAGGTATTTTCCTTCTTTCTGGCTCCCACATATTTTTCAAATTACACAGTACAAGGTGACCAATACAACAAGAATAGTTGTTAAATAAACAGGTTATTTTTATCAACATTTCACTGAATCTATGATTGTACACCTACTTAAAGGATTTATATTATTTTATTAAGTCACCAGTAATGCTAACTTGTCTTCAAAACCAACATCAACTTTCACTCTCAAATAAACAAGACAAGGAACAACAAATTATCTCACCATTTAATGCATAATCATTATTAAAGATAATGCTTATCTTTGCATAAATTAAGGTGTGATAATTTTGCGATACCATTTTTTATGACCAATTATAATTTTAAATAGATACAAGGTTAAGATAAGTAATCGTTTCACAATTAAATAAATTCTGTATAAAATAATGTAATAATGTCATTATAAATAAAAAACTTAATCAAAAAACGTAGAAATGTAATATAGAAATACCATATTATTTATCATAACATATTGAAACACTGTAAATTTAATATTAAAACAACTAGGCTTATAAATATTAATAAGATAGGTAATTATTATTCTTTTTGTTGTATATGTTCTATACTTAGTTCTTTGATATATCTAGAGGTTAAGAATTCAAGATTACATTTCACGGCGAGCGTTTATTTGTTATTGTAATTTTATAAGAATAAAATAAACTCTAATTCCAATTTAAAATCTCAAAAGATTATCGAATACAAATAACCATTGACACAACTGTCAGAGACGTTAATAAAAGCCGGCCTAAAGTTATATACGATGAATTACATTCATTTGACGATAATCTGATGAAAAATCCGAGGAAAACTATTTATTTACAGTAATATTTGCGATAAACCTCATCAAAATATCATGTGGTAATTCGGAAAAAATATCTATGTGGGTGTAAAAATAAAACGTAACAATAACGCTGCGATTGCAACTCACCTGTGGAAAAATTCCACCATTGTTGCACTATCACTTTGAGAATTATCACGTGAATCCATCAACCCCTAATAAACGCACTATTTTTTAAACAAATCGCGAAAAAACAACATTAAATAATCAGATGTCACAACACAGAGTGCACACGCACGCCATTTTGAAATTGACAGATGTGCGCTGGCGCCATCTGTCGGCCGGAAGCCGACATAAGAAAATTAAAAAACTTGAAAGTGGAATAGCAATTTATTTAGGAAGTATAAATACAATAAATAAAATAGTTTACTATTAGGTTTGTTTACAAAAATTTAATCCTAGTTCAATAAATAAATAGGGAATTTCGATAAGGTTTAGAGGACAATTTCACCTAGGTATAAATAAATTAAATCAGAGTGCCGTGACGAAAAATCGAGAGTATTTGAACAAAACACGATCGGCATTCATACATCTCGCTTTTCGAAAATCGTCGCGAAAAACGCGGTAAGGTTTCCGCGATAAATAATTTGACTAAAATATGTTACGAGAAAATTCACCTAATCGTTTCCGGTGTTGGAATCGGGATAATAGTGTTCCTTTACTTGATCTATCGCTTTTACCCATTCCAAAGCATAGCCGAAGGGGTCTTCTAGGTAGTACTTGCGATTAGGCTGAAAAGAAGAACAATTTAAAGCTGGTAAGTAGTGTAATTCAATATCTATTGTTTAGCAATAACTTTCCTGAAGTAATACTTACAGTATGTACAAAAAAAGTCTTAAAATTTTTCGCTTCGGCTCTCAGATGTGGACTCCAGGGTATTTCTCCTTTGAACGTCATAGTAGCTGGGTCCACGTAGTACAAATGGGGACCCAGAGTCAGCATGAACATTCTTCGTCGAGGAATGAGTCCCTTCTTTTTGTCTATGAGACCTGAGTGGGTTTTCAGGAATTAGGATATTAAATCAAATAGTAACCAAACAAAACCTTTACCTTGTTTCAAAATAAGATTACCCTCCACAAAAACATTATAAGGATTACTCTCCTGACTTTTCAGTCTTTTTTCGATTTCCTCAGGAGGTATATCGGATATTTTTCTACCAGTGTCTGATTTCTTACGCGTTACTTGTGGTAAAGAGTTTGAAATAAGGAGCATATTATCTATTGCAAGTCTATAAAAAACGTTGTACTTTAAAAAGGAAGGTGGTTTAGTCTATTACAACTTACTGGGAGGCTTTCTTTTTATCTAGTCCTGGTTCTTTATTTTCTAAACTCCCACCGAAACTAGCAGTGCGCTCTAGAATCAGCTCTGTGTCAGAAAGTTTTGGTGGCGGACCTAAATCGTCCCAATTTGTGCCTACAAAAAAGTCGTGCCCCCTTATACTTGTATAGCGAATTTCATCCGTTGCACCTATGGAAAAGTATAAGTTTATTCTATAATAAAAATGTTTATATTTCAAAAAGCATACCTAAACGCATTTCTGGATCGAGAACTAATAATTTTTCTATAAAGTATTTTAATTTGCTATCAAAACAAGTAGGAAAATTGTATTCTAAGGCTAAGATCTTTTGGAAAATCAAATATTCACTTCCTCCTACAAAAGGCATCTGCCCTGATGCCATTTGATATACTGAAACCCACCAAATTGAAACGCTATATTAATTGAATCCCTAATTAGATACCTATACATCCTAATGCCCACAGATCTGATGAGTATGATGACTTAGATTCTTGTAACATTTCTGGACTGACGAATTGAGCTGTGCCCACGAAACTGTGTCTTCTACGCCTTAATTCACCACTGCTACTTGAACTATCACCTATTAACACAAAACAAAGATACTAAAAACTAAATCAAACATAATGTCACACATACCATTGGTTACTGTTTGATTTGTTTCATTGTTTTCGATTTTTGCACTACCAAAATCTGTAATCAATATATGGAAATTGTGATCAAACAAAATATTCTCTGGTTTCAAGTCTCTATGTACAATTTTTTTTGAGTGTAGATATTCTAGAGCTAGTACCAATTCGGCAGTGTAATATCTGCAAATAAAATATATGTAGATCGTTTGTTCCAAAATATTTAGCCTTAAAATTACCTGGTACATTCCAGGTTAAATTTACTATGTAGGTTTATATATTTCAACAGTTCACCATTCTTGGCATAAGTTAAAACAAAATAAAGTCTTTCTATATCTTGAAATGTACTGTAAAGGTGTACAAAATATTGGGAGGAATTGCCTAAAATGCGGAGCACTTCCTTCTCACGCATAACATATTCGGTTTTCTTTTCTCTAATTACATGAATCTTTTCTAATACTTTAACTGCAAAGTTATTTAGATTTTTTATACACGATATTATTTCTTTATATATAGCTACTTACTAGCAAATTCTTTATTAGTCTGAATATCTTTCGCCAGATACACAGTACTGAAACTGCCTTCTCCAATGACTTTTCCAAATATAAAATCCAGAGGAGTCTTTTTACGAACCTCCTGCGATTCTACACTATTTGGAGGTGTCATTATCTAGTTATTGTTCAAGTGAATCACCTGAAAGCAAATTTCGCAATGTTATTACTGTGAAGGTGAGAAAAACATATGTGTAACCTTCACTTTCTAAACTATTAAAAAGGAAAAATTAACCCAACAACAAAATAGAACAGACATTAACGGTGACGGAAACAATAAATATTTAAAATAAAAAATAACCTTGCGTCATCGGTTTGAAAGGGGAGAAAACCTCCGACTAACAATAGTAGTAATTTTCGAACTGATAAAGCTTGTATTTACGTCACGAAACTACCAAAAATCTGACCTTTACACATTCGTTCATTCAAGAATTCCTTAACGACACTTGCGAGGTACTGAGGTTTTGATATTCGTCAGGAATGCCGAAAAACACCGACGGGGATTTAATCTAACGACCGATAAAACCTAATCTAAGTTCAAATACTACGTTACTGTCTTATCAGATTTCATTGGAAATGTTTGGTTTCTGGGAAAATTTGACTTTTCACCTATTTATTGACTTGCGCTCTACGGCAACATAACGTACTATTACAAATAACTGTCTAATGAGAGAGAAAGAGAAAAAACTGCAAATATCGTTTATCTCTGTCTATGGCATTAGAAAATAAGGCAAACCAAATGCCAACTGTCATTGTCTTTGTTTAAAGAACTGTAAGATAACCGTATTGGTTCGATGTACGCATGTGCGATTCTGAGAATTAAATACGGTTATATTCATAGAGAGAGATAGAGGTTCTATGGTTATATTTAATTTTTCATTTCTGTGGGCAAGTTTTTATTTTATTTTTCTTGTTTGGTTCATTCATTTTTTCTTGTTGCGTAATCGTAAGTTCAGCCTTTTGAAAAAATACACTGTCAAATCATTCAACAATGTAAAAGTTTCACTAGTTAAACGAAAAATCCTTAGTTATGAAGGAATAAACAATCGGTTGGAAGAGGTTGATTCAAAATTTGTGACAAAATTATGAAATCCAATCCTTATATAAGGTAAAAACCTATATCAAAAGAGTAGTTCAAGAAGAAGCACGAATTATCTGGCAAAAATTAATAGATACATTGGAAGTAGAAGTTAATGTGAAATATGGATATAAATTAGATAAAATCCTAAAATTTATTAATTCATTAAGGCTGGTATTACTATCAAATCAATAAATCATGCATAAATAGATTTATTTAAAGATGTAACCCAGATTTATTGTTAATGAATTAAAAGAACTAGATGATTAAAATGTGGATAAAAATTAACACATTATGAAGCTAACATGTTAATAGACGTAGAATATCAGAATTGCATAGTTGATTTTAGGTGTAAACTCTACAAAAAATGTGGAGATATTTAAATGCTACTGATTATAATGCATAAGATTTGTTCATGTTGGTATTAGTGTGATTTTTCAAAGATGTATCTTAAAATAAGTTCTCTGAAGCAACTGAACATATTTGATGATTAAGAGTGCTACATTATATTGCAGATATTACAAAACAGGAAAACTATGGTGCTTAAGTTGGTATATGTAAAATTACTGAATACAACTTAGGAAAATATATGTATATTTAACATTTTAATTGGACTAAATGGATTAAGGTTTTTAATTAAGGGTTATTCAAAGTTTATAAAATAATAAAATTAGTAGTACGATTAGGTTCCCAGAAGGAAACACCACATGTAAAAATTGTTTTACTTCTTGCCTAGAGATAGGATATCAATAACTAAAACACACGCATAAGATATGGTAACTTTACACTTGAAATAGTTATTTAGAATTGATTTTGTTTCTTTTCTTTTTGTTATTTGTCCTAAAAATGTGGCCAGTTTAATTTGAAATCAACTATTATCTAGCTTGTTATTGCTATGCTAGTACTTAAATTTTGAATAACCAACAAAACAAAATGAAGAAAAAAAATGTATTACTAAGTTCAAATAATTTGTTAATTGACACATTGTATTAATCAGTACCATATTTTCAATTGAAATGAATTAGGTTAAAATGACACAGTCGAAATCATAACGTAAACAACATCGTGGAGAAATCGTGATATAATCATGAAATCAAGTATCAATGATAAATTTATTTATAAACAATACGAAAATTACATAACGAATTTAAATTGAGATATCAATCTGGTCTGCGAAATTAGACCAATCACACAGCTTGGTTGCTGACGTTTATGTCCTGAACTTTTACTGGCGTTCCGATCGATATGCAACACATTATATCGATATTATGTAAATCGCTATAAAATCACCCCTTTCAGTAATCAAAATATCTAATAGAATAAACATAATGAAAGCTATAACTGATTATAACGCAATCAACGATTGCTTATGGCTGCAGGAAACTGTTTTAACGGCTCAGAGTTATCCATTGATTTCGGAAAAGTGGTGGGGTTGGATCTCGTGGTTTGAAAAGGACGCGAAAATCTGAAAAACATTAAGGGTTTCGCGACGAATCCGGGAGGACACGTGCGTGCCCGTGCGATAGGTAAATTTCTGATGACCGATCTTTGCATGAAATAAATCGACTTCCAGAATTATCAAAATGACGCTGGAAAGACATTTTCCGATTTAGCGGCGTCCTTTTGTTCGGACTTATTGTTGTTTGACGGGACTTTCGTTTAAATGGTAAGTTGCCGACAAAGTTTTGTATCTCTAGCTTAGTATGATAAACAAATTCGAAACTTTGGTTTTATCGCGCTTTTTTTATGACTTGTTTTAAAATATTTTTAAGCCGTTACGCTAGGCTCTGTTATTTATCGTATAAAGTTGCGATTCAAGTTTTTTTAGTTGTTTTGTTGCAGCGATTGTATTGTTGTTTGATTGTTTTATATTGGAAGTTTCCGGTTTCAAATTCTTATTGAATCTTGTACCGTTGCCGTGTTATTTGGTGCAGTTGTAATTATTTTTAAAGGTTTTATTGCAATTAAGAAACAGAAGGAATTAGGGAACTGTTGACTTAACATAAATTAAATTCCGACTAAAAAAGTAAACCTAATTTATTAGCTGTGGGAAGTATACAAATTTAAAACATTTCTGGTATTTATTTTAAAATGTAGATGCGTTTTTAATGAATGACTTTTTCATCAATTTTGTAAAATAATAACTAGGAAGATAATAAAAATGTTCCTCTTTGGAGACAAACATTCTTCACTATTAAGTAACTTCATCGCTAAGAAGCCCAACAAAAACATAAATAAGTTATAAAAATAAAATAAATAATAAAAATTCTATATAATCCTTTTAATTCTTTGAGTTTATAGAGAAACAAGTAGTCAGTCTTTCAGTTCTGTTTTTAGTTGTTTTCTGCATAGTGCATTTGTGAATGTGTAATAGTTTGTCACAGAAAAACTTCATTGTCAGGGGTGGGCAGATTATATTACTGTTAGACAAGATCACTTTTTTACTTTGTCGCAGTTTTACGCAGTTATATGAAACACGATAGGTAAAATTAAGAAACATTTCCCTGACAGTCTTCAGCTAGTTGTATGATTCGCTTCAAGTGGGGAACAGCAAATGTGAAGTGTCTTCAATAGACAATCAATCAGAAAAGAGTAGAGGTCTGTTGTTAGGTTTTACTGATATTTTGATCAATGCTTCACTTTATAAATGCTTTTATTAGTGAAAATCGGTACAGTCTATATTAATAAAAATATTATCTATCATTTTGTATAACAGTTCCTCATATTTCTGACAATATGTTGATATCACGTCGAAAGTACTATTTTTTGTATTACTATCTTAGAACTTCAAGAATTTGCACGTGGGCAATACGTGTTATAATATGATTTCCGTTATACAATATAATTCTACTGACATGTAGAAGATCGCTTCAGTAAGTGATCTGCTGTAGAAACTTATATTCTAAGTGTTATTCTAGATACTATTCTAACTTACTCTAAACTCTATCCCCACTTATTCTAAAGACTATTCTAATTTAATATGGGGATTATTATATCTCACTCTATGTGCCTGTTAATCAGTTTGTATGATAGTTTACGTTTAATGCATTGGGATGCACTAACAGTCTTTCAGAGTACTTTGCACTAACACTTCAAATCACACTCGTTATTGGTTCTATTGGGATATCGCGCTGAATTAGTTTGTTCGAGACGTAATATGGGGCATCGATTATGACTAGCAACACTTTATTCTGGAACCTCTGGAGAATATCAATGTTAGATATGCTAGTAGTACCCTACAGTTCAATACCATAGGTCCAAATGAGCCTAAGTATTGACCAATACAGCAAAATCTTGATATATAAGGATAATTTAGATTTACAGCCAATACATTTGATTTAGTTTAAGTCCAAGCTGCTTACGTTTTATCACTATATGTTTTTCCATGTTAAACGTCAAGCGAAATGCATTCCCAGATATTTAATGTTGTCTGCTTGCGGAAGTTCATGATTATTCAATTTTACTGAGGGACATGTTCTTCTACAAAGGGTGAATGTCTCATTTGCTTTAATACGCCATGTTTTCAACAACAATTCGATTTTGTTAAAATGAAGTTGGAGGTGTGGCTGATATTGGATCCTTGTGTGATGATAAAACCGCTATATGTCAGCATATATTGCAACAGTAGTGTTTCTTGAAGTCGGTAGGTCAGCTGTATATAATAGATATAACAGTGGGCCAAGAACACTGCCCTGCGGAACACCCGAATATATTGTATGGAGGTCAGTGTATTCGTCACCCTGTTTCAGAATAAAACAACAGATTTTGGAACGTGTTACCGAACGTTGTCATATAAGAAGATGACTTTGCATCTATTATTTGCTATTGTTTGTCCTTTTCTCCTACAATAAGTTGTTCAGTTTGTTTCATATGGTCAGATTGCTGATTCTACCTATGTACAAGGGTTTTGGGCCATTTCGGAGGACTCCTCACGGCTAACCCCACTTTCTAAATGCTAATCACAATATGCCACAGAAATTTGTTTAATGGTACAGCAATAAAACCGCGATGTTGAAACGCCTCGAAATCTTTTCAAACTCCTGGAGACAGTTGATTCATCAATTGCTAAGCTGTCTTCAAATCACACCATTAATATCATTCAGCACTTTTAAATCGTTGATACCAAAACCGACATATATATTAACACACGATATTATTAAACTGACATTGCTATATGGTTAAACAGCATCACTATATATTTTCGAAAATATTTCATGGATTGCGACAGCATATTAATATAATGATATTTTAAGAGATATCGATTAAAAAAATATTGTAGATAATATTTATATAAAACACCGAAAAAAAGTGGTAGTTGTTTTTAACAATATCGATATTTTTTGCGACAGCACTAATTCTGGGGGAATACAATTTTTGAACAGAAAATTTCCATAGTTTTTTTAGAGCGGCGCTAAAATATTAAAAAATATCGACATTTAAAGGTATATTAACGTAAAAGCACAACATATTGGCCCACTGTAATAAATATCGAAACTGCAACTCAAAGTTCGATACTCTCTTTTAAAACTATTGATATTTCTGTGAAAAAATATTTTAAAAAAATATTAAAAAATATCGGTCAACAAGAACCTCGATATATAGGTCTAAATTATCAATATTTTGTGAAAAAATTTTCACGAACTAAACAACAGAAATAGTATATGTCGAAAATACAATTTTGACCATTCCATGATTAGCCTCTGTATACAATGAATAAATACATAATGCTACATGAAACATTGCTATTTTGCAGAAAACTGTGTATAATTATACTTGTTCATGTTTACATTGATACTTCGCACTTCCAGTTTTTACCAGCAAATATCGATAACCAAAAAAAGAACAGGTCAGTTGAAAAATCCCCTGACTGACACATTGATGGCGCTACTAGAATTAAATCCATTTGTTTTTAGTTAGCCTTAACCGTCAAGAGATACGTGTATAAATGTAACAGCTGTCGGATCATTAGTTTGTGAATTATAACATTTTGAGTGAAGCAACTTTTGTTATTGTAAAGAAGTTGAAGCAAAAACTTGGCTTGATGCCGGGCTTCCGAACAGTGTCCCAGGAAAATCAACCATCAAGGATTGGTATGCGAAGTTTAGCTGTGGTGAAATGAGCACTGAAGGCGGTGAACGTAGTGGACGCCCACAAGATGTTACGGACGAAAACCGTTTTGAATGACCGTAAATTGAAACTGAATGAACTAGTAGACACTTTAAAGATATCAAGTGAACGTGTACGTCATATCATTCACGAATATTAGGGTGCGAGAAAGCTCTGTGTAAAGTGTGTGCCGCGCGAGCTTACTTTTGACCAAAAACAACGACGACTTGATGATTCGAAGCAGTGTTTGAAGATGATCAAGCGTAATAAACCCGAGTTTTTTCGTCGATATATGAGAATGGATGAAACATGGCTCCATCATTTCACTCCGAAGTCCAATCGACAGTCATCTGAGTGGGCTGCACACGATGAACCCGCTCCAAAGCGCGGGAAAACGCAACAATCGGCTGGCAAGGTTATAGCGACTGTATTTTGAGATGCGTATGGAATAATTTTCGTTGACTACCTTGAAAAAGAAAGGACCATCAACAGCGACTATTACATAGCGTTATTGAACCGTCTGAACCGTCATCCACCGTATTTTTCAGACCTGGCCCCCCAGCGGCTATTTCCTGTCCTCTGATCTCAAAAGGATGCTCGCTGGGAAGAGATTTTCGTTGAATGAAGATGTGATCGACAAAACTGAAACCTATTTTGAATCAAGGGACAAATCGAAGTTGGCTATAATCAGTGTATCACTCTTGAGATGAATTATGTCGAATAAAAAAAAATTAATTTTGTCAAAACAATGTGTTTTACTATGGTAGGCCGGGGACTTTTCAATTGACCTGTTACATTCAACCAGCTAATAGATTCCTTATTACTATCTATGTGTTTTGTTTCTTTGTTTTTATTTTATTTCGTCCTTTTTTTATGTGTTTTGTTTCTTTGCTTTTATTTTATTTCGTCCTTTTTGTTAGAAATCATATTAATAATATAATAACGTAAATTCAAACCAATTTATTCTTATCTGTCTATTCAAAAATATGTTTGCAAGATTCAACAATATCATATTTAATTTAATTTAAACCAAATCTTTGTTCTTATGTTTATCCACTTTCAAAAGCGTCAGATTTCATATACCTCAATAAGATATTTACTTTTTATTACTGGCCTGGATATTTTCTATTTTCATGTAGTATAACATTTCGTAATAAAATATGAAATATATTTTTCTTTGATACATAATATCATTCTCACTCGGTTTCTCAACCAGCCAAATAATTCTATACCTTTAACCTTTAAAGGAAGTAATTTTTAGATTCTTTTCTGCTATTTTTAGCAGTCTGACTAATAAAGAATATATTAGTTCAATAAAATACAAATAACGCGACTGTGATGACCAATTTCTTTGTAATCATTAAGACATTATACTCAAGTTTAACAACCATTGAAATACTATTTGATTGTAATGGCAATTTTACATGAAATACAGTAATAAAGAATAATCTCAAAATAAAAAAAAACACTATATGTTTAAGTAATATGAACACCAGGCAATATAGTAAATTTTATTATAACATGTTGACTACCCTGGTTCCGTCCAAATAATGCGGCGTGTATGTATCGCTCGGTTTGTATACCAAGTCTTGTAAGTTGTAATTCAGTGTATTATACGCTTTGTTCTGTGACGATTAAAACAAATGATCGGTGAACTGTGATAACAACGGCTGAACTGTTTGACGTTCTAGTAGCGACACTATCCACGACATCATCGTCGAAGAGATATAGTGATAGAGACCTACGAGCATTAAAAAGGTTTTGTGGTCAGACAACATAGAACTAATGCTGGTAAAGTCACAACAGAACTTAACACTCACACTAGACACTTGAGTAATACTGTTTCAAGAAAAACAGTACAGCGAGAGCGTCATATAGTTAATATTTGTGGAAGAGCTCTGACTGCGAAATGCTTTATAATGGAAGCCAACGTTAAGCTGCGAAAAAAGTGGTGCAACTATCATAAATCCTGGAGACTTGATGACTGGATAATATGGACTGAAGAATATTGTATGGTATGGGGTATTCATAGTTTACTTTATTTCCTAAAAATGGCTGGGTTTATATATTGAGAAGCCCAAAAGAAGCCTATAATCTGGACTGCCTGCTTCCCACAGTCAAGCATGGAGATGGTTCTGTTATGGTTTGGGCGGCAATATCGGGATATTTAGCTGGTCCTCTCATTGATGTCGCTGGCGAGATTACTGTGAATGAATATTTCTACATCCTCAGTGATGAAGTTCTTACTATGACTAACATATTGCTACGACTATCAAGAATGGATCAAAATTCCGTTAGAAACTATTCAGACGCTTTACGAATTTATTTCGCGAAGAATTGCAGCTATTTTAAAAGAAAATGATGGTTCAACACTCTATAAATAAGTAAATATTGTGTATATGTCAGGCGTTTATATTATTTTGACCATTCGGTGTATTTCCAATCAGATGAATACGGTTTCAAGATTTTTGGTAATTAAAGCTATACGGGCTTTAGGTCTTTTTATTTATCAAAGAAACAGCATTAAACCTTCGTAAAGTAACACGATGAGCGTCTCGAACGGTACAGAAAGTTATTCATGCAGCTCTGCGATCATCATACAGCAGATAATTTGGGAGCTCCGTCAGCAATTGCCATTCCAAAAATATTATTTCCTGATAACAAGCCAACAATGAATCAATAAGACCGCTGTAATCGACCAAGTGACAGCTGAAGTTATCAAGGAACATGTGGAAACATACCTTCGACGCCTTCAGCTGCTGCTAGCTGCTGGAGAAAGTACCGTCAGCGTGGAAGAAAGCAATAATTGTTCATATACTAAAGAGACAAGATAGTAAATACTTTAACTTGTCCTGTCGTTTATCTGGAAGGTATTTATGAATATCATAGAAATGAGACTCTAACGAGCGCGCGAAGACCCAGGCCAGAAAGAACTAGTATGATTTAGACCGAATCGGGCTTTACCCTCTCTGTTATATTAAATTATATACATTAACCGTCACTTTGGGCAACTTTGGATTCCCTAAAAATTATTATATTTCTCATGGTATCTTACGGTTATTCTATTAGTTGTATATGAGTACGAAATGATTTGTCGAATTCATTTGAAATCTAAAGTGTTTGCCAAGAAAATGTCCTCTTTCCACAGCTTTTCAACAAATTCGTTGAGCAATCGGATCTTCGCTTATGATAGTACTATATTCTCTGATATAGATGTTGAGGGTTCCACCATTCCTCGTAATATAATTCACAGTGCCGATCTTGATGACGTAATGAAGGCTGATAATGACATGAGAAATAATGCAGAAATTATCAAAGTATTGATAACTGACCATTCCCTACTATTGTAAATCTAAATCACCGGGACAGTTAGAACAAGTGAAGATGAAGTGGCATCAACTACTGAAGTAATAAGCCGAATCGTTCAAGCTGATTATCAAGATCCGTGATTATCCGTCTCTTAAGAACATTTATTTTACCAATCTTTCTGTATAGCTCCGAGACTCGAACGCTATTACAATTTAACATTTTTAAGCTTCAAGTCTTTCAAATGTGATGATTAAGCCAAAATCTACATATTTATCGCCAAAATCGCTTTAGAAATGGGGATTATATTAGAAGAAATTAACTTCAAGATGCGACAATGAGTGCACACAGTTTAGGAACAAATTCAGAGGCTCAGATTACAATGGTCTGAACATGCCTGTTGACAATTATGGCTAATCTTTCATCTTTTCCTTCTTCGAAGATCGTTCACCTTCTAAAAGTCACTACATTTTAGTGGTGTGTTCATGTTCCGCTGACAGATATGTATTGATTACCATTATAATTTGAACATACTTCTTGATTTTTGTTGGTAGAACTCATTAATATATTAAAAAAGCCATATTTTGAAGTTATTTCCAGCGGAATGCTAATGTGCTTAAAAATTATTCGATAAAAGCTTAGCAAAGGCAATGAAGGAGAATATTTTAAATACTATTACAAAAATTATAACAACGAACGGATTAATAATAATTAAGTTAAAATAAATACCTGCTTTTTCTTATAGACGTCTCGTCGTTACAATAATTCACAATTACTGCTGAGGATATGACTATAGGGCTCATGCTATGCGAATGTATCTATCAGAAAATATCAGTATACCCTTATAATTACCGTTCAAATATCATTACAACTTAACAATTGAGAAATATTATTATAAAAGAGATTTTATTTATTTTAGTACTGTGTAAACATATTAGTTTAATGCAATATAAACAGCTTTGTTGGTATATGTCCTTATCGTCCAGATTACCCCTGGAGTTCAACAGTCATTTAAATACTATTTGATTATGATGACAGTTTTACGTGGAACATAATTGTATGAAATACATATTTTTTTATGTTTAGGGACTTGGAAGTGTACAGCCAACATTACAACTAATTTTATTACTTGATTTAACAAGCCATTTTTTCGAATATGTTCGTTCTCTTTTCAACTTCGAACAGGATACTCTGTACTTATTTCTGTCATAACATTTATTAATAATTCGTTGCAGATCTATTGTACTTAATGCTGGAAACAGGTATGTTTAATAACATCTTCGGTCTGGATGAACTGGATCAGATACATTGAAGAAGAAATTGACAAATGATGGAATTCTGAACAAATATTTGATAGATTGGACATGAGCAGCTTAGTTATTCACTTGAGTGAAACTTTCTGAATATGAATATTTCTGAATATATTTATAAAGTATATTTTTTATCTTAAAAAAAATAATTCATATAATGTTTAAACAGTGTCTTTCAAGTTTTTATTGACGTCTTGGATCAACTTCTTCATTTATTTGTTACTTTTTTATGTCATTTAATTTGAGACTTCTAATTCAAAAGTGGGTTTACTTACTACAGAGGATAATGAAAAATAGTACTTAAACGTTACTATTTATAATAGAGAGGGAAATAAAAAACTAGAAATTCAATAAAACATTTTATTTATAAATACTAGTTAACATTTGTATAAAACATTTTCAAAATACGTCCAAAAACAATATCTAATCTGACAACTGATAACTTATTCTCTTTCTGATCAAAAACGCAAAAAAAACATAAATTAAAAAATCGTTTGTCCAAAATGTATTTCAAAATACAATATTTGCATTTATTGAATAGAATAATTAGTTTGGTAGTTTAATTAGACACTATCAATATTGATGTAGCCATGCGAAATTTGTCATTTGCTTAAGAGGTACAATTAGTTGTTTTAATTTACCAATCACCAATATCTGAATGACCATTTCCATTAAATTTGATTTTGTACATTATTTTGCCTATAAATAAAAAGTCTAGATTAAATAGTCTAGCATTAAGTGAAGTTTAGATAATGTAACATAATAGTAGAATCATAAGAACATATACACTTAATTCTTAGACTTCTGTGCATACGTCATCTAAATTTGTGACGTCAAAACGTCGCAATGTATCACCGTATCACCTCTGTGTTTTTGTTCAGTTTGGCTTTGACATACAACAAAATCATAAACTAAATAAAATAATTAAACAAAATACTGTTATCAAATATAATTTATTTTAACATTATAGTATATCTAATGCATATATTATCGAAAGACTTAAAACTACAATTAAGTAGGCACACAGTTATAATAGTTTATAGATTAGGATTGTGTTTAGAGTTGTCGTTCGACCTTCGTAGAGTAAAGACGTGTTTGGAGCGACGGTCAGTGTAATAAATTTGAAAGTGTACTACCTGTGCCACAAATGCGATTTTAAAAAATAAGTAAAAACCGTGACGACAATAACAGTGTTAAAACTGCGCGTTAAATGTTTAGTGAAAATGTGTTTAAAACGATGGTCACTGCAATAAAGTAACAAAGGTAAAATTTTGGGGGCTGTTAAGGGTCGGAGGTGCATCATCTGTACCACAAATGCGGCGTTATAACGGTTCTGAAACAAATACCGGTACTGAAATTTTTGTAAAAACGTGAATTAAACTATTCATTAAATAAAAATGATTAATAGAGAGAACCAGAGACTAAATGAGATGGAAACACAATCCTCAACGTCAGGTGAAGCTTATCTGGCACAACAGAATCAAATCTTTTGTCAAGAAAACCATAAGAGAACGCAAAATGAGCAAGCTCTCTATAATGCGTATATTAACGAAAAAACAGCCCGACGGAATCTGGAAATTGCACTAACAAATATGCAAAAACAATTAGATGCACTACAACTCCTAATAAAAAACCAAAACACATACAATCCAACTAGCATTCCCGTAGTGAACCAGTGCACTGAAAACAAATTGCCTGTAAACTATGAAACAGACGAGGAAGAATTGCAAAAAGAAGTAGGCTGGATAACAGTTAAAAGAAATAAGAAACGAAAAGCAAACTACACACCTGAAGCTTCACCACAACAACCAAAAACCATTAAAGCACAAGAATTGAATAAAGAAATAAAAGTGCCGAGACCACCTCCAATTATAGTAAGTAATGTCACAGACTTTGACTTGCTATATGAAACAATGAAAACAAATAATATACTATTTAGAGCAACAACATTAAACAATGGACAAATCAAATTAAACGCCGAATGTCGTAAAACTTTTACGAAAATTGCTGAGTGCTTGGAATTCCTAAAATTACAATGGCACTCGTATGAAGATAAGCAAACCAGAGACATTAAAGTAATGGCAAGAGGGCTTCCACCGACAGCTAAAACTACTAAAATAGTGGAAGAGTTAATAAAAAATGGACTTAAATGTACTGACGTCACAAATATCCTGAAAAAAGAACGAAATAAAAATAACAATGGAGAAATAGTTGTCCAGAAGAAGCCTTTACCACTGTTTATGTTATCATTCCAACATAACACGGACATAAAAGCAATTTATGAAATTAAACAAATTCTAGGAGTCGAAGTAAAAATAGAACCTCTTAGAAAGGCAAATCTTGTGCCACAGTGCAAGAGATGCCAATTACATGGACACACACAAAAATTCTGTAAAAGGGAACCAAGGTGTGTAAAATGCTCAGGAAAACACATCACGGGAGAATGCAAAAAACCCAAAGGAACAAAAGCGAAATGTGCGAATTGCAATGAAGCGCATCCAGCAAGCTACAGAGGATGCGTAGTTGCGAAAACATTCCAAGAGAGAAGAAATAAAATCAGTCAGGCTAAAGAGCAAAAAACAGTGACTCAAAATAAACAACCAAAAATGTACAACGAAATCAACGATGAAATGACCTATGCTCAAAGCATAAACCAAACCGCTCAAAAAGAAACAAAAAAAGAAGACGTTACAACCAACGAACTGCTATTGAAACTTATAGCAAAGCTGGACAACCAGGAAAAGATTATTGAATCGTTTTCTGAAAGATTACTTAAACTCGAAAACAATAGGGCGGTGGCCTCAAGAACTAAAAATGGCAAGTAAAGACATCCGCATCGCAATTTGGAATGCTAATGGGATTCAGAAACATCACGCTGACCTACAAGTATTCCTAGAATTGCAAAAAATAGATATTTGCTTAATATCTGAAACCCATTTGACAAAGGAATCCTTTATTAAATTTAGAGGATATTACTTTTACCACACCATTCATCCAGCTAACACAGCAAGAGGAGGAAGTGCAATAATAATAAAAAATAATATATGCCATCATCAAGAACCCGGACTCAGTTTAGCAGAAAATCAGGTAACGGCAGTAACTGTTATATCTAGCAAATACAGGGTTACATTAGCTTCCATATATAGCCCTCCAAGATACAACCAAAAAAAAGAAAATTACTTGAATGTTCTAAACAACCTAGGAGAAAAATTTATAATCGGTGGTGATTTCAATGCTAAAAATACAAGATGGGGATCTAGAATGACGACAACTAAAGGTAATGAATTACATAAAGCAGCTGCTGAGCTAGGGTGCAGTTACATGTCGACAGGAAAACCAACTTATTGGCCTACCGATCCAGAGAAAACTCCAGACCTGTTAGACTTCTTTATAGCTAGAAACATAACCACTAACTACATGGAAGTTGAAGAAAATTTTGACTTAAGTTCAGATCACACACCTGTGATTTTGACGCTGAGTGAAAACATTATAAGAAAACAACAAAATCCAACATTAACCAACAAGAGGACAGACTGGGAAGGATTTGTTGAAGAAATAAACAATCGAATTCAACTAAATGTTCCCCTTAAGACAGAAGACCAATTAAATTATGAAACCGAAAAATTCGTTGCAGACATCCAACAGGCTGCTTGGAATAACACTCCAGAAATTAAAACTTCAACCAAAGGAATAAATTACCCGAAAGAAATCAAGGAAATGGTAGCTGAAAAACGAAAACTACGGAAAAAATGGCAGCAAAATAGAACACCTGAAAATAAGAATATCTTAAACAACATAACACAAAGGTTGAAGAGGGAAATTTTGGAAATTAAAAACAATTCCATAAATAACTATCTACGAAATTTAACAGATGACAAGAACACAGACTACTCGCTCTGGAAAGCCACTAAATACCTAAAACGATCCTGTCTACATAGTCCTCCGATAAGAAACATGCATGGAAGTTGGGCACGCAGCAACCTGGAGAAAGCAGAAGCATTCGCTGACCATTTAGAGAAAACTTTCAAACCAAACGAAAGTGAAATTGAACATACTTTACCGGACATAGACGGCGAAAATTCGACAATTCAATTAACAACTCCGAAAGAAGTCACCAACGTTATTAAAACTAACATCAAGCCAAATAAATCACCAGGCTATGATTTAATAACAGGGCAATTGCTGCACAATCTGCCAAGAAAGGGTATTATAAAGCTCACTAACTTAATCAATGCAGCATTTCGACTGAAATATGTCCCAGACGTTTGGAAAATGGCTGAAATAATAATGGTTCCAAAACCTGGAAAATCACCAAATGATATAAAAGCTTATCGACCTATCTCACTGTTACCGATGATAGCTAAGGTATTTGAAAAGCTCCTCTTGAAAAGATTAAAACCAATTATAGAGAGAAAAAACCTAATACCAACACACCAGTTTGGGTTTATTACCAAACATTCAACGATTGATCAAGTGCATAGAATAACAGATGTTATTGAAAAAGCCTATGAAGATAATAAAGTATGCTCAGCTGTATTCTTAGATGTAGCACAAGCTTTCGACAAGGTATGGCACAAAGGCCTCGTCCATAAGCTACAGAAAATATTACCGAAGCAACACACCGAACTATTAAAATCTTACATCACAGCCAGAATGTTTAGAGTGAAACAAGAGGAAGCTTACTCTACAATAAAAGAAGCTAAAGCAGGTGTACCACAAGGAAGTGTACTGGGGCCAATTCTGTACCTACTTTATACATGTGATATACCACAAATCGAAAACATTACAATGGCTACATTTGCTGATGATACTGCTATTCTTGCTGTCGGAAACAATAGCGAAGAAGCAACCCGAAAACTACAACAGGCTACTGACGCTATAAATAAATGGACCCAAATCTGGAAAATACAAATTAACCAAAACAAATCTGTGCATGTTCAATTCACCTATAAACAGGCCGCGCTTACACCATTGACCATAAACCACACTGTCATACCATACAGCAATAATGCTAAGTATCTCGGAATGACACTTGATGCAAAACTACGGTGGAAGGAACATGTCAAAAAGAAAAGAAAAGAACTTGAGTTAAAATATAGAAAAATGTATTGGCTAATTGGAAGAAAATCTCAATTAACTATACATAATAAATTACTTCTATATAAACAAATATTAAAACCTATATGGACATACGGAATACAATTATGGGGATGTTCCGCAAAAAGCAACATAAATCTAATACAAGTTTTCCAGAACAAAGTCCTAAGAAGCATCGTAGGTGCACCCAGATATTACCGGACCATTTATTTACATCGAGATCTTCAGATACCGACTGTCAATCAAGAAATTAAAAGAATTGCAAAGAGACATGAGGAGAGACTTCACTCTCATGTTAATTTCGAAGTATTACAACTCTTGGACAACACCAAAACCGGACGCAGACTCAAAAGGACCAAACCATTTGAACTTGTGTAGTGTGTTGTAGTGCAGTGAGGTGCATTAGAAAAAACTCAAAGTGTTAAAACAATTATTATTATGTTAGAGACTATGTAGGACTGATGAGTCCTATTAGATATATACCTAGATTTAAGCTATTATAAGGACAAATTGTAGGTTAGTCGGCAACGACTAGTAACAATGTATATAATTATAAAAAAAAAAAAAAAAAAAAAAAAAAAAAGGATTGTGTTTGACTATATCTACATTGAATTATTTTCCATAACAGAGTTCTAGATGCGTGTCTTATATAGTGGTATCCATTGGAGGCCTAATCCACGTATTGTACATCCAAGTAATTATTTAATTTTCATTGGAGAGCATCTTTACCTTTTATGCTTACTTCTTGTGTCCTTTAGTAGACTGTTTCCTTGGAAGGTCACTTTGATATAACTGTATTGCTCCTTCGTTTGTTCTGTTAATACCTGTATAATTTTTTCTTGATAAAACTAGTTTTAATCACTGTATTCTCCTTAATGCATTTACCATGTCTGCAAAACACTTAGTACTATTTCTCTCCTCGCATATTTTAACCGAATGCTTCTGTATATTCTGAACATAATGACACTACAATGACCTTTCCTACAGTTATCATATATTAATTATATAACCACCTTTAGTTCCTTTAGTTCTTCCACCTTTAGTCCACTCTCATCACTCTCTCTTGGTATTGTCAGCATTGAATCATAATCTCATATTCAGAAAGTTTCACTCAAGTGAATAACTAAGCTGTTCATTTCCAATGTATCATATCAACATTTATTCACAATTGATTTGTCAATTTCTTCTTCAATGTGTTTGATCGAGTTCGTCCAAACCGAGGGTGTTATTAACCATTCCTCTTTCCAACGCGAAGTAGAATTTATCTGCAATGAATTATTAATAATTGTTATAACTAATAAAGCCTAATTAATTGTCATTCCAACGTTTATCTTTTTCCATCAACTTTTGTTATCATAACACTATTTTTATTAACATTTTGACATGAGTGACCATTGAATATAGTTGTCCCATTCTGAAATATCCATGTTTCATCTAAATACATACATTGAAATAATATGTCTTCCTTCATTTTGTTGCTTTTAAAAATTGTATTCTTTTAAAAACAATATCCGAAAGTTCCATTAGACATCTTCAGTACCTTTTAGAGTAAGAGTTTCCTTTGAGATAATTATGTTTTTATTTAAAAACAAGTCGCTGTGTTTATACATTTCATATACTTAATCTCCGATAGCGCTAATATCAAGCTGGTCTTCAAATGATTCAGTGATACGAGGACTTTTTTTTTCGGTGAATTCAATTTTATGTTTCTCATTTTTTGATATATTTCAGTGACCGTGTCCATACTAATATTCAGTTCAGCTGCAACTCGCTATATTTTCAATAAAAATCGCAGCAAATTAATTTTTAATGGTAAAAATGGTTACCTCTCTAATGCATTTTACTGGGAAGAGGCTCTACTTACTGCCTCCATTATCTTGTTTCTGTTCAAAGTAACTCATTAGAAAAGCAATCTGTTCTGTCTGGCTTCGGAATTTTCAATCACAGTTATAATAAACATTGATTTGAAATTTATCAAAACAAGCAAAGCATCAAAATAACTTTTGCCGATTTATAACCTCTTATCAATGTTGTTTTGAAAAGTTTTGTATACGTTTGACAACCGGACGACTTTGGAAGGCTAATTCGGTTACACGTTCGAACTTATCAGACAGCATTGTGCCCTCTTTTTAACTAGAATAAAATGTGAATGAAAATATTGTCTGATTTTAAAATAAATTTACAAATTGCAGCAAGTAATAAATTCAGGTGGTGTTAAACGTTTTAGTCTACGCACTTCACTATCACGTCGCATATTTAGCTGATTAGCGAGTACATTGGGATGCACTGACACTCTTTCGAAGTACTTCACACAAACACGTTGGATTACACTCGTTATAGGTTCTAGAGGAATATCGCGTTGTATCACTTTATTTGAAATATAGTACGGAGCATCAACAATGGCATGCAACACCTTATTTTGGAACCGTTGAATGATGGATATATTAGATTTGCTAGCGGTACCCCATAGTTGAATTCCATATGTCCAAATGGGCTTGAGTATAGACTCATACAGCAATACCTTGTTATCTAATGATAACTTGGATTTGCGCCCAATGAGCCAATACATTTGATATAATTTTAGTCCTAGTTGTTTCCGTTTAGAGAGTATGTGCTTCTTCCAGGTTAGGCGTCGATCTAAATGCATACCAAGATATTTAACATGCTCTGCTTGGGGGAGTTGACGATGATTGATATTTACTGGTGGACATGTTCTTCTACGCAGGGTAAACGTTATATGCGTGGATTTTGATTCATTGGCTTTAATGCGCCATGTCTTCAACCATAATTGTATTTGCTCCAGGTGGGTTTGTAGGTTTATTGATGCTGTGACTGGATCTTCATGGGATGCTAAGATTGCTGTATCGTCTGCATATGTTGCCACAGTAGTTATTTTTGTGGTGGGCAGATCAGCCGTATACAGAAGATACAGTACTGGACCCAGTACACTACCTTGCGGAACTCCTGAATATATGGGATTTAGTTCGGTATATTCATCGCCTTGATTTACAATAAAATGTCTGTCAGTGAGATACGATTTTAGTAGCTGATAGTCCGGATGAGGGAGAAGTTTCTTTAGTTTAACCTGCAAGCCCATATGCCATACTTTGTCAAAAGCCTGAGGTATGTCTAGGAAAGCAGCCGAACAATATCTTTTGGCATTTAGGTCAGCGTTTATTTGGTTTACAAGTCTATGCACTTGTTCTATGGTCCCATGCTTATTGCGAAAGCCAAACTGATGTTCTGGAATAATTTTTCTTTTTTCTATTATATAGTTTAGTTTTTTTATGTATAATTTCTCGAAAACTTTCGAGATTATTGGTAATAAACTTATAGGAAGCAATAAATCAAACATCTTAATGACGTATGTTAAAAAATTTTTTAACCTTTTAGATTACTTCTTTTGAAAAAAATGCAGTTGTACTTCTAATTTTTTTGAAGACTCTAATGTGAGTTAAGCAACTGCTGATTCCAATATTTAGTTTCACACATATTTACACATTTTTACGTATATTATGTATTTCAATTCAATTGTATTATATCTGTCTGTCAAGTGATATAATTAGTGAATAAACATTATCATTATTTACTACTAAAAACTGTTTCTGCGTTAGAGCCTTTGGAAATTAAATGCTACAAAAATAACGTTTTAACAACCAATTTCCTTAAAATTAGAAATACAGTAGATAATACAAATATAAACTGTTGAATACATTGTTAATATACATGTTAATATGCATATTGTTAATAATGTTGAATCATCTTCGATCCTCTAGTGATTCAGATGCGCTACAGAATCGCTACGGGTGTGCTCATTTAAGTTCTTATTCTTTATTTCTATATTTTGTTAATACTAAATGGAATAGTGTTGTTTTATGTAGGCGTATGTTAGAACCATCGAATTTTTTTTATGTTAATACATTTTTTCGTATCACACTAGGTACACCTAAAACATTTCTGTTAATAGAAAGAAACGACAACTTTCGACATACAGCCAGTCGTCCTACATCTCAACATCCAAAGACGTATTAGTTGTTGGTTTACTTTTTGCCAATTTTATTCGGTTCCTTTCTACGCCTGTCAGAAGCGGTAAACTCAAACCTAATTTTGATAGGATTCGCCAACGCAAAAAATTCCCGAATATGGCTCTATCACCTTCGAAGGAGAATTAAATATAGATATATCGCAGACGGATACTCTTCCTTAAGTTCCTACATCCGAATTTGGTTGACGTACAAGATGCTGTCTGTCTCTTAAATATTTATACGAAAAGTAATGTACGAAACATTTTTATGTCTCGGGATTACGCGTAGAACCCAGAAAGAAGGTCTGCTTTTTAACCGACTTCAAAAAAGGAGGAGGTTCTATGTTCGACTGTGTATTTTTTTAATGTATGTTCGCCGAGTTTTATGTCAGTTATAAAGTGATTTTCAAAATTATTTTTTTTTATTCGAAAGAGTGCACTTCCGAGGTGGTGCCATTGGAACCAAATTATGATCTCTTGGGGGGTAGAGAGGGAATCGAAGAAAACCCTCACATTTCAAAGGCACGTACAAAGTTTTCTCATATTTTCTTATCTAAAATAATCAGATATTTATGTAAAATGTTATTGCTGAACTGATATAACGGAAGACCGGAAGTCGTTCAGTGCAAAAGCCGTTCAATTTGCTTTTTAAACACTAACCATATCATATGAGAAGCCGTAGAAATATTGCACGCAACTGCTTCTATGGTGTAGTGATTAGAACGTTCAGCTCATACGCGGAGGTCGCGGGTTAGAATCCCGGCGGGGTCAACGACGTTTTGTTGTTGTTCTAGTTCGGATAGGTTCTAGGTTTGGTAGAGGACATTTTCAATCATTGTTTCTTTATTCCTATTTCTGCTCCTACGGGCTGGACCTCTACTTGGCTTACCCATTATAATAGTTAATAACGTAGCTACGTAATTTATAGAGTAAATATCTAACATTAAAGGTTTTTGTATATGTTTATTTACTTATTATAGCTATTATTATTATGTACATATTTTATTTTAAAACGTTTTTATTTTGTGATAAATCTAAATTAGAATATTTTTTCATTTTTATTGAGTTATTTTTTTTTTGAAGTCAGTTAAATTTTTTTTGTTAGAAATATTTTTAATAATCAGTTTATAAACATACGTTCTGTCAGAAAATATACCGAGAACTGATGACAGTAATCAACAGTCTCAAAAATATTATATTTAAGTAATAAAAATGCACTTAGTTTAATATTTAGGCATCGAGAATCGATACTTTTGATTTGATGAAAGACCAGGGTAGAGTGATAAAGTCAGAGGTGGGCAAAATAATGTTTCCTTAATTAATTAAATTTTAAATTAGATATGCATAACATACATGTTATTTGTTCTATATGTTATCTTTGTAAAAAAGTATTAAAATTTTTATAGTCTCCTTTTACCGAGTGGGGATTGACCAACTTAGAAACCATCCTAGAAGACATCCTGTTTTACGCAGCCTGGTTACTGGCGTGATTGGGATCATTTTCCTTGACGGATTTTGCACTCTTGCCTAGGACAATCACAAATATTAAACAATAACAAACATACATTTACGACCATGTCCCAGCAGGATTCGAACCCGCAACTATCGCAACAGTAGGTGGACCGCACTGTCGCCTTTCCCACTACGCCATCAACCCGGCAGTTTTTATTTTGGTTTGATTTAAGCTTATTAAACTCACTAAATTCTTCAGAAAATGGTTCAGTTAAAATAAAATATGTTTGTCATTAAATATATATTTTATAAATAAAATTTCAGATTCTCGGTGAATTAATTACAATAACTCATAAATCTCAAAACTAATAATTTAATTAGTTCTGATAGTATAGGATAATGTTTTCTGGAGATTTAAAATGCCTTACTTGGTACTCTGAGAGCTGGAAAATGGGAATTTGGTCTGGAAATGCGAATATTATTGCTTGAGATTATAAAGCGCCACGGTTTAGTTATTCCATTTAGTATCATAAAATATTAATTGAAATAAGGTATTTGTAATTGTTTCGATACGGTATTATTATCAAGGTAAATTGGAACGGTGATTATTTTCGAGAGCAGTAGTAATTATGTATTGGGGTGTTCATTTATTTATGATGATTCGTTTACTAAAAGATGTGCTGTAATTATCAATACATATCAGTTTGCCATTATATGATTTCATGCATATTCACTTTGATGACACACACTGTGTGAATATTGTGATGAGTGAAACATTGAGGCGTGGGAAAAACATAGGAATTTGTTTTTTTGTGAAAAGGAAATTCTTTTAAGTGAAATAAAAGTGGAAAAATGCATTAAATTAAAATATATTACTGTTGACAATTTAAAAGGGTGTAATCAGATATTGAAGAATTATTATCGAATTTTTTTTAAAGAAAATTTTCGTCTCTCAAATATTTGTTGACTTTTCGAAAATAAAAATAATGAAGTGCTAAATCTAGTGAGTATGGAGGTTTTTTTTTATAAATGTGATTAGATTTTCCGTCAAATGGTAATTTACATAGAACGATATGTTATGATTATATAATGTAATTCCTCTTCTTGATTATTTAATGAATCCAATATGCAAGTGGTTTAACGATAACTTATTTTAAAATATTATTGATATTTCTTTATTGCTCGCTGTTTTTTGCGATAGGCGTCTTAAGGCTCCTCTTATCTTGTGTTCATATTCGAGTTTCTTAGCAAGTAGAACATCAAGAAAGAGCGCGTCAGTTTCATCGCCAATAACATTTTTAATAATTTTTTTTTGGAACTCATTATTCGATATATCAAAAGGTCATCAAGACAAATTCTGGTGTGTTCTAGTTTCTGTTGAATAAAAGCAAGCTTAAAAACAATTTATCGTAAATATTTCTCAAGCTCTTGCAATAGAATAGTGTTCATAATTTGTACTTTTCTTCATCAATAATACTAAAAATTTATATACAGCAGACTTTAGTTGCTGTAAGTTAATTCAAAACAAGTGTAGTTCAGAATATCGAAATATTTTCGTTAACGAACGTGATTTAAGTGATTATAATAACGACTAGGAAAACTTCAAAATACACTTTGTTAAAAAAGAACATAGATGTAAAAACTTTATCATGTCCCAGATTAGGTTAATCTGTTTCATTATTATGGTCGTTTTGGGTAGTAATTTCTCATTAAAAAGCGCAATTGTCAATAGAGAAATAGGTCTGTAGAAAATATGAATTTCACAAATGTTGTTGTTGAAACTGGCTATATTAATATGAAGAGATTGGGTTATTTGAGCATTGTCAAGATGATTTCAACGTGCCTGATAATCAACAAAAAAGAAATAAGTACGTAATAAAGTTGTTGTAGCACCTGGTGTAATTATTTATTTCACTCTAGCTAGTTTTTATCCAAATGTCTTCAGATGAAATACATACTTCGTCGGTATTTGTAATATCTCTTTCGTGATAATTTCTTCTATCGCCTCAGCATTATTTGTAATACCAAATACTGATTTTTAAAATCGAGGTTTGCAGATAGCAGAAGTTGAGGATTATCTTTCAAAATATTCTCAAACCACAGACTGATTAGCTCAAATTCTACTGAAAAGTTATAAATTAATAAAAATATATTGTAAAAAAGATAACTGTCTAACTAAAATGTGTCGCGACCATCATTATTTTCTTGTATTTCTTAAAAGCCGAGAAAATAAATTGTCGAATATTGCAGAAGAGCTTTCCTATCAGAAAATGGGTTTATTAGAAATTTTTAGTTTAAATATTGAATATAGTTAGTTTATCACCACTTTACCTTTCAAATCGAAATGTTGTTTTTAAGATTTTAGGGAAGAAGAAGAAGTTTTAACAATCAGAAGATTTGAACAAAAATCGAGATAGTTAAATCGAAACCAAAAAGTCAATTAAAAAAATTACCTATTATTGCCATAAAAACAGTCAAAAGTATTTAACTATTTATCATTCACAGTTTTATTCTTTTTACCCTATTACATTAACAATCTTGAAAAATAGCATTCCAAAATGCTGCTATATTAATGTGCAATATCAGAGTTGGACAAGTTCAATACCTTTTTCCTACCTAAGACAAACTGGACCAATATCAGGAAGAGGCACTTAAGCCCCTCGTTAATCTTCCAGAGGATATGCAAACGATTAATGATTGTGATCCCAGATGTAAAATGCAGAATCACTAATATACCACCATGGCAGTTCTCAAGAATACACATAGACCTCTCTATGAAGGTTCTGAATAAGAAAACAAATATTTCTTCTACAATAAAAAGCTTCTTTAGACAGATAATCGAAGAGAACTATTCAAATCATTTTATCATCTACACGGATAGTTCAAAACGTGAGAACTTTGTGGGTGCTGCTTATACGTCTAATCTACTCGAGAGACACTTTTGGCTTCCATCATTGACTAGCATTTTCACCACGCAGCTGCTGGCTATATATATGGCCCTATCTGCCTTGGAAGAATCACAGATTAGCGAATCCATACTAGTAGTATCGGATTCCATGAGTTCCCTAGAGAGTTTAAGATCGGCAAGGACAGTCCACCCTGTGGTCACATACATCACAGAGTTACAGACAAAGTTACAAGTTAAGGGGGTAAGAATAACATACCTCTGGGTCCCCTCCCACAAAGGAATATCTGGAAAGGAAAGAGCCGACCATCTGGCAGGTAGGGAAGAGGAGTCGATCAAGTTAAAGGAACTGTTTAGCAAAAAGATACCAAAGTCTATATGAAAGGCCTAAATAGGCCCAATAAAATTGACCCAATTAGAATGGGACCTTCTCATAAAAAACAATAAATTATGGGAAGTCAAGAGGATCTTTTATCAATTTATAGACCATAATAACATGAGTAGAAGTAAGTCAAGCGTCCTTGTACGACTGCGAATGGGGCACTGTAAACTGACACATGAATATTTGTTGAAGGGACAGAGCCCGCCCTTATGTGATTTGTGTCAGATTCAACTTAGCGTCAGACTCATCCTACTGGACTGCCAAAAATATGATGATTTGAGGAGACAACTTGAGATGCCGACAACACTGGAACAATTGGTCCAACCTGAGCAACTGAATCTGCTGATAGATTATCTAAAGACCATAGACCTACTTCAACAATTGTAACATACATTTATTATTGTGTAATTGAAAAATTTTATTGTATATATTCTACTGTTTATAATCTACTGTGCAGTATTTTAAGATGTTAATGTTCATATAATGTATTCTAACTCACCCTAAATAGCCCAAGAGGCTGACGGGTTTAAATCAATAAATAAATAAATAAATAATAATAATAAAATATCATCATACATCATAAAACTATATATATGCCTAAATTCGGTCTATTTTTGTCAAGATCGCGACTAGGACGATAAACAGTCGATACTAAATTGTAATAAAATCAGTCGGACCGAAAATAGCGACTGAAAACAGTCGAATGAAACAGTCCTAGTAAAAAGTAATAAAATCACTCGAACTAAAAATAGCGACTGAAACAGTCGATAGTAAAATGTAGTCAATCACTAAACAGTCGGTAGTTAATTTCAGTCGAAAGTTCCCAACGGTAGTCATAACCAACCATAGATTGAACTATAGGTGATAAAATAAAATTGGAGAAAGTGATTTAAGAAATGGTAAAAATTAATTTTTGCTCCTAACACCTTATGCATTTTTTTCCATTTTATTTTGACATCGGTTAAGGTTTTTTATGTGATTCATCAGTATATAAACTGACTATGTGCAGGCGCTAAGAAGACGGCGAGACTAATGAATCGACAATAAATAATAATTGAATGGATTTAATTCGTCTCACGTATCTCTTATTTTTTCCTTTCTTTCTGCCAGGAGATCTATGGACGTCATACAAATCAGCATTAACGCGGAGATCTCCAATCTTCTTAACTCATTACTTATTATATTTTTGCGCCCTGAAAAATTAAGGACCTAATTTCCTCCACCAGGAGGTCATTCTAGAAACAACAATACAAAAACAAACATCCCGAAACGAATGAAAATCTATAAACCCGAGTAATACGGATATAATTGTTAAGCTTGAAGGTCGTGGGGAATACTAAAGATAACAAACCGTTCGGGATTCTTCCCTCGAAATTTCCTCCCCCGCCTCCAGTCCGGGGTATAATAAGTCTTCATGTTCGAAAACAGTTTAAATCATCATCTTTTCCAATTGCTGCTGTTCTCTCGCTACACGGTCTTTTACTTAAGAGGCGAGGGTATCAAGTGGGGAAGAGGCAGTGCTTTGGGTATTAGGGAATATTAATATTTTGTGGTATTTCCTGATTTTGTTCTCAGTTAGATACTCAAAAATTACAATCAGAGTTGCTCGATATTTGGAGTACTTGTAATTAAAAAACGCAAGTGCGATACAAATATATATTTGGTATTTGTAGTTGGTATCCTATGGAGAAATTATTAAAAATACATCTATTTTAAAATTAAAAGTGGGATTAATAAGATTTTATCACAAATGAAAACACAAAATCTTAATATTCACCACATTAAGTAAAATACCAATTAGAACGAAACATTGACGTCACTTACCGTTTCCTAATCGTCATTTCCGTATTACAACGTTTGAACTTTTTAGCGTGCTTTGATTTTATTTGGAGTATTTAGCTTACATTCCACTGTTAAACATATTTTTTATAACATCTTTATTAGATACGCTTAGTACAATCTTAATTTACAAATAATTTATTACTACTATTCTTACGTACTTGGATTAATTAACAAGCAAGACGAGTGCGAGAAAATACATCAGTATGTATTCCTCAATTATAAAATTATAATTATTTATTAATTATTAACTTATAGCTATAGTTTACACTAAATGTATACACTTTATATAAGTTCGTATGGTTTTATTCGCTTCAATCTCCTGGCATCCTACGCGCTGTCCAGCAGTTGTATTGCTTCCACTTTAGTATGATTTAGTAATCTTCTTTCGTGTTTCAAGGCGAAATCTTGGATAACTTCGCAAATCCATTTGATTTCCAGGTCATCGTGCAGTTCTTCATTGGTTACATAGCGATAGGCATTGGTAATCAATCGAAGAACCTTGTTTTGACAGCGCTGTATTGCGACTAACTGATTTGAAATTTTAGTGCAACCCCATATTTGCACCCCATAGGTCCAGATTGGCTTTATAATTGTATTATAATCAACCTCTTTGATTTTAGATCAAGTTGACAGTATCTTGCGACTAACCAGTATAGGTGTTTTTTTTTGGTTTTAATGTGTTTTGCTTTTTGTCTAACGTGATGCTTCCAATAGTTAAACATATTTGGGTAAATAATATGTACAATAATGTGTAATATGTACAAATTAAAAGTTTATTTTAATAATAGCTTTACACATTTAGATGTATGTGCAACTACAATACTTTATCAAACAGTTTATCACACAAAATCTATGTTTAGATATGACATAACAGTTCTCATATGAATTTTTAAAATTGATCTCTGCTTAGTTTCTTTTACTTTACTTGACTTCAATAACAGTTTTCAGTAACATTTTGATTCAGATAACTGTTAACATTCAGATTCTGTTTGCCATAACACACACCAGGCTGTAAAAACTTGATAAAGTCACATTGTTCAGTGAAATCCGTTACCCTTAACATGGTGAAGTATAGCCCATCGAATTATTTGATATATAAGACACCAGATATTTATTGTTGGATTTTTGTAATCTAACCATGATAGAATTTGATTGCCACTTGTTGAAAGCTTGAATTTAATCAATAGTTTTCTTTTTATTTTAAGAATATGTGGTCATTTAGTAGCGAACAGCTGTTAGAAGCCCATTTTCTCCTGTCTGGTTGGCGCTTGAATCTTGTAGAAATATATACTGAATTCATGCACACTTCTACGACTAAATCGATCACAGATTAATTTTAATTTTCACATTATTTAATAACCGTGCTTATTATTCTCCTTTATCGCCGATATATCGGCTGAAAAGTTCTCAATCTTTCTCAGGTATTTTGCCTTTATCTTTTTTCTTTACAGAATGTATTGAACCAGGATGTAGATTATTTGATCCAACTTTATAAACCACCACTAGAAAACAAAGGCAGGATCATCATAAATAAATGGTGACGTGATATGAATGTGATATTCATCAGTATATATGTAGTATACAGTCAGTATACATCAGTATATATAAAAATATTTTAATTGAGTTTTTAGTTATAATGATATATAAATGATAATAATATAAATGCACATAACATATGAATATTAAAATCATTCAAATACATTTAAAAATTCATTATTAGATCAATGTTATTATTAAAAATGAAAATATACTGAAATTTTTATTATTCAAGAGATTAAATATAACATATGCAGTTCATATCCTCTTGATTTAATGACATATAAGAACAAATTGTCGCTTTCTACAACATTTACTGCAACTGAACACTTTTCTCATCCATCAAAACAAACAACACTTAATTATTATTATCACATATACACTTAGTTCTTGATTTTTTGGTGTTATACTGCCTAGTTCATGTCTGTCATAAATTAAAAGCATAGATTCGTCTGTTCCAAAAAAGTCTATGAAGAAATACGTGTTATAAATTTCAGTTTTTGACCCTCAGAATTTATTTCCCTTGAAAAAAATATATTTGTACTTACTTCTCATTCTTAAGAGGCTGCAAAATAAATAAAGATAAAGCGGATCGATAAAATGTGAGTATATATGTATACAAAATATATATTTACACATATATACATATAAATTAAATAATTAATACTATATATATTATCTGTAATAGGCAGTAATATAGATTTTAAACCACTAATATACTTGAATATGGTTTCATCACCCTCAAGAACATTATAAGTTTCTCAATATTGTCTGAAGCCCAACTATAGGCTATTTTCAATGTCCAGCTGGCATCTAAGTTGTTGGTATACACGGTTCTCGATTAGTGTATGTTTAACTGTGTGCCTCTCACCACATCTTAAGCAGATAGGAAGAGGTTCTTCTTTTGTACAATGTTCCAGTCTTAAGCAAATAAGCATACTGATATTTTACTAACAGGTCAATTGAAAAGTTCCCGGACTGATACATAGATGGCGCTACTACAATTAAATCCATATATTTTTTAGTTAGCCCTAACCCTCAAAAGATGTGCGTATAAATTTGACAGCTGTCGTATCATTAGTTTGTGAATTATAGCATTTGGAGTGAAGCAACTTTTGTTATTGTGAAAAAAATGCATAAAAAGGAATTTCACGTGTTGATATAATACTGCTTTTTGATGGGAAAAAAATACAGTTGAAGCAAAAACTTGGCTTGATGCCGAGTTTCCGTACACTGCCCCAGGAAAATAAACTATCAAAGATTGGTATGCTAAGTTTAGACGTGGTGAAATGAGTACCGAAGACGGTGAACGCAGTGGACGCCCGAAAGAGATTGTTGCCGACGAAGACATTAAAAAACGACAAAATGATTTTGAATGGCCGTAAATTGAAATTGAATGCAATAGCAGACACTCTAGAGATATCAACTGGAGGTGGATACTGGATATGAGATAGCTCTGCGCAAGAAGGGTTTAGGGAACTTTTTCCGCAAATTACTTACCCAGCTCAAAATTCGATGATAGAAAAAGAAAAAAATATGTGGATATGGATTTATATAACACGTCTTAAATATGACATATCATATATATTTTAATGTCTTTTTTTTCATTTACAATATATTATTAAACGTTACAATTTGTTATATATTTGTAGAATTAATGAATTTATAATTGTATCGGTAGCATACCATTAAACCACAGATGAGTTGAAACAGCGGTCCCATTCACGAACGGGAATAATTAGATATGTATTGGTGTGTTAATTTATTTCTGCACACCTACACTATAATCGACAGCTTAATTGGGTTTTCTGGCCTGCGAGTGAATTCGCATTGTTTAGGATTCATTTGCTTATGATGTTATTCCAATCTATCTAATGCGTTATTCATTATATAATTATCTGTTTGATTAATTATAATTCGTAACGTCCGAGATAAATAGGATCATTTTTACACACAAACATATAAAAGTATAAATACGACTTCATTTTGTGTAGCAGCAGTGGTGCGTTTCTATTGAAGCAATTACCGGTAATTCATTTCCTTTTATTTCGCTAAAGAATGGATTTCCAATTGATAGTTAAAATGTATTTATTCAAAATATTGGGTATTTGATTCTATATATTTTGATCTCTAAGGCAATTTATGAATGTCATTCCAAATTTCACTATTTCTCTTGTAACGGTTTAGCTCGTCATTGAGACACTTATTAAAACTAGTATACAACTTACAACTAACTTTACTGTGACTTAACATACTATTCAGACACTTTTACACCGATTCTGGATTGGACGTATTGTTTAACGTTGGCTTCAAACCACGGTCCTCGGCATTAAACCTACCGACTAGCCACTGACCAACTAAGAGACCATCCCAGAAGACATCCGGTCTTACTCAGCCTGGTTACTGATGTGACGGAATAGTTATTCCTTGTCGGATTCTCCACTGTTCCCTATAAAGTGATTTATAATTACAATCACAAACAAAAAGTTCATCTATGCCCCAGCAGGATTCGAACTCGCTACTATTGCAACAGTAGGAAGACCGTCCTCAAGGACCATTGTGCTAACGAAGCCGACTAATTACCATTTGTACAGATTTATGCAGCATGGATTGGCAAAAGAAAGATGGGACAAAGTTGTAGACAACGATGAAAAATATTTTAATTTATATCAATTTTTAATTTCACTTTTTAAATTAACAAAAATGTGCAGAATACTGTTTACGGTTTATTTCCGTCCAGTAGTATTTCTTCTAAAATTAAGAATAGTACTGAGAGTATACCAGGAGAAATCGTTAATAAAAATACGTCCGACTATTATCCAAACTTTTGGAAGAATCTGTACTATAGAGAAATCATATTAATAAAGCAGCAATATTTCGACGACAACCGATTTTAATGTTTTTTAATTAACTGAAACATGATTTTAGTAAAAACTATGTTTTTTTTAACCAATTATTTATTGTAGAAAATATGTGTTTAATAAAATATTTCTTCAGTATTTTTAAATATTATTTAGCTTCAGAGTTTTCATAAGCTCCAGAACAGGGAATCCCATTAATTGTTATTTCGGATAGCGTTCGTTTCGCTTTCTTTATATAGTTATTATTTTAACTGAATACCTTTTTATTGTGTTATGTATATTTGCGTGTCTGATTGTTTGAGATTCTGGATACGATGTATTTTAACAAAAAATCGTCTGGTTTTTTTAAACTCATTAGAACTTTAGTTTTCTATATTTTAATATTATATCAATATGTGTTTTATTAACCTGAATTTTGTATTATATGATTAAAATAGATAAAACTTTGAAAAATTATCATAGGTCAGTCACATGGAGCACAGTCACACTCACATGTCATTTTCACCATGAATGATATGTCTTTTTCGATCGCTGTCCCAATTTCACTTAGTAGTTGGTGAGCTAATAATAATATTGGTAGTATTATATTCCTCCTCGGTGTTAATTTTGCCGATGTTGCTTGAATTACTCTATTATATAGTTTATCCAAAGTAGCAGTGAACACACGTCATCTCAATTTATGATGCCAACACGGTGTAATGTCGATATTCCATCATCTTCTAATATAAATAAAATAATGCAATGGTTGACATTTTACGCATTTTAGTTCAATTTAGCTTCGATATTCCATCATCTTCTAATATAAATAAAATAATGCAACAAAAATGTAAAAAATATAATTTATTTTAGGGAGACTGGAATTGCAGTTATTCAAAGCAGTTAACTAATACTTTGTAGGTTAGAATTATTTTATTATATTTAAACTAAACTCTTTTCTAAACCGCCTATAGTATCCCCTGGAGGCTTAATCAATCTAATTAAAAATTTTACATCTAAGTAAAACTAATGTTTTTGTTTTCTTGTCATATCATTCTGATATTATTCTATTTCTTCAGTGTTTCTGTCTTCCTGGTTTCTTTTGCTACTACCTGTGTACAGTTTTCTTTATACAATTAATAGATTTAATCACTATATTCTCCCTAATATATTTGCTATATCTGCGAAACAGTTAGTATTCATTCTTTCCTCGTACATTTTAATCAAACACTATATACATCCAAATACTAATATATATTCTATACAATTACACATAAATCTTTCACACTTTACATTACGATTTTCTACAATTATCCTGTATTAATTACAGACTCATCTTCAGTTCTTTCTATAACCATTAACTTGTCTTGGTATTATCAACATTGAATCATAATCCCACATCCACTGAACCACTATTCAAGTCAATAACTAAGCTGTTAATTTCCAATCTAACACTGGTCCAGAATTCTACAATTGGTCAATTTCTTCTTCTGTGTGTCTGATGGATTTCATCTAAATTGAAGGGTGTTGTAAACAATCCTTTCCACATGTGCAAACAGTTCTTGCCTGTCTATCTTAAAAATTGTATTCTTTTAAAAGCAATATGTGGAAGTTGCATTGGGCCTCTTTGGGGGTTGTCTTTATACTATTTAAATAATATATTTCCTAACAGTGTTTGAACTAATTACTTATACCCTTCAAAGAGCTGCATATCGCTAAGTTTTCTATGAATACTTTCCATACTAACAGTTATCTCTGAAATAACTGTATTATATTATATTTATTAAAAAAAACTAATTACCGTTTTTATAAATATCATAAAATTAATCTTGAATAGAACGTAATGTGTTTCTGACTCACTGTTTATTTGGCCTCGGTATTTTCAGTCAAAGTAATCACAAATATTAATCAGCAATTTGACATTTATACAAGCAAAGCGCCAAAGCAACGATTGTCGGTTTATAACCTCTTAGTATCAGTAATGTTTTGAAGAATTTTGCAGACTTTTGACAACCGAACGACTTTTGCAGGCTGATTCTTACATGTTCGAACGTATCAGACCACACTGTATCTCTTTTTATCTGGAATTAAATGAGAACGAAAATATTGTCTGATATTAAAACGAACTTAGAAGCTGCAACAGGCAATACATTATACATCTTAATGACGTGAGTTCACTGCTATTTTGAATAGACTATACTTGGTTGAATGTTGAGTGGTGAAGCATTTTTATAAGTGGTCTGGCTGCGAGATGGGCCTGTAAGATCGGACTAGCTCTGCCGGTTTGTGATTTTTTTAATCATAATTATTTGTGCAACTTTATTACATTCGGCAACATGCGTGAGTCTCAGACAGACATTAAATATAAACGTATTAATAATAAATATGTCAACACGATTTAAAATAAAACAGTAATTTAAAATAAATTAAAAGTTTCTGCGTTTTAAGCCTTTTCCGGTATTCATAACTTATATATTGCATAAAATAAGGCCCCTAAAGCCAAAATAACATTGATTCCAACCGACCAACACAATATATTAGAATATTTCCATCATTGTCGGCCTCCCATAATACTATTTAGAACGCTCCATGTCGCTGTTAAACGACTATAATAAAGGCACAATTTATATTGGCGAATAAATTTCGGCAATTTCTGCCCTTTCGGGATTACGCTAATCGGATTTAAATCAAATTCCGAACCGAACCAGACGTACATCATTTAATTACGCCGCTGACGTGCAGATCATCGCGGCGGAATCAAAACAATAACGGGATTAATGAAACTGTGTGATACAATTTTTCTAACATAAATAAGATTACGCGTTTTGAATTCCTTATTTCATTGTTAAAAACATATTTTATTGATGTGGTTGTCTAACACGTCACGTTCCTTAGTAATAGGGTGAATACTATTTAAGCTTGAAAGCTGTTTTACTCTACAATGGTAGCTGATGAAACGTATGAAAACATGAAACTTATTTTAGGCTTGATCAAATACAAAGAATACAACTGGAAAGTTTGTATTGATTTAAAAGTTGTTGAGGAGGAGGTTTCACGAAATATTATTGTTTCCTCTGTTTGTGGGACAGTAGATACTCCAAAAGCCACTATGAAGTTAAATATTGGCCATCAAACGGTAATTATGAACCTTTTATGCCACAAGAACATGTGATTCTTCCACCTATACATATAAAATTTGGTTTAATAAAAAACGTTTAAAGATTTTTTGTATTTGTAAACTGTTTTCTTTAAATTAAATGATGCTAAATTAAAAAAAGGCATTTTTTGGCCCACAAATTCATATTCGATGAGAATCTTACCGCGAAAGAGTTAGCGGCTTGGTTATTTCTAAAGAAAGCAATTAATGCACTTTTAGTCATTTTTTGCATTCCCATTTCGGTTTTTACCCCCTAATCTTGGGATGCTAAGTGACGAACAATGTGAATGCTTTCATCAGGATATAAAACAGATAGAAGAGCATTTTTAAGGAAGATAGAATGCTCAAATGTTAGCGGATTACTGCTGGCTTGTAACGAAAGAAGATTCTACAGTTCACAAGACGAAAAAGTTATATTTCGACATTTTCTTTCAGAATATAAGGTTCGTTTTTCTATTGGCCACTTTTCTATTGGGCACACAAAACTGAGCTATTTTGATTCATTGTCTATTTGTAAATATATATTACAATTTTTTAATACAATTAAAATTTAGCGTTGGGAACTATCGACTGAAAACAGTCGAAATGACTATTTTCAGACAAACGCACGGTTCGACTGTTTTGTTCAATTCGTGATGTCAGACGAAGATGTATGAATCCTTTCTTGTATAAATTGTGAGAGGTTAAAGGACGGAGATAATTCCTTGGAGCAGTTAATTTTATCTATGCTTATATTTTCCAACGGTAGTATAAGCGAAACGGATATGTTTATGCTATTTTAATATGTTAATTCCTATTTTTAAATAATATACCATAATAAATATAGAGAATACAGTAGAACGTATACAAAAATTTAATAAAAATAAATAAATAAAAATTAAACAATTACCTAATCATAGAAAAAGAAAACTAATCCGTAACATAATTAAAAATGTTTACACAATAACTGCTATAGCTTTTTTAACTAAAGTAAATGCTTTATTTGTTATTGAACGGAAATATTTTTTAACAAAAATCGAGGGAGTAATCGAAATATTACCTCTTATTGCCATAACAACAGTCAAAAGTATTTTACTACCTATCATTCATAATTGTGATCTTTTTACCCTATTACATTAACAATCTTGATATATCGTTCCAAAATGCGGCTATATTAATATACAATATATTGTTATTTACAAGAAAACTACCAAAAAAAATATATGTAAGTATAAATTGGGTACATTTTTTACAAGGTCGAGGCTAGGACGACAGAGGCAGAAAATATCAGTCGAATGAAACTACTAGAACCAAAAATAGTAACTAAAAGGATTTTGCACTATTGTTAAATGCTAAATAATCACAAACATAAATTTACGACCATGCCCCAGCAGGACTCGAACCCTGCCTGTCGTGTCGCTTTTACCACGGCGCCAACCAAGCCGGCGCTGCCTCTATTTATTTATAGTACTTCAACTTATCATAATATATCTTTAAGATGGTGTTACGGAATGTTCGTTTAAGTTTTTGTTTTCGACAGGTAAAATTTGACAAATTTGACAAAAAAACTGTTTTATATAATGTAATGGAACAAAAAAAAATTGTCACACAGTGTAACCGGTCTTATCGCCGGGGAGGGGGGAGACGCGCTTCCTTTTTCGATAGGACTCGTTCGTTAATTGCACACACGCCGAATTTGCAACTATGTAATATCCTCTGCCCCCCACTGCTCTCCTCGTCCTAAAATCGATACGTTCCTCTCGCCACGGCAAACACTACGGTGGTTTCATTAGCAAAAATCAGTGAACCTACTGAAGCGATAACGGGAGCGAAATGGTCTCTATGTAAATTCGGACGGGATGGTTAGTCGGGAAGATAGGAAAAAGCCGTTCGCTGTTCCTGAATGAGGGAAGGAGGACTGGGGGTTAGCTTAGGATCTACAAGTTTACGTAACCTGTTTTTTTAATATTCCTTAATAGTTTATTGTTTATTTTACTCTTAAATGTAGGGCTAGATTTTCAACCCCATGCGTAACCCCAAATAACAATTATGTTTTAATAAACCAATTTACTATCTTAAACAAACAAAAATAGAGATAGAAAAAACAACGTATCTTGAAACTAGGGTGGTAACATAGCGCTAATATAACTTTATTTATTTTAGGCGACAGCTTAAATAACTTATCACATTTTGTTTATAAGCTCTCTTTTACTTGTGATGTAATAACAGTGAAATTCAATTGTAATCCAATCTAATCTGGTCTGTACAGACATTAAAGTAGGCATCAGTTTCAATATTTCAATGAATTCCTCCAAATATTCTAGTTCTATGACCGACAAAATGTTAATCTTACGCTGGGTCTGATGGTTCAGATGGTTGGATCTATTACCCTCTTCTGCCACTACCATTTTAACGAATCGGTAATGTTTTTGGAGAAGGAAAGGCACCTAAATGTAGCTTTCTTTCGTAGATGGAGACGTGTGCAAATAAATAATAATGTAAAATTCTCAGGTAACGCGATCCTTTCAAATATCTTTAACATTTACTGCTTTTTCATTTAGTGCTAACTTTTAAAAGAAAGCTCTTAAAATTTCATGATGCTCTACTCTCAAGTTTGTGATTTATTATGCTAAGAGTGAAACTGCTTTGTTGTTTTCAAAACAATGAATCAAAAACAATTTCGCGATTTAATTTTACACTGATTCTTGATGGGAAATACTGTTTAAGCGAAGCAATGGCTTAAAAACGGCTTCGTTCCATCAGAAACAACAACAAGTGTTGGTTTGCTGACTTCAAACGTGGTCAGAAAACATTAAAAAATATCCATAAAATAATTTCGAATGATCGAAGAAATGTGAAGTTGCATGAATTAGCTAACATCGCAAAAGAACGTGTTGAGTTCATATTGCACGAGAATTTGACTTTGAGAAAGCACTGTTCAAAGTGAATGACGCGTTTGCTCATTGTTGACCAAAAACATAATTCATTTTAAATGATTCTGAGCAGTGTTTGCCTGTGTTTAAACGTTACAAACTGGAATTTTTGCGTCGATATGTGACGTGTGGATGAAACATGGATGCACAAACAAACTTGCGCTGGAATGATTGTGTGGCTTTTGATGGAGATTACGTTGATGAATAAGGCCAATTTAAAAAAAATGCGTTTTGTTTGTTACGCCGGGGACTTTTCAGCTTACATTTTAGTTATATTTTCCTAAATATTACAATTAAGGTAACAGAAGTAGTTGTTCCTACTTGTAGATGTTCTCCTTCAAGAATTTTGATATACTTGAACAATTTCGTATACATAATTTTCGAATATTGCCATCGTTTAAAAGTTTTGAAAAGTTATTATCGAGGGTTATACCAGGTTAAGAAACTCCCGTATATCCTTAGCCAATACATCATCCCAACATCTAACAACATCCAATATAACTTTCACGGGATAGAAAACGAACGCATTACACTCACGCAATATTTTAAAGATTAATTTAAAGTAATTTGCGCGAAATTACAACTTAATTTTCCCGCGTACTTTCGATGTAAACACTGGCGTTTGGTTGTTTGGTTGCGTTATAAATCAAACGCGCAATAAATAAATAAATAGTAAATGAAATTTAAATTGCTTGGTTTTCGAACAGCTTTAAATTTACTAAATTACTTTTTTTATCCAGCAGGTGTGTGAGGTGAGTTTTCTTTAAATGAGATTCATATTTATAAAAATATCAAATCAGTTTCAGGCCTGTCATAAGACTACATCTAAAAAACAAAATGAGTTGTTTAATATTTTATAACAGGTGCTTGCCTGTATTTTGATGAGCGATATCCATGGGTGAAAATGCAAACTATCAGTGTAAACAATATAAACCATCAAGCTGTTAAATTCTACAGTTTTTATATTTATTTTATCGATATATATATTCGATTATTATACAGTCATTAATCAAGGAATAGCTTTAGATTCGAGATTTATTACTTTTAAGAATAAACTCAGCTCATAATAGCTCATAAAATACTTATGAAATGTATGATGATGTTGAAGCAAACTATTGACGGCAAAAAAAATCATTCGACGAAAAAAGTACAAAAAAGTAGAGGAGTACTGGACTGAATAAGGTTACATTGGTATTGATGAAAGTTGAATTTTATTTAAAAATGTTTGTTTTATTAGTTAGGTCGGAAGGTTACTGCTTGAAGTATACACTATACTAGGTAAAAGTATACATATTCGAAAAATCATCCTTGAATACAAAAAATTCGAATTGTTTCAATTCCGAATATATTTTTCAGTATCCATTCTAGCTTTTATCATACATCAAAACATTAGATCGTTAAAATTAATTTCTAGAAAACAGATAGATATGTTTTTAAAAGTAATTTTTACAGTTATAAATTCCTTTTGGCATTTCAAGAAAATTAAATTGAACTCCATAATGTGATTAACCGCTTGAATTAATTGATTAACCATTGACCACTGTAAGTACATTCACATTATTCAGTATATATATATATATATATATATATATATATATATATATATATATATATATATATATATATATATATATAAAGGACCCGCAACATTTTCTACAGGCAGGTGATTAAAACTTTTCGAGTGGATTAAAATTCCCATCTCTTGCCTTATTGGGTCATAAAGAAGCCCTAACCGACATCTGTGTACAAAAACGTTGTTTGCCAAAGCAGTTTGCTCGGAAACTTCAGGAATAAAGACATTGTCGTTTTTTTTGCAAATCTAATTGTTTCGAAAAAAAAAAACGCGGCCTATTAAAATAAACATTTAATAGTTTTGGGTTACAAGAGAACTAGTTTGTTACATATAAATAATTTATTAAATGTCATATGTAATTTTGTAATATAGCTAAATAAATGTATGATAACCCAGGATTTTTATAAGACTGTCTGAACTTATACCTGAAATAAAATATATGTATTAATAGGTTTGATTAAAGCAATATAAAGTTACGTAGTGATTGAAAACCGTGATCCAACTACATTGTACAAATTTGAGTCTCATATGGAACCAAATTTTAAAATAATGTAGGGAAACCAAAAATAATAATATATCACCAATACACCATAATCAAATCACCAACCTTTTATTACAATTCCACCATGAACTTTGATGACGCGATAATTTTTCGATAAAAATACATTTATTTTAACTACCTATGCATTAAAAAGAAACTAGCATTAATAAATCATGAAAATTAAATAGAAATAGAAACAATCGATATATAGGTTTCGGAAATAGTTATTTAATTTTTTTCGTAGGTTAAGATTTTAAAACATTTCTATAGGTCGATATTAATAAAATTATAGTTATTATATCTCTAACTAGGTACTATAGTAAAAAATGCTAAAGAATCTTATAGATGTTGTGTAAAAGAACTCTGCAACCAACTTACTTGATGTTGATAATTATTTCTACACAAGTGCATCTTCAGAGAGGTGAACAAATGATAATCCAGATGTCGGATTAGGAGAATGCGCAGGATAGTTTAAGACATCTTATTGAAATGACTCCAAAAGTTATTTTGTTAGATTGATTATGTGGTGTGTGATCTTGTCTTAGAGAAGTCAGATTCCCTCCAGCAATAGTCACTTCCTTTCATCCTGAATGACCAACTGGTTAATTCGAAGTTCGTTCCTTACAGTTAATAGATATAAATAAAAACAGGTCCAAGTTCCAATTCTTACAAACAAACCAAATAAATCAAAATCAAGATTCTCGCAAATTTCTTTAATATATTTATTTTACAATTGTAGGACAGTTATAACTAGAAAGTATTTGTAGATATTGGTGGCTGTCACTTATACTTTTCTACAACACTAAGCAGATATATAGTCTATCCAAAGTTATTTTGTACATACGTCATCTAATTATTTGTGACGTCAAAAGGTCGCAATGTTGCCAACTCTGAGTTTGGCATCGACATACAACAAAATTCTAATCTAAATAAAAGAACTAAACAAAAATACTGTTATCAAATATAATTTTATAATGTAAACATTATAGTAAATCTAATGCATATATTATCGAAGGACTTAAAACTACAATTAAGTACCCAATTATAATAGTTTGCAGGTTAGGGTTATGTTTGATTAAACTTACATTGGACTCTTTTTCATACCATCTATGAGGTAGAGTTCCAGGCGCTTTTGTAATTGTATCCCTTGTAGGCCTAATTCACCTAATTAACAATTATATATCCAACGCTTAATTCTTGTACCCTTCGCTATTTCTCCTTCGTTTGTTAATACTTGTATACATCTTTCTTGATAAAACTAGTTTTAGTCACTGCATTCTCCTTAATGCATTTGCCATGTCTGCAAAACGGTTACAATTCTTTCTCTCCTGACATATTTTTTATAAGTCATTTTTCACATAAATCTTTTACACTCTACAATAACATTTCCTACAGTTATCATATATTAATTATATACTCACCTTTACTTCTTTCCACTCCCATCACCCTGTCTTAGAAACTGGCGGCATTGAATGATATCGTATTCATAAAGTTTCATTCAAGTGAATAAGTAAGTTGTTAATTTCCAATCTATCTAACATTTGTTCACAACTCCATCATTTGTCAAGTTCATCTTCAATGTGTTTGATCGAGTTCATACAAACTGAAGGTGTTATTAACCATTCCTGTTTCCAGCAAAACGTACGTTATATCTGCAATGAATTATTAATAAATGTTATGACTAATAAAACCTAATCAATTGTTTTTCCAACATTTACCTTTTTCCATCAACTTTTGTTTGAATAGTTTAGTTTGAAATAATAGTATTAAATTATGTTTGTATTTAAAAACTACTCACTGTTTTTATACATTTCTTGATTATATTTTTCATTCTTTGAGATATTTCAATGACCGTGTCCGTACTAATATCCAGTGCAGCTGGACACGCTAAAATATTTTTAATAAAAATCGCAATGAATTAATATTTAACACTATGGTTATGCTTATATCCCTAACGAATGTAAAATTATCATTATATCGTTCCTATTCTGGCTGGATTCAGAATTTTCAATCAGAATCATAAGAAGCAGCGATTTGAAACTTATCAAAACAAGAAAAGCATTAAAATAACGTTTGCCGGTTTATAACTTATCTTTATTGTTTTGGAGAATTTTGCATACGTTTGAAAACTTGGCGAATTTGGCAGGCTAGTTCAGTTACACGTTCGTACTTCTCAGACTGGAAATGACAAGGAAAATATTGTCTGATTCTAAAACGAATTTACAAATTGCCGTAGGCAATACATTAAACATCTTCATGACGTATATATATATATATATATATATATATATATATATATATATATATATATATATATATATTGGCTATGTAGCTGTATATTTTAGATCAGTCCCAAGTGGTATATTTTTTCCTTCAAACGCATTTTCAATTACCCCAATGCAAGTTTAGCCAAGGACCGAGTCCGTTAAATGAAATTAAAGTTATTAAGTTGCAAAGTATTATATTTCGAAATTAATCAGTATATCTCATTTCGAACAACACAACATTCTCGCGGTGGAACAGAATAGCCTGAATGTTGGTCGGTTTAATCTGCAGCCACCAGAATTTGTACCACGCAATAGCCTGGTTCAGTTGGACTTGAAGTTTGTTGCGTATGGTGATATGGCTGTAAGCGGTGGTAAAGAAAGCTATGTCCTCTGCATAAAATGCTGTGCGGGAATGATTGTGGAGTAGGAGATCAGCCATATAAATGTTGAACAGGGCTGAAGGGAGTGAAGCACCTTACGGGACTCTTGTGGAGACCTGTTTGGAGAGAAGACTGCGTCATCGATCCTCACTTAGAAGGACGTACTGTCCAAGTATGAATCTATCAGGGATATATATATATATATATATATATATATATATATATATATATATATAATTATATAATATATATATATATATATATATATATATATATATATATATATATATATATATATATAATTATATAATATATATATATATATATATATATATATATATATATATATATATACTGAATAATGTGAATGTACTTACAGTGGTCAAATGGTTAAATCAATGGTTTAATCTGCAGCCACCAGAATTTGTACCACGCAATAGCCTGGTTCAGTTGGACTTGAAGTTTGTTGCGTATGGTGATATGGCTGTAAGCGGTGGTAAAGAAAGCTATGTCCTCTGCATAAAATGCTGTGCGGGAATGATTGTGGAGTAGGAGATCAGCCATATAAATGTTGAACAGGGCTGAAGGGAGTGAAGCACCTTACGGGACTCTTGTGGAGACCTGTTTGGAGAGAAGACTGCGTCATCGATCCTCACTTAGAAGGACGTACTGTCCAAGTATGAATCTATCAGGGATATATATATATATATATATATATATATATATACTCAGTCCCAAGTGGTATATTTTTTCTTTCAAACACATTTTCAATTACCTCAATGTAAGTTTAGCCAAGGATCGAGTCCGTTAAATGAAATTAAAGTTATTAAGTTGCAAAGTATTATATTTCGAAATTAATCAGTATATCTCATTTCGAACAACACAACATTCTCGCGGTGGAACAGAATAGCCTGAATGTTGGTCGGGTTAATCTGCAGCCGCCAGAATTTGTACCACGCAATAGCCTGGTTCAGTTGGACTTGAAGTTTCTTACGTATGGTGATATGGCTGTAAGCGGTGCTAAAGAAAGCTATGTCCTCTGCATAAAATGCTGTGCGGGATGATTGTGGAGTAGGAAATCAGCCATATAAATGTTGAACAGGGCTGGAGGTAGTGAAGCACCTTGCGGGACTCTTGTGGAGACCTGTTTGGAGAGGAGACTGCGTCATCGATCCTCACTTAGAAGGACCTACTGTCCAAGTATGAATCTATCAGGGATATATATATATATATATATATATATATATATATATATATATATATGTATTTAATTGGCTATGTAGCTGTATATTTTAGATCGGTCCCAAGTGGTATATTTTTTCCCTCAAACGCATTTTCAATTACCCCAATGCAAGTTTAGCCAAGGACCGAGTCCGTTAAATGAAATTAAAGTTGTTAAGTTGCAAAGTATTATATTTCGAAATTAATCAGTATATCTCATTTCGAACAACACAACATTCTCGCGGTGGAACAGAATAGCCTGAATGTTGGTCGGGTTAATCTGCAGCCGCCAGAATTTGTACCACGCAATAGCCTGGTTCAGTTGGACTTGAAGTTTGTTGCGTATGGTGATATGGCTGTAAGCGGTGGTAAAGAAAGCTATGTCCTCTGCATAAAATGCTGTGCGGGAATGATTGTGGAGTAGGTAATCAGCCATATAAATGTTGAACAGGGCTGAAGGTAGTGAAGCACCTTGCGGGACTCTTGTGGAGACCTGTTTGGAGAGGAGACTGCGTCATCGATCCTCACTTAGAAGGATTAATCAGTATATCTCATTTCGAAGAACACAACATGGAAATATCACAAATTAGGTCATATTCAGAACAGTAGGGAAAATAGACGAATAATAAGACGCCGTGAAGTAAGTTCCAACGTAGAGATAAGTCAAATGTTATCTGTCGCCCATACAAATAGCAGTAAAACAGGTAGCTGAGCGAGGGGTGCGATTAAAACTTGAAAAGTGAATTAAAAGTTCTCTTAACTCCCGAGTTATTTCCTAATAAAGAATTCCTGAGAGAAATCTCGGCGGGATTTTGGTTATTAAGGCGGCCGAACTCATCGAACAATATTTCAAACTGGACGGGAGAAAATTTCTATTTCGTCCTGCGAGGGAAATAAGCGGCGGCGGCAGAAGCAGCAGCGGCAGCGGGCGCCTCTTGTTAATAACCGGGATTTCGTCGTCTGTCGTTCGTTTTTTAATCAATTTATTTAAAGTACTCATAAAACAGCAGTTTATTCTGTGATTATATTATTAGAGCCAAGGATGGACTATAAATTATCATCATCGTTAAGCGTTAGGTCTATAATTTAATTTTAGAGGATTCAGACGATGTTAGTGTGTCTTGAATCGAATTCTCTCGCATCGTATTTCATGTTCACGTTGAAGCCTTACTGACTCACTCCCTGTTTTTTACTTCATCTTGAAGAGAAAGGCGACTGAAGGTTATCGTGCGAAGCTCATGGCAATCATGCTCCATCGATTTCAACACGTGAATACTAGTTTCGAAGTTATAAAACTGGCCATTTTAACACGGAAGACAAAGAACGTTCTGGATAGCCTAAAAAAAGGTGAAGACGAAGATTTGCGGGCATTACTCGATGATAATCCGTGTAAAACGTAAGAAAAATATGCATAATTGTTGGGAGTAACACAAGCAACCATTTCTAATCTCTTGAAGAACATAAGAATAATGCAAGAGCTTGGATATTTTGTGTTGTATTAGCGACCCGCCCCGGCTTCGCACGGGTGCAATGCTGATACTAAATTAAATACACTACAGAAAAAATATGAGCGTTGTATATAAAAACATAGCGGCCCGCTCCGACTTTGCACGGGCATAAAATATATATGCCTATGTCACTCAATGAAAACATGATTAAAATCGATCCAGTATTTTCGGTTCATTCATTACTGCCCTTGGCCTGCACGCATTAAATTTGGAGTAAAACAATTCCTCTTCCCCTATACTTACTATGAAGATTTCCTGCTATCTTTGGAATATCTAAATTCATACAATTTTTATTACATTACACATTTTTAAACGCAAATTTTAAATTTGTAATATCTCCGAAAATATTTGTTTAATTTACATGCTGTAAGGAACCATATTGATCTATATTAATTGCACACTGTATTTAAGGTACTTAATTCGATAAGGATTAATGCCGTATTGCTTAAAATAGCTTCGTAAATAAGCCATTTTCTCACGTAAAAAGTAAACAATAAAAATGGTTAATGTGGGTTATCCCTAAAAGATAAACATATACCATCGCGGACTTTTTTGTAGACCTTTTTATGGTGTACAATACTGTAATACATTAATTTGATCTAACTCGTAGGGTTAGGCAGCGTTTTTGCTAATTGCTAAATAAGCCTAAAAAATAGATTAATTTACGACATCACGTTAGAAACCTCTAAAATTAGCAATGTTGCCTTAGAATATTATGCATGTATTATACATATAAACCTTCCTCTTGAATCACTCTATCTATTGAAAAAAACCGCATTAAAATCCGTTGCGTAGTTTTAAAGATTTAAGCGTACATAGGGATATAGGGACAGAAAAGGCGACTTTGTTTTATACTATGTAGTGATGAATTAAGGCCAAGATACATTGGAAGTCGTTTGGTCATACGGCAAACTCTGAAAGGTTTTTTTTGCATCGTATCTTATTGTTACCGTTGATGAAAAGCGGTGTTCAGGATGTCAGAGAATTAAATTAGTACATTTGCTAAATATGTTTATAAAAATATTATATTTTTTCCCCAAAATACTGTTTTTATAACATCTGTCTTTTCAGAGCCTTATTGCGGTATTTTGGACTTTTCTAGCAGATTTATTGGCCCTTCATGGCTTGTTGTTTATTTGAAAAAGGAATAACCCTTATAAGTGATCTATGGTTTCCAAGAAAAGATGATCATCAGAAACTGTATGCTTGCAGAGTGGGTCTGACATACCCAGCACCTTAAATAGGGCGAACCAAGAGATCAGCAAGCATTCAAACTTGTATAAAAAGCGATATTACACTGTTTAAACAACTTATCAGGCGCACATCAGATAATCCCGAATGAGCAACTCAATTTCCGTGCCAAACACTAAAACCTTCATCAGGCTGGGCGCTTCTCAGCAACTATCCACCAGGTATTAAGAAAGGGTCGCAAAGCTGGAGCAATCTTTTTAGATGTTTCCACAGTTTTTGATCAAGTTTGGCACAACGGTCTAATCTTCAAAGGGAAGAAGCTTGGTCTACCGAATGATCTAATATCCCTGATAGATTCATACTTGGACAGTAGGTCCTTCTAAATGAGGATCGGTGACGCAGTCTCCTCTCCAAAACAGGTCTCCACAAGAGTCAATTGTGGAGTTATAATTCGCATTATCATCAAAGCAACAATCACATTTTTTAATTCTCACACAAAGTACTGTTCGTTTGTTTTTAACATACTTTTTCCACTTGAGCTTGGCGTTCAGTGTCATATCTAAGTATTTTGCAGCAACTGCATACGAATTTCTTTTAGAACCACTGGTAGGCAATTTTAACTTTTAACTTTATTCGCCATTTCTTAGTCCATTATAGTTAACAATAACATTAGATTGAGTAAACGATTAACCCTACCTTTATACAACGTGATTGTTGATTGTCTATAACATTATTCAAGTTAAAGATAAATAAGTTTAATTTTTTACAAAAGGTTTATTTGGCCTTTACATTTTTTTTCGTTATAATTGAAAAATTATGTCGGCTGAATGGTGACCGCGATTCGTTATGCAACTTTCGGCTCTTTTTAAGACATTATTCATGGCATTCTGCATCTAAGGTTTGAATATCCTCAATATCCTTTTGATTTTAAAAAATCGCATAAGAAAGAGCCCGGTGGTAACCAATATGGCCCGCAACCAAAATTGTAGCGAGACTTTTGCCCCAACCTATATCGAGAATATTCTCCAGATTGTCACCTTTCAAAAGCGCGTGTTGTATTAGTTGAACAAATACTGTTTTGACTTTAATTGAATCACCTACCGAAAACGAAATTACTTTAGTAGTTAAATTAATACCCATTTCTTCATATACATAATTTAACGCAAGTATAGTAGACATACGACTTACGTTGACATAATAAAATATGTACATGGATGGCTGATATTTATATTTAATAACGTATTAAATAACATAGGTTTCCTTTACCATAACCATAATATCGTTTTGGCAAATATATACTCAAACGTTCGGATCTCTCTGATACGCATTTTACGATGAGTTCATTTACTAATTATTCATTAGACGCGCGCATTCACCATTTATTTTAGAAGCGCATTCACCATTTAATGGAATCCTAAATTCATTAGTATCTACTTAGTTCAGGATTTCGGTTCACGTTTACGACTCGAAATAAGTCGTTTTACTGCAAGATGTTAATCTGAATTACTATTTCGTTTTCATCGTTCTGTCGAATAATAAATGTATTCGGCTTTATCCATTAATCTCCATTTATGTATATTTTCAGATTTGTCCTTGAAAGTATTTCCAAATGAGATTTGTTTGTATGGGGCATAACTACGTAATCAAACATATTAACCTTTCGACCTTTCGCTATTCGTTTGTCTCCGGCTCTTAATCTTCGGTTTGTTCCTTTAACCCTTTCTGCTTTACAATTCTACGTCATTATGCAAAGTCTGGAACGTAATAATTCTCGTTATTGTATCTGATCGTTTTCGTGTATCAATTATTTAGTGAAATATTAGATTAATACGTTCGAACCTTTTTTCCAGACTGCGGATTTTAGTCAGTAACAATCTACCGACAATAATTATAGAAAATGAGATCTGATAAATTTGTTGTGGCTGTTTGTTTTAGTGGAATAACCGAAAACAGTAGCTTAGTTATTTGGGAAAGGCATCTATTCTTTGCAGAACATAAAAAATTGGCTTTATAATTATCTCTAGTAGACTAGTATAGTTTTAATCTCGTAGTGTGAGATATTTTGTATATAAATAGAATTCACTTTAATTAAGCATATCTTTTTAATTAGCCCTATTAATTTTTTAATACTGCTATTAGTTCCAAAATCTGCCCAGAGGGCAGTAAGTATTTGTTATGTTTATATATTTGTTTATATATACATGGCATGTAGAAAATCACTTCATTAAGTGATCTCCTGTATAAAATACTATTTTAATTTATTAGTCTTATTTTAAAGCTTATTCTAAATTCCTAAAGTATATATGTCCAATAAACAGATGCGATTGTGTTGAATGATTTAGTCTACGCCCTGATTAGCGAGTACATTGGGATGCACTGACACTCTTTTGAAGTACTTGACACAAACACATTGAATTACACTCGTTATAGGTTCTAGAGGAATATTGCGTTGTATCACTTCATTTGAAACACAGTACAGAGTATAGAGTACACAGCACGCAACACGTATGATGGATATATGAAACTGGATTTTGTTCCATTGGCTTTGTTTGTTATGTCATGCTTTCAGCCACATTTGTGTTTGATTTAGGTGTGTTTGTAGGTTGATTGATGCTATGGCTGGATTTTCATAAGAGGTTAAGACTATCGTATCGTCTGCGAATGCTGCCACAGTGGTTATTTTTGTTCTAGATATATTGGCTATGTAGAGAAGATAAAGTACTGGACCCAATAAACTATCTTACGGAGATCCTGAATATATTGCAAGTAATTCTGTTCATGGCCTTGTTTTAGAGTAAAATGGCGATCTGTGAAATAAGAATTTAGTAGCTCATAATCCGGATGAAGATATCATACTTTATCAAAAGTCGTATGTAAGCAAAAGAAATATGTTCAGAAAAGCAACTGAACAACATGTTTTGGCGCTGGCACTATTATAACAGGATTCTTGCAGGCTTATCAACAAATGTACTTTATACTAATATCAATATTATCAATGATTTTAATTATTATTACGTGTAGCGATTTCATGGCGATATATTGATATTTGACCTGGTAACCAACCAACATTTTAGCTTCATTCCAGTTTGGATCACATGTAAATGTGATAAATAGGTTTGGCCGGTCGTCATGGTGTCTTGAGCATGACGCGAGCTACCAGTATATGATGATGAAATAATATATGCGGTATCATTGTGGTCGATATCAGTTACCTAGATTACTGGATGTCGTTGTTTAATGTTTAAATGATATCTTCTTTACAAAAAATAAAAATGGATATTGGAAAGCATTGTAAAAACGATTATTGTTTTGGATAATCTGCGCCGTATTATATATGTCAACGTTTAAATGGATCATCCATAATAGCTCTCCATATGGTACTTTGTCTAGGTTAATGATAATAACGTAGTTATCTTTTCGTCTTTTTATTGGAAACGAAAACGAACAGGAGGACCACTTGGTCATGATTTTACAAAATGACCGCAAAGTTATCGTAATTCCTCTCTCCTCCGTCTGCTTGATGTGGTTGTATAGACAGAGGGTGCTAATTGGTTTATTTAAATTAATTCTTAAAGGCTGTATTACTCCAGAATGGAAGCCGACATCCTTCCATACTTATTGCATGTTCAGTGATTTTAAAAGAGATGTATGAAAACATGAAGCTGATAAATATGAACATTTTATTCCACAAGAAAATGTGATTTTATATTCTTCCAGCTTTACATACAAAACATGCTTTACTGAATAATTTTATCAAGGATATTTTTTTTATAACATCTTTATTAGATACGCTTAGTACAATCTTAATTTACAATTAATTTATTACTACTTTTGCTATGTACTTGGATTAATTAACAAGCAAGACGAGTGCGAGAAAATACATCAGTATGTATTCCTCAATTATAAAATTATAATTATTTATTAATTATTAACTTATAGCTATAGTTTACACTAAATGTATACACTTTATATAAGTTCGTATGGTTTTGTTCGTTTCAATCTCCTGGCATCCTACGCGCTGTCCAGCAGTTGTATTGCTTCCACGTTAATATGATTTAGTAATTTTCTTTCGTATTTCAACGCGAAATCTTGGATAACTTCGCAAATCTATTTGATTTCTAGGTCATCGTGCAGTTCTTCATTAGTTACATAGCGATAGGCATTGGTAATCAATCGAAGAACCTTGTTTTGACAGCGTTGTATGACTAGTTGATTTGAATTTTTAGTGCAACCCCATATTTGCACCCCATAGGTCCAAATTGGCTTTATAATTGTATTATAGATCAACCTCTTTGATTTTAGATCAAGTTGAGAGTATCTTCCGACTAACCAGTAGAGTTGTTTTATTTTGGTCCTAATGTGTTTTGCTTTTTGTCTAACGTGATGCTTCCAATTTAATCTACCGTCTTTTGAAAGCAATTCTGTTTATATTCTTTGATCTTTTGATTCGTCTGATTACTAATTCTATTAAAAGTAGTTTTGTCTGCAGAGGATATGGATAAAAATGGTTAAAGATTTTTGTATTTGAAAACTGTTTTCTCTAGTTTAAGTGGTGCTAAATTAAAAGAAGGCATTTTTGTTGGGCATCAAATAAGAAAACTCAGAGTTTAACGGCTTGTTTATGTCTAAAGAAAGTAATTCATGGATCATAAAGCTGAAAATGGCGAGCTTTTAGTGAATAACTTGTAACATAAATTTAAAACGATGGGATGCAGAATGTGTTTAAAAATAAATTTCTTGCATCCCCATTTCGATTTGTTCTCTCCTCATCTTGCAATTATGAGTGACGAACAAGGTGAACGCTTTAACCAGGATATAAAATAGATAGGAATAGGAATGCTAAAATATTAGCAGATTACTGCTAGTTTGTAATGAAAGAGGATTCCTCTGTCCACAAAAGTAAATGTTAATATTTCGTCATGTTCTTTCAAAATATATGGTTCATTTTTCTATTAACCACTTAATTAATTACTAACTATACATATTACTATTTTTTTTATAATTAATTTGATTTAAAATTTTCATACTGTATTATTTATTTATTGTACTGTAGTTTATCATATACATCTTTAAAAGGGCACGTGTTACAGAATATCTATTCAAGTTTTAATATCTATATTATTTAATATCTAATTTAATATCTATTCATGTTCAGCAGCTACAATTCGACAAAGAAACTATTTTTCAATCTTATAGAACAAAAAATGTCATTGGCATTGTTATACAGTGTTCGTTAAGCTCTAAGAATAACTCAGTAAAAATTAAATTAATCACCTAAAAAAAAGATAAACAAAGCTCTCGTAGGGGATCTGAACAAGGAAACTTTCCTGATATCCATTGCTTTTCTTATTTTCCTCGTTCGGTATGGATTTTAACGTCCTCTCCATTATGAAACCATTCAATTAATAAAGCTACGCTGATAGTTCGCTGTGAATAAGAAAACTTTTCCGGGATAATTTACCCAGACAGGGCAGAACTTCGTTAAATAATTACAGTAAATGAGATCTAACAGTTTTGTTGTGGGAGGTTGTCCGAGGGAAAAGACGGAAACTCTAATGGAGTAATTAAGGAAAAGGTTTGTTATTCTGAGAAATATAAAAATTGCTTTATAATTTTCTGTTGTAACACTGAGTTTAAACAATAAGAGCAATAAGAACTCACTAGTGATCGCCCTGTTATTAATTTAATTATGTTTCTGTCGTAACAGATTAAAAAGAATAATTTAAATATATGTTACGAAAATTTGTTTTCACATTATTTTCAATATAAGATCAGAAATGTGTTTAATATATTATAACTAGCGACCCGCCCCGGCTTCGCACGGGTGCAATGCTGATACTAAATTAAATTCACTACAGAAAAAATATGAACGTTGTATATAAAAACATAGCGGCCCGCTCCGACTTTGCACGGGCATAAAATATATATGCCTATGTCACTCAATGAAAACATGATTAAAATCGATCCAGTATTTTTGGTTCATTCATTACTGCCCTTGGCCTGCACGCATTAAATTTGGAGTAAAACAATTCCTCTTCCCCTATACTTACTATGAAGATTTCCTGCTATCTTTGGAATATCTAAATTCATACAATTTTTATTACATTACACATTTTTAAACGCAAATTTTAAATTTGTAATATCTCCGAAAATATTTGTTTAATTTACATTGCTGTAAGGAACCATATTGATCTATATTAATTGCACACTGTATTTAAGGTACTTAATTTGATAAGGATTAATGCCGTATTGCTTAAAATAGCCTCGTAAATAAGCCATTTTCTCACGTAAAAAGTAAACAATAAAAATGGTTACTGTGGGTTATCCCTAAAAGATAAACATATACCATTGCGGACTTTTTTGTAGACCTTTTTATGGTATACAATACTGTAGTACATTAATTTGATCTAACTCGTAGGGTTAGGCAGCGTTTTTGCTAATTGCTAAATAAGCCTAAAAAAATAGGTTAATTTACGACATCACGTTAGAAACCTCTAAAATTAGCAATGTTGCCTTAGTATATTATGCATGTATTATACATATAAACCTTCCTCTTGAATCACTCTATCTATTGAAAAAAACCGCATCAAAATCCGTTGCGTAGTTTTAAAGATTTAAGCGCACATAGGGACATAGGGACAGAAAAGGCGACTTTGTTTTATACTATGTAGTGATTTAAATAATAAATGTCTTGTATATCGAAACATATTAAAATAACTAAATTAATTTCTATCAATAATCCACAAAACATTAATAAGTTTTTTAATATACATATTTTAAAGTCTCCTTTTACCAACTATGGGTTTATCTGGACTGGGCCTAAAGTTTAACGTGGATTGCGAACCACGGTCCTCAGCATTGAGCCTACCGACTGGCGAGTGACGAACTTTAGAAATCATCCCAGAAGACATCCGGTCTTGCCCAGCCTGGTTACTGGCGTGACTGGGATCATTTTTCTTGTCGGATTTTACACTCTTGCCTAGAACATTCACAAATTTTAAACAACCACAAACATAAATTTACGACCGTGCCCCAGCAGGATTGGAACCCGCGGCTATCGCAACAGTAGGAGGACCGTCCCATCGCCTTTACCACTGCGCCACCAAGCCGACTATTAATAAGTTTAAATTACTTCACCAGTGAACATTAAAACAAAGTGTCATAAGAACGATTATTTTCACAACTGCAACAACTTCAGAGCATCAAATATAAGTATATGATCGTTCTTTACTTTTATTTTATAATTACGGAGTAATAAATAAAGTAACACAAGTTTGTATATGAAAACAGATAATATATGAATAAAATAATATAAAATTAATATTTGACTTTAGCATATATGTTAGAACAATAAAAAATACAATTAGGTAATTTGTTTTTTCTAATTTAGAAATAAATATTAAAGGAATATATTTACAATCATTAAATTAACTAATGTTTTTTTAAAACTAAGTTCTCTAAAGCAAAGAATAAAAAGAATTGATACAAGGTCCAAAGAATAAAATGTCATATATTCACATATCTTATTGTATTAATCGTTAAATACCTTAATATTTATCAATGCTTTAAAATGTCTAAAAATTTAGTGTTAATAATTTAAAAGCTTAATAACTAATAATATATTGTTAATAATTAATTAGTTAATAATGTATTGTTTATAATTTCTGCTATTTGTCCTATGTGGGTCATCTATAAAAATTATGTAGTTAGTTTCATTCATGTAATCAGCAACAAATTAGGAATTAAAATTTTATGAAGATATTTTATAATTCTAAACTCTTGATGAACAAATTAACGTATATATTATCTTAACCTTAACGTCCACAATTATTGCTTTGTTCTTTTAAAAACGATTTTTATCGAAGTTTATATCGTTTATCGAACTATTATTAAAATATAGCCAACATAATTTTATATATTAGTGATGGATTTCATAATAATTTAATGTTATTCTTAATAATCCCATAACTTTGGTCATTGAAACTGTATAGGTGATTTCGCACAATTTCTGAATAAGAACGGATACTTATCTTTTTTAAAGAAGACGATTTCACATATTAAGCTTTAAAATATTTGGCTTTAGAATTAAAGTAGAAAACATCAAATAATTGACGGCTGATGAATCCTTCTCTTTTCATCTTTGCTTCTCTAAGATGGCTTGGGTTAAAGAGAGGCAATAATATTGGCGATATTTTTGTATAGTAAGTTTGAGGTCTTTCAAATACGTTCAGATTCGACTTGTTTCTCTCTAAGTTTGTATTGAAAATGGAGCTATTCATTTAAGATGAGACAACCAGTGCACAGATGAGCAACAACTTAATAGATGTAGGTTAGAATGGTTTGGACATGTCTGTCGTATGAAAGGTGAACGAATACCTCAAAAACTGGCAACTCCAATCAGTAACTGAAGCAAATTCGATTGTTCTACACTAAAAACATATTAAATTTTTCGTTAAAATAAGAATACTATATCTTATATGTTTATACGTACAAATATTTCATACACTTTAATTCATGAATTGTTTGTTGATCAGTAGAAATCATATTATAGATGTACGAAAGCTTTTACAAACATTTCTTGTATCCGCGATCAGAAACCATAAGATTTTATAATTAAGACTTTGAGGATTATGATCCTAGAACTATCTCTGTGATTATTGAATTTATTGAACTGTTCTTGTATTTTCATTAATAAATACATCCACTAAACACTACTGTGGTATTTGCGTCACAATATGAATATGAAAAACACCCATTCTGAACAATCGGATAATATATGGGGATATTAAATATATGCCCATGTATTTTATACCGCTATTTCGACGAGTACATGCATTTGTTTATATTTGGACTAAAAGCTTTTTATATTGAGTACCTGAACCGAGGTAAATATATGGATTTAGTTATGTTGAGCCCCTCCATTTCTCTCTGGTATGTAGTGCATTTGCTTCTCAGATGTTCATTTTAAGTAAATATGTAGTAAGATTGGCTGAGGCTAGCTACGTATTCGCTGGTATTAAGTTCGCAAACAAAATTCGAGTGTCTGGGTGAGTGGATGCGAAAGTGGATTTTCCAATATATCTAAGATCTCTGTCGCACTCCTCCTTGCTGCGACAAAGGAATACAAATCGTATATATATGAGAACAGTAATTCGAACAAATTATCTTTATAATTTATTTATCGATATTCTACATACTGAGTGAGGTGTAATTAAGTTTATCGATAATTTTAATATGTTTGAACACACGTGCAGTGATGTCATGGCGATGCATTGATGTTTGACCTGGCCACAACAAAATTTTGATTTTATCCCAGTCTAGATTGCACGTATACTTAAAAAAGTCACGGTGTGTTGAATTGTCTATTCTTGCATATGGTGGTATCGGTGTTTCATCTATATAATTGATGATAGTATCAGGCAAAGAATTCCACGGTTGGATAACGTCACGTACCTAGATCTCCACTTCGACTGACGGTTCGGTTGGCATTTCCAAATTCAGAAAGTAATCCAGAAAGGTTCTGGGATAGCAAACCTGCTCTCTTCTCTGATCTGCCCTTCTAGCAGACTTTCCATTTCCATCAAATGCTTATTTTACAAGATGTTAATTCGGTCCGTACTACCCTACGCATCTAATGTCTACTTCAAGCTTGTTACACCCAACCAGGTGAAACGGCTCCAAGTTTTCCATAATAAGCTCGTCAGCAGAATTTTGAACACTTCATAAATTAAGCAATTCATATCTCGATCCTTCCAACAATTCAGCTCAAGTTCTTCTGAAAACGCGCTTGTTCGCGAGCTGGTTGACATGCTGGAAGCTTAACATTACGTCACCGCTAACCTTCCGTTTACCAGGCTGAAACGATCTCATCCGTCGCTGCAGTCATTACTTTTGTCTCCATACATTCAGTCATGTCTCAAGTTCGCGAATCAATAGGCAAGCAGAGGCAGTTCCACATAACCAGGTCTTACTGATCACTTTAGGGCAAGTATCCGCGATCAGGTCGTCCGTGCCATGCATTCAACCGCCTAGTTTTACGCCAGAACAAAAAAAGCATCAGACTAATTTATATAGTACTCAGAAAGAAGCCTCCTTTGATTAAACTTTAATGTATCGTAATAGCTTATATATAAAAAAAAATGGTGAAAACATTGTATGTGCCTTTTAAATTCGAGTTTTTCCATTAATTTCCCGGATCTCACCATCAGATCCTGACCTGGTTCCAACGGGACCACATCGGAAGTGCACTCTTTCGAACAAAAAAATAATTTTGAAAATCGATTCACAATTAACGAAGAAATAACCGGCATGTAATAAAAAAAATATACAGTCGAACATTATATCGAGTCGAGATTATGTACAATTGGCGCCATCTAGCGAGAAAAACGTTATGAACTTCTTTAGTGACCTTTGAATAATTTTGGCATCAAATTCGTAGCATCCACCTGAATCGCTTTCTCTAAATTTACTACCCATCCAGAAACAGGCACTAAAATGTTCGGCTTCATAAAAAAAACTCCGGAACCATTACAACGTTAAAACAAAAGTCGCCCTCGTCGAATACGGAAAACGCCAACGACATTTGCCTTTTGCCGTCGACGACTAAACAGCAATTAACAAGTTAACATCATCCGCCAGATATTACTACATCATTTGCTCGTGCCGGCGCTCCTTCTTCTTTTCCAGACCGAATGGCTGGAACTTTGATCGTAAACTGCGACCCGATGAGGAACAGTGCCTGTTAAACGCCACGGGGAGCTTTATTAAACGACCGACTTCTGAAACGTTTACGATTTGAATGACAAGCGTCTGCGAGTGAAGCCTCCTCCCGTTCGACATGGCAAATAAGAGGCGAACTTTAAAAGACCCGATAACGATGAAAATTTCGAATATACGTGACGGCAATGCGGGAGTCGCCCGAAAAGGAAGAGGAATCTTCGGCGGTGGTATAGTAACGAATGACGCAAAATGACATTACGTATTAACAAGAACCATATTACTTTTTTTTTTGGATTTAGACAAAACTATATACGTGGGTTTTATATAACTAGCATTTATTATTGTATTATTTGTAGAAAGAATGGCGTTTTTACAACTCTGGATTTCGATTCAAACTGTTTACCTACTATGCAATTTGTAGTACGACAAGTTGTAGAACCCGTCATTCAGCTAATCGTACAACGAGGTTGATTTTTTTTTCTTGTTCCAAGATGACCAGCTAGAACCAAATAGTCTATTCCTGATATCACTTTGGGTTCGGGATAGATGTTTCGTGGACGACAGAGGCCCTAGATTACGACTGGGATTGTCGTAGTTGGTTATCTACCGAGGTTTGTGGATAGTTAGGGATTTTATCAAGGTGTTGTCGTGTAAAAGGCGTCTAGGGTTCATGAACGGGATCTCTGATTTGAGGTGAGTGTTGACATTCCCCATAAACCATGGGGCATTGAACAACGCGCGGACTTTTTTGGATGGACCACTTGGAGTAGTTCAAGTTGTCTCTCAGAAACATACCTGTACCACACCTCTGCTCCGTACAGGCAGACTAGACTGGATTGGAGTTTACTTTTTCTGCAGAGGAGTGCGAAGAGAAGACTGTACACGCCATTGCCTTTGCAGATAGCGTGCTGGATTTGGGTTGACCATTGGAACATGCGGTCGAACTGGATACTGAGGTATGATACTTTCTGGAGCTAAGGGATAGGCACTTTATAGATTAGGAGGCTATAAGCGCAGGACTCCTTCTTGCGGTGGAACAGAATAGTCTGAGTTCTGCTCGGGTTTATCTGCAGCCGCCAGAATTTGTACCATGCAAACGCTTGTATCAGTTGGACTTGAAGTGAGTCGCGAATAGTGTCGGGACTGCAACCGGTTGTAAACAAAAGAAGTGTCAAAAAGCGGGGAAATCAGCCATGTAACGGTTGAACTGGGCAGGGGCTAGTGGAGCACCTTGCGAGACTCCCGCGGAGATCTGTTTTCGAGAGGAGACTGCGTCACCGATCCCCACTTGAAAAGACCTACCGTCCAAGTATGAATCTATCAGGGAGATTAGGTCATTCTGTAGACCAAGCTGTTTCGCTTTGAATATGACACCGTTGTGCCATACTTAATCGAAAGCTTTGGAAACATCTAAAAAGATGGCTCCAGTTTTTCGATCTTATCTTAATGCCTGGTGGATTATTGTTGCGACGCGAGCAGCTTGATGAAGGCTTGAGTGTTTGACACGGAAACCGAATTGTTCGTTCGGGATTATGTGGTGTGCGCCTGTGAAACTGTTTAAAGTGTGTAAGATCGTTTTTTCGGCAAGGAGGTTGAGCAGGTCAAAAATATATTGTACAATCGCGTTTGATATACGACAAATCGCAAAGCGTGCGAGCACGCAATCGACTTGTCGAAAACACTGTAAATTCCGAGCCTTGATCGTCGATATTATAGTGCGTAAAGTTTTTGTGTGTGACCAAGGAACTGATTGACTGTCCAATTTGTTGTACAATTTGTCGTACTTCTAACTGCATTGTGTGTGGGCCACTTAACCCAACAATAGTTTATTGAGGAATTTCTTTTAGCTGAGATTTGATGAATATTATTTTTATCTAATGTATTGCGTTATGTTTTGATTATGCTATGTAACACAATTTTTCTAACACAATGAAGATCACATGCTTTGAATTCCTTATTCCATTATTTAAATCATTGTCTATTGATATGGTTGTCTAACACGTTACGTTCCATATTAAGTGTGAATACTATTTACGCTTAAAAACTGTATTACACCATAATGGCAACCGATATCCTTCCATATATCCTTATTGCATATTCAGTTATTTTAAAACAGACGTATGAAAACACGAAACTAAAACAAGAAATACAACTGGAAAGTTTGTGCTGGTTTAAAAGTTATTGCCATATTGGCCTACAGTGAGCTTTCAAGATATTTTGTTGTTTTTTTTGTCCGCGGAACTGTAGAGACATCTAAAGCCACTGTGAAGTTAAATATTGGAGAAGAAGAATTGACTTTTTCATAATAAGTCAAACATTAAATACGAACCTCTTATTCCAAAAGAAAATGTGATTCTTCCTTCTTACATATAGAATATGGTTTAAAGAAAATTTTGTCAAGGCCATGGATAAATACGGTAAAAGATTTTCTTATTTATTACAAAACTTACTGAACAAGGCATGTAAAATAACATATTAAATTTTTAAAATAAAGACGCTGGTAAATATTTGTTAAACTGAAAATTGGAAACTATTTTGCGATACATTGAAAACGATAACAATTTGAAAGAGCCGGTATTCGAAATTGTGTTGAACTGCATTCTATTGCATGGCTGTTTTCATGCCATATAATCATTTCATATTTTCGGCCATGTTTCATGGTTATTTGTTCGTTATTTCGGCATTCATCCGACAACAAAAATACGTAATACCAGAAATTAACAGTTTTTTAGCGATCGATAAATATATTTCTCTACACTATAACGCTTTTTTACGCATATGCCGTTTATATGCCGATTTTTTAATCAATCTGAAATGTTAACATAAAAACATATTATGAAATTCCGATACAATTGACAGTTAAAAAAAAAGAAATAAAAAACAGGTAAAAAGAAATGATTGGTATGTTACGTTATTCCGTATATATGCTATGGTTTAGTTAGAATCCTAATTTAGTTTGTAATAATAGAAAAGAAAGAGTATACTACATAGTATATTATGATGCTTTCAGTGAAATTGAAACTAGTATCATAAAAGATAATGTAACGGGGTTATAAACTTCCAGGTAATCTTGAGAATCTTTTCCATTAACACATATGTACTACAAACACTCTCAAATGTTGGTATTGTCATTTGTCTCATATATTATACTTCTGTAATATTGTTAATATATTTTAAACATATTTTTATAAATCTTATATGTACAATAGTTATGAAACGTGTAAGATTTAAAACAGAAACATTTGTTTTACTTGAAAACTATTTTAATTTAAAGAATAGAAAAGCGGACTTATTGGAATGACGAATGAAATTATTGAATGAATGAATGAAAGTTGATTAAATCATATTGCAAATTTTATCCATCTGCATATAAAACAAAATAATCAGTTATATTTAAAACAATTGATTAACAAAGTTGATTAATTAAAATAACAATCAAATTCTTCGTATAACAAAAGAACCAACTACATTTAAACAATTTAATCAAAATAAAGTTGAATCAATTAAATTACAAACAACTATAGTTCATTTCAATCCATTTATAATTGAGTGATTAAATTAACAACGCAGAAAACCATTATCCTAATAAATTAACTGTCCAACTAACAATCGAGTGTGTAGGTGAATTTTCGGATGAAAAATTCTGCATGTTATCCACCAGATTTATTTGTCAATTATTTCTACATTTTCGTCTGCTGTTTTGGATTATCGAGCCAGCTTAAAAGGTGTTTTATTACGACATGATAAAGTCTGACTTCATTCCTTTTTGGAAACTCATCAAAATTTTATTTTTAGACATATATTTTACATATATATACATATATATATATATATATATATATATATATATATATATATATACATATATATATATATATATATATATATACATATATATATATATATATATATATATATATATATATATATGTATATATATTTATATATATATATATATATATATATATATATATATGTATATATATTTATATATATATATATATATATATATATATATATATATATATATAATATATGTTATTTATATTATATCTAATATATATTTGTCCTTTGTGACGAATAATAATGAAAAGTAATTAATCAGGCGTTGAACGGTTTGTGAACTTTGTGTAACTATTTGGAATATCAGTACTGACAAATATATTTAACTAAATTAAATTCTTTTCTTCTTTCATAACAAAATCGCTTTCATTGTTCGCCGATCATGAAGACGAACTTCTTGTACTTGTACCTGAACAAAATGGCAATGGATCACTGTCCGTACATGGAACTGGCTTCGACACTGATAATTCTTATTGTTTGTTAATATTATTATATATAGTTAATATTGTTATTAATACTATTTGTTTGCATTTACACCTACTACATTCATCGAGCAAATGTATCAATTATCTACATGATTTTTCTGTTCTCTCCACAATATTAGCATCGAAAATGAAAAGTATAGGTTTTTACCAAATGACCACTTGTACAGCTTTGTGCTGTACGCATTACAAAACAATGTCGGTATTCATGGCTTGTCAGTCTTTAAACAAAGTAATGCAAATACACATCTTCATGATTTTTCCACATTTACCAACATATCACTACATAGTATAAAACAAAGTCGCCTTTTCTGTCCCTATATCCCTATGTGCGCTTAAATCTTTAAAACTACGCAACGGATTTTGATGCGGTTTTTTTCAATAGATAGAGTGATTCAAGAGGAAGGTTTATATGTATAATACATGCATAATAGTAAAGGCAACATTGCTAATTTTAGAGGTTTCTAACGTGATGTCGTAAATTAACCTATTTTTTTAGGCTTATTTAGCAATTAGCAAAAACGCTGCCTAACCCTACGAGTTAGATCAAATTAATGTACTACAGTATTGTACACCATAAAAAGGTCTACAAAAAAGTCCGCGATGGTATATGTTTATCTTTTAGGGATAACCCACATTAACCATTTTTATTGTTTACTTTTTACGTGAGAAAATGGCTTATTTACGAAGCTATTTTAAGCAATACGGCATTAATCCTTATCGAATTAAGTACCTTAAATACAGTGTGCAATTAATATAGATCAATATGGTTCCTTACAGCATGTAAATTAAACAAATATTTTCGGAGATATTACAAATTTAAAATTTGCGTTTAAAAATGTGTAATGTAATAAAAATTGTATGAATTTAGATATTCCAAAGATAGCAGGAAATCTTCATAGTAAGTATAGGGGAAGAGGAATTGTTTTACTCCAAATTTAATGCATGCAGGCCAAGGGCAGTAATGAATGAACCAAAAATACTGGATCGATTTTAATCATGTTTTCATTGAGTGACATAGGCATATATATTTTATGCCCGTGCAAAGTCGGAGCGGGCCGCTATGTTTTTATATACAACGTTCATATTTTTTCTGTAGTGTATTTAATTTAGTATCAGCATTGCACCCGTGCGAAGCCGAGGCGGGTCGCTGGTAACATATACAAGGCAAACAACACACTTTGAATCAACTTAGCAACGATGTCTGCATTTTTATAGCATCTTTAACTAGCAGCCATTATAATAGTGTAGCCACCATACGTCAACTCGAAAACTAAAACCAACCTTGACACAGATTGAAGATCTGAGTGAATGACGTTCGAATCGTTCTCATCTGCTCAGATCCAAAAGTTGTCCAACTTCACTCCGATTTGTAAACTTGTGAAGTGAAGGGCGTTCATTCATAAAATGGAAAAAAATACTATAAACTTTAAAAACAGCCATTAGGATAAATGGAAAAATTACTTTTCAAAAGTGGAAGAAAAATATGTAAAAATTAAATTATACCTACATCCAATAAAATTATAATGCAGAATATCGTTATCCCAAATAAATTAACCGCCCAATTGACAATCGCACGTACGGATTTTCCCACAAAAAACTCGATGTTATCCATCGGATTTATTTATCATTTATTTCCAATTTTCGGCCTGTTATTTCAAAACGTGATATTTTCGTAACGGCTTATCGAGCTGGCGTGAAAAAATGTTTTTATTCTTAAACGATAGGGACGCGGTCGTGTTTTGCTGACGAGAAGAGAACTGTCCCTCTGTTCTGTTGGTTTTCCATTGTTTCGCCTGGCGAACGGGAGGACGCATTTCGAGGTGCATATTTACGTATTTGCACGAACAATTCTTCATTTAAACAGGCGACAGCTTATTTGTGTACCGGCAACGTATCTAGTGTTGGTTTTGTAGAGAAATATGCTTGTTTGCGTGGAGATTTTCCCTTTTTCCCCTCTCTTTGACGATGCTCCAACAAAGAAATCAAGCCAACAAAGTAAACTGCTCGAAATTTTTATTTTCTTTCCGCAACTGTACGGAGAAGGGACGGGAAGATAATTGTATTGAAATGCGTACGGTTTGAGGCTTACGTACAATTATTTTTATATTTTTAAAACAGCAGTTTTATCTGCAATTTGGAGGAAGAGATGCAGATTATTTATGAAAAACTTAACCCAGCAAGTATTGTCAAACTCACAAACATCTATTGACCTGGATATTTGAGTAATGATAGTAAGAGTGTCCACAACATCAATACAGAGATAAAATTGTGATTTTTTTCTATTACAATCACTATCATCAATCCATACTGTATATACTGACTGAATATGTTGCTTTCTATAATCTATTCAAAACAGCAGTGAATCCACGTCATCTGAATTAATGTCGCAATGTTTCCGCATCAACTCTGAGTTTTAGTATATTTTGACTTTGACATATAACAAATTTCTAATCTAAATTAAATAATTAACCAAAAATGTTATCTAATATAATTTATTGTAACATTACGGTAACATCTAGTGCATATATTATTGGAGAACTTAGAACTACAATTAATTATACACCGACAATATTTTATAGGCTAGAGTTCTTTTATTATATTTACATTGAACTTTTATATGTCTATATGTCTTATTATATGTATATGTCCTTATTTTGTTCTGTTGTATAAATCTTTCTTGATACGACTTTATCAATCACTTCATTCTCCTTAATGCATTTGCCATGTCTGTAAAACAGTATTATTTCTCTCCTTATACATTTTAACCAAACGTTCATGTATATTCTCAACAAGAAGACAAAACGCAAATAAAGCTTCTACATTCTATAATACAATTTCCTACAGTTAAAGTATATTGATTAAAGTATACTGACCTTTAGTTGTTTAGTTCATTCTTTAATATGGTTTCTTCAAGTCTTATTTAAAGTATTTAGAGAACTTGGAGGAAAACACTAATTCTGCACCAGGCATAAAACCTGTTTCCAGCATGAAGAGCTATATGTTTGCAATGAATTTTTAATAATTGTTATGACTAACAAAACCTTTTCGATTGTTATTCCAAAGTTTACATTTTACAATCAACTTTTTTATGTTTACACTATTTTTATTATGTACCATTCTGAAATCATTTAGATATACAAGTTGATATAATAATTCATCCTTGATTTTGTTATATGTTTTAAAAATTACTTTACGTCACTTAAATTATATATTACCCAACACTGCAGGGAAGTGCTGCATATAAGCTGTTTATGGATAATTTTCAGAATAAGTCCTTTATTCCCTAAAATTATGTTTCTAATAAAAAAACCTACGGACGACTTTTATAGGCTCATTATTTACATGTTCGAACTTTTCAAACAGCGTTATGTCTATTTTTAATTAGTATAACTTTCGATATGCGCATATTGATGACGTGAGTTCACTGCTGTTTTGAATAGACTATATATCTTAGTCATCTATGTCTGGTGTATTATTACAATAATATTTACTGAAATGTGTGGATTAGCCACTAGCCAAATCTTGTCAAATTTTGTCATATGATATAAAGTAAACACCTATCAATTTACAGAGATATTTACACCCATATATACAGAGATATATCTGGCGATCTACAACCCAATAGACTTATTGAAAAATTCGCCAAAAATTACGTTGGGTTATAAAAAATTATTTATTTTTAAGGAGATATATATTTATTACAAAAAAAGTATTCAAAAACATTGTAAAAGTGTTAAACTTATTGTATCTATGTAAACTAATAATTCATTTTAGTTAAATTTAAGTAAGTAACAATTTATAAGTTATATGAAGTTCATATGAAAAAGAAATGTTTGAATAGAAATGAAAAGCTAACGATCAGCTTTAAATTTACGTAACTCAGCACAAAAACAACGGTTCTTCTCCCTTTTGCATTGTTTTGAAGGGGCCAAGAAAGAATCCAATTAAGCATTCGACAACTTTTCTACAGAGCTTGTTTTGGATGCAAAAGAATGTTGTCTGTAAATTTTCGATAAACTTATTAAAAAGGTGATGGACATTATTTTACATTATATTATTACATTATATTTCTATTACTAGAGATACAAAGTCCAGTCGTTTACAATCATACTATTTTTAGTTTAATAAACACGTTACTATTGAAGTTTCTTATCAATTGTACTTTATAAAAAAAATATGAGAGAGAGAGGCAGCATACGTAGCAGTTAAAACCGTGACTAACTAGTAATCATAACAGAAATAGATTGAAGTGGGTTAAAACACATGAAAATTGGACTGAAAAAATAGAAAACATTCCTATGGATGTGTAAGTTCAAATTTCAGATTTTTGGATATAATAGACATGTTGTTTATATGCAGAAGCTTTCACTATGCAGACTGTTAAATATAGTAGTAACGTGTTGGTCTAAGGATGCTCTGGTAATGATAAAATTGGCCATATGAAAGAAATATATAGAAATAACAAAGAAAAATTGACTTTTATTACCGAGATATTACCAGTATGTTGATGAATAAACTGATATTTATTTTATAAATGTGTATTATTACTGCTTATTTAAATTTGTATTTTGTTTTCAGACTAAAAACAAGAGTGATGTAACCAGAAGGTCAGGGTTCCGACTCAGTCATGGATTTTAGCTCGTGCACCAGCTGGCTCTGCTCCAAGAACGAGGAAGAAAAAAGCATGTGCAACAATCACGCGTCCAACAACGAGCATCAGGCCATCATCATGACTGAGCAGACGTCCGCCGCAGGAAACTCCAGCTCCTGCGACGACGTCATACCACCGTCGAGGAACTGCTTTAGGCTGGTTGTTTTAGGTAAGATTTTTTTAAATAATGTTTATTTATATTTGAAAATAAACTATATAATTCTCTAGACAATACTCTATATATATTATAATATTTTATAATAATGTTTAATATTGAAATAGATTTTAGGTGCTTTATTGATTTAATTTTTTTAAAATTAATTACATCTTACATTAAATATGCTTAGTACAATCTCATTTTACAAATTAATTTATTATTACTGTTCTGATGTACTTGCATTAATACACCAGCAAGGCGAGTACGGGATTAATACATCAGTATGTATTTCCCAAATCTTGTTCAGCGATTAACATTTTTTAGGTATAGTTACTGCAATTTTAATTTGCAAGTTCATTTATTAATATTGTTTTTTTGTACTTGCATTAATACACAAGTAAGGTGAATATGGGATTAATACATCAGTAATGTATTTCCCAGATCTTATTCAGTGATTAAATTTTTTCTAGGTATAGTTACTGCAATTTTAATTTGCAAGTTCATTTATTAATATTGGTCCTTTGTACTTGCACTATTACACAAATAAGGCGAATACGGGATTAATATATTACTATGTATTTCGCAGATCTTATTCAGTGATTAAATTTTTTTTTAGTTATAGCTACTGCAATTTTAATTTGCCAGTTCATTTATTGATATTTTTCTTTTGTACTTGCAATATATAAGCAAAGCGAATACGGGATTAATACATCAGTATTTATTTCCCAGATATTATTCAGGGATTAAATTTTTTTAGGTATAGTTACTGCAATTTTAATTTGCAAGTTCATTTATTAATATTGTTTTTTTGTACCTGCATTAATACACAAGTAAGGTGAATATGGGATTAATACATCAGTAATGTATTTCCCACATCTTATTCAGTGATTAAATTTTTTTTAGGTATAGTTACTGCAATTTTAATTTGCAAGTTCATTTATTAATATTGTTTTTTTGTACCTGCATTAATACACAAGTAAGGTGAATATGGGATTAATACATCAGTAATGTATTTCCCACATCTTATTCAGTGATTAATTTTTTTTAGGTATAGTTACTGCAATTTTAATTTGCAAGTTCATTTATTAATATTGTTTTTTTTTGTACCTGCATTAATACACAAGTAAGGGGAATACGGGATTAATACATCAGTACGTATTTCCCAGATCTTATTCAGTGATTAAAATTTTTTTAGGTATAGTTACTGCAATTTTAATTTGCAAGTTCATTTATTAATATTGTTTTTTTGTACTTGCATTAATACACAAGTAAGGTGAATATGGGATTAATACATCAGTAATGTATTGTCCAGATCTTATTCAGTGATTAAAATTTTTTTAGGTATAGTTACTGCAATTTTAATTTGCAAGTTCATTTATTAATATTGTTTTTTTGTACTTGCATTAATACACAAGTAAGGTGAATATGGGATTAATACATCAGTAATGTATTTCCCAGATCTTATTCAGTGATTAAAATTTTTTTAGGTATAGTTACTGCAATTTTAATTTGCAAGTTCATTTATTAATATTGTTTTTTTGTACTTGCATTAATACACAAGTAAGGTGAATATGGGATTAATACATCAGTAATGTATTTCCCAGATCTTATTCAGTGATTAAAATTTTTTTAGGTATAGTTACTGCAATTTTAATTTGCAAGTTCATTTATTAATATTGTTTTTTTGTACCTGCATTAATACACAAGTAAGGTGAATATGGGATTAATACATCAGTAATGTATTTCCCACATCTTATTCAGTGATTAAATTTTTTTTAGGTATAGTTACTGCAATTTTAATTTGCAAGTTCATTTATTAATATTGGTCCTTTGTACTTGCACTATTACACAAATAAGGCGAATACGGGATTAATATATTACTATGTATTTCGCAGATCTTATTCAGTGATTAAATTTTTTTTTAGTTATAGCTACTGCAATTTTAATTTGCCAGTTCATTTATTGATATTTTTCTTTTGTACTTGCAATATATAAGCAAAGCGAATACGGGATTAATACATCAGTATTTATTTCCCAGATATTATTCAGGGATTAAATTTTTTTAGGTATAGTTACTGCAATTTTAATTTGCAAGTTCATTTATTAATATTGGTCCTTTGTACTTGCACTAATACACAAATAAGGCGAATATGGGATTAATACATCAGTAATGTATTTCCCAGATCTTATTCAGTGATTAAAATTTTTTTAGGTATAGTTACTGCAATTTTAATTTGCAAGTTCATTTATTAATATTGTTTTTTTGTACCTGCATTAATACACAAGTAAGGTGAATATGGGATTAATACATCAGTAATGTATTTCCCACATCTTATTCAGTGATTAAATTTTTTTTAGGTATAGTTACTGCAATTTTAATTTGCAAGTTCATTTATTAATATTGTTTTTTTGTACCTGCATTAATACACAAGTAAGGTGAATATGGGATTAATACATCAGTAATGTATTTCCCACATCTTATTCAGTGATTAAATTTTTTTTAGGTATAGTTACTGCAATTTTAATTTGCAAGTTCATTTATTAATATTGTTTTTTTGTACCTGCATTAATACACAAGTAAGGTGAATATGGGATTAATACATCAGTAATGTATTTCCCACATCTTATTCAGTGATTAAATTTTTTTTAGGTATAGTTACTGCAATTTTAATTTGCAAGTTCATTTATTAATATTGTTTTTTTGTACCTGCATTAATACACAAGTAAGGTGAATATGGGATTAATACATCAGTAATGTATTTCCCACATCTTATTCAGTGATTAATTTTTTTTTAGGTATAGTTACTGCAATTTTAATTTGCAAGTTCATTTATTAATATTGTTTTTTTGTACCTGCATTAATACACAAGTAAGGTGAATATGGGATTAATACATCAGTAATGTATTTCCCACATCTTATTCAGTGATTAAATTTTTTTTAGGTATAGTTACTGCAATTTTAATTTGCAAGTTCATTTATTAATATTGTTTTTTTGTACCTGCATTAATACACAAGTAAGGTGAATATGGGATTAATACATCAGTAATGTATTTCCCACATCTTATTCAGTGATTAAATTTTTTTTAGGTATAGTTACTGCAATTTTAATTTGCAAGTTCATTTATTAATATTGTTTTTTTGTACCTGCATTAATACACAAGTAAGGTGAATATGGGATTAATACATCAGTAATGTATTTCCCACATCTTATTCAGTGATTAATTTTTTTTAGGTATAGTTACTGCAATTTTAATTTGCAAGTTCATTTATTAATATTGTTTTTTTGTACCTGCATTAATACACAAGTAAGGGGAATACGGGATTAATACATCAGTACGTATTTCCCAGATCTTATTCAGTGATTAAAATTTTTTTAGGTATAGTTACTGCAATTTTAATTTGCAAGTTCATTTATTAATATTGTTTTTTTGTACTTGCATTAATACACAAGTAAGGTGAATATGGGATTAATACATCAGTAATGTATTGCCCAGATCTTATTCAGTGATTAAAATTTTTTTAGGTATAGTTACTGCAATTTTAATTTGCAAGTTCATTTATTAATATTGTTTTTTTGTACTTGCATTAATACACAAGTAAGGTGAATATGGGATTAATACATCAGTAATGTATTTCCCAGATCTTATTCAGTGATTAAAATTTTTTTAGGTATAGTTACTGCAATTTTAATTTGCAAGTTCATTTATTAATATTGTTTTTTTGTACTTGCATTAATACACAAGTAAGGTGAATATTGGATTAATACATCAGTAATGTATTTCCCAGATCTTATTCAGTGATTAAAATTTTTTTAGGTATAGTTACTGCAATTTTAATTTGCAAGTTCATTTATTAATATTGTTTTTTTGTACCTGCATTAATACACAAGTAAGGTGAATATGGGATTAATACATCAGTAATGTATTTCCCACATCTTATTCAGTGATTAAATTTTTTTTAGGTATAGTTACTGCAATTTTAATTTGCAAGTTCATTTATTAATATTGGTCCTTTGTACTTGCACTATTACACAAATAAGGCGAATACGGGATTAATATATTACTATGTATTTCGCAGATCTTATTCAGTGATTAAATTTTTTTTTAGTTATAGCTACTGCAATTTTAATTTGCCAGTTCATTTATTGATATTTTTCTTTTGTACTTGCAATATATAAGCAAAGCGAATACGGGATTAATACATCAGTATTTATTTCCCAGATATTATTCAGGGATTAAATTTTTTTAGGTATAGTTACTGCAATTTTAATTTGCAAGTTCATTTATTAATATTGGTCCTTTGTACTTGCACTAATACACAAATAAGGCGAATATGGGATTAATACATCAGTAATGTATTTCCCAGATCTTATTCAGTGATTAAAATTTTTTTAGGTATAGTTACTGCAATTTTAATTTGCAAGTTCATTTATTAATATTGTTTTTTTGTACCTGCATTAATACACAAGTAAGGTGAATATGGGATTAATACATCAGTAATGTATTTCCCACATCTTATTCAGTGATTAAATTTTTTTAGGTATAGTTACTGCAATTTTAATTTGCAAGTTCATTTATTAATATTGGTCCTTTGTACTTGCACTAATACACAAATAAGGCGGATACGGGATTAATATGTTACTATGTATTTCGCAGATCTTATTCAGTGATTAAATTTTTTTATTATAGCTACTGCAATTTTAATTTGCCAGTTTATTTATTGATATTTTTCTTTTGTACTTGCAATATATAAGCAAAGCGAATACGGGATTAATACATCAGTATTTATTTCCCAGATATTATTCAGGGATTAAATTTTTTTAGGTATAGTTACTGCAATTTTAATTTGCAAGTTCATTTATTAATATTGGTCCTTTGTACTTGCACTAATACACAAATAAGGCGAATACGGGATTAATATGTTATTATGTATTTCGCAGATCTTATTCAGTGATTAAATTTTTTTTTAACTATAGCTACTGCAATTTTAATTTGCCAGTTCATTTATTGATATTTTTCTTTTGCACTTGCAATATATAAGCAAAGCGAATACGGGATTAATAAATCAGTATGTATTTCCCAGATATTATTCAGTGATTAAATTTTTTTAGATATAGTTACTGCAATTTTAATTTGCAAGTTCATTTTTTAATATTGTTCTTTTGTACTTGCATTAATATACAAGTAAGGCGATTACGGGATTAATACATCAGTATGTATTTGCCAAATTTTGTTCAGTGATTAATATTTTTTAGGTTTAGTTACTGCAGTTTTAATTTACAGGTTAATTTTTTCTATTGTTCTATTATACTTGCATTAACACACAAGCAAGGCGGGTATGGGATTAATACATCAATATGTATTTCCCAAATCTTATTCAGTGATGTTATGTTAATTTTGATTGACTGATAAACCAATCTCATTGATCTTAGGCCAAGTCGAAAGTATGTTTCGACTAACCAATTTGGTTTTGGACTTGATGTGGCCAGCTTTTTGCCTAACGTGATGTTGGTCATTAAATAATAATAGAATTAATGTTTCTTAAAATCCATAAATCTATTATACATTCCATTCGAAAGGGACATCTTAATACTCTTGAATATGTTATTGAAAGCGTTTTTTGCCAGATATCTACAATCTCGAAATCCTGAAACTACTCACCCGAAAGAATATAAAGATTCTAGAGCTTTTTTGGATGCAAAAATATGTTGCATTTAAATTTCGATAAAAAATAGAATAATCATCAAAAGCAATTCAAAACAATAACTTTTTAATAAGGTGATCCGATGGGCGACGTATTCCTATAGCTATTTCATGATATTTCTATTACTAGACATATACATATATATTTAATTAACCATTCAGTAGCGCAACCGTTCAATGAAAACGTTTTATGTCAGATATTTACAATCTGATATCTAGTCTTGTGAATTTGTGAAAGTTATCTCAAATCTCTAAAAGTCTGTTATTTATCTTCCTAAAGGATTGTCCTATCGAATAAAAAAACTTCTAGACAAAATTACAGAAACACTCCTTCAACAGCAGATATAACATTTTCATAAACATGGAAAATATTCTAATTCTATTCTAGTTTGTTTTAGTTATATTAATAATGTAGGTAATTACACAAAATATGCTTGGGACCTTATTATTGAGTCCAGCAACGTCAATTCTTTCGGCATATTGCAGTATGGTCCTAATTTGGATTTGAGGGAAGTCAGTAGTGATTTTTGCAAAACAAATAATAAAAACAAATTCGCGTTTATCATCAGGACCTTAATTTTCGAAAATGCGACTGATGTGCCTAAAAAGTTTAACACTACTTATCATTGCAATATTGATAATTCAATGTGTACATGAGGATTTGGTTATATAGCGCATGAATTACGATTTATTAATGTAGATGAATCTGGTATGAATCTTTTTACATCCATTGATAGAATGTCATAGCTATAAAAAAATTGCACCTGTTTTTTCCACAACGTAGTTCCGTAATTTACTTACTTTAATGCCTAAACGTATTTTCCATTTAGTTACACGTGAACGTATGAATTTTTTATATAACCTATATAAGCTCCATGAGCAAATGACTCGCACAGCCCATGAATTAGTTCGTGTTCTTTAACATTTTATATCTTTTAAATATATTTTCTATTTATTTTTACTGGTAGTTAATTGAACACAAGATTTTCGTTCATATAACTAAAATATAGTAGCACTACCCAACAAGAAAATAATTTGGATCCCATTTATTTCAAATAAAATGAATATGGCGAAGAAATACTGTAATTTTTATGATATACAATTAAAGAAAGCTGATAGTTTCAAAGAAACTTTGTTTCATTTACATTCTGAATTATTTTAAAAAAATCTTATCAAAAATACAAATTGGTGCCTTATAAGATTGCTATATTTTGGCTTTTCTCTTATTTGTAATATTATAAGTTCGTTTTGCCCTATATGTAGTAAATTGAGATCTCAATTGACTTAAAATCAGAATCATATTGTTTTTCCTATTTTTCTTTACGTCTAACTCATAAACTGCAATAAATATATCTATAATTTTTTGTACTATGAATTTACAATTATAAATATAAGGGACACATATTTAAACATTATTAATTTGTAATATTTTATATATTCCATACAATTGGATCACACATATTTTCATTATAGACTACTATACATTCCTTTTCTAGAAATTGTCTGAACTTTACCGATTACATAAACCATCATCCTTTCTACATTCTCTGGTGACTTGTAATAACAGAAAATTGCTTTGCGATTTGCTTCAATCATAAGTTACGAAGACAGAATTTTAATACAGTAGAAGCTAACTCTCCTATTTCCTGCAAGATGTCTAGAATACTAATCTGGTGTCCTCCTTGTTCCAACTCTTGTATGTTATTTATATGTAGAATTATATTAAAGGAAAATACATACAAGAAGGAGCCGTATAAAGGAAAGATGTATACGAGACAGTGAAATACAGAATTTCTGCTTTTAAATCTATTCTAGTAAAATATTTACATATTTATATTCAGTTTTCTACTAACAGGTCAATTGAAAAGTCCCCGGCCTACCATAGTAAAACCCATTTTTTTGCCAAAATTAGTTATTTTATTCAACATAATTCCCTTCAAGGGCAATACACTGGTTATAGCGATCCTCCAACTTTTCGATGCCATTTTTGTAGTACGATTTGTCCTTTGCTTCAAAATAGGCCACAGTTTCGGCGATAACCCCTTCATTCGACGAAAATTTCTTCCCAGTGAGTATTGTTTTGAGATCTGAACACAGGAAATAACCGCTGAGGGCGATGTCTGGAAAATATGGTGGATGAGAAAGCAATTCGAAGCCCAATTCATAGATTTTTGCCTTCGTTTTCACTGACTTGTGACTCAATGCATTGTCTTGGTGAAGCAGCACTTTCTTTTTCTTCAAATGCGGCAAATGGTTTTCGGCAATTGCGCCCTTCAAACAAATGTAATAGTCGCTGTTGATGGTCCTTCCTTCTTTAAGATAGTCAATGAAAGTTACTTCAGGTGCATCCCAAGATACAGACGCCATAATCTTGCCAGCCGACAATTGCGTTTTCCCACGCTTTGGGGCGGGTTCATCGTGTGCAGTCCACTCGGATGACTGTCGATTGGACTTCGGAGTGAAATGGTGGAGCCATGCTTCATCCATTATCACATCCCGCTGCAAATACTCGGGTTTATTCCGGTTGATCATCTTCAAACACTGCTCCGAATCATCACTCATCGTTGTTTTTGGTTAAAAGTGAGCTCGCGCGGCACCCACTTTGTATAAAGCTTTCTCATACCCAAATATTAGTGAATGATATGATTTTTACGTTCAGTTGATATTTTTAGAGTGTCTTCTATTTCATTCAATTTCTACTTACGGTCATTCAAAAATCATTTTGTGGATTTTTTTAATGTTTTCGTCGGTAGCAACCTCTTTTGGGCGTCCACTGCGTTTACAGTCTTCGGTGCTCATTTCATCACGTCTAAACTTAGCATACCAGTCCTTGGTGGTTGATTTTCGTGGGGCAGTGTCCGGAATCTCCGCATAAAGCCAACTCTTTGCTTCAACTGTATTTTTTCCCTTCGAAAAGCAATATTTTATCAACACACGAAATTCTTTTTTATCCAATTTTTTCACAATAACAAACGTTTCTTCAATCAAAATGCTATAATTCACATACTAATGATCCGACAGCTGTCAAATTGATACACGCATCTTTTGAGGGTTGGAGCTAACTAAAAAATGATGGATTTAATTCTAGTAGCGTCATCTATGTGTCAGGCCAGGGACTTTTAAACTGACCTTGTAAGTTTGATTTTGCTCGAATTCGATTATACAACAAATTAAAACTGTGTCCTTTTATACATTTTTATAATGGCTTTTTGAAAACTGATAAAGAAATCCGATTGAGCTTCTTAATTCTATTTAATTGTATTTAAGTGGAGATTTAGATAACCATAGAATGTTGCAAATGCAGGGTTTATTAGTTGGGAATACTGTTTATAACTGAAGATTAGTCATAAGATATGTTTCCTTCCAGATAATTCAGCATTTCTAATAGAACTCTGTTTTAATTGCTTATTCATTGTTGCAAAATATTTCAAGTTAAATATTTTCCACCAAATTGTGTTATTTTTTGATGTTTAAATCCTTCTAAGTTAGATTATTAGATGAACTATCCTAACTATTTGTCATGCGTACAACATTTCGGGTGCTGATCTGTTCTCATTCTAGAAGGAATCTTGTGATGTATAGAACCTTGAGCTATATCTATAGAAGTTAAGAAATTTGAAGTATTTAAAACAACAAAAGCGAGCATCAAACAATACCGAGTATTTAAATATATTCTAGTACACACCAAACCAATATTACTTACCAATATATTGAACAAACGTAAAAAAAACAAGACCTTGAACCTACTAGAAGATCTTCAAATCTAACTGATATTCGTATATATAATATAAATTTCATATCAATGTACTATGATTTATCCTCGTTATAATTAAGATTGATTCAGTATAAATCACGGAATAGTTACGAGCTTCTACCTAAAAGGATAAATTACTCCTTCCAAGAGCTTAAGCGTATTTTGTAGTTTGAAGTCTATTAATTTATAGGGTAAACTGAACGAGAAGTACAGATAGGAAATCGAAATGGATCTAGCGCAATAGAATTTAGGAATTGCGGATTGTTATGCAGTAATTTACTCTTTTTTCCTGGCTATTTTTAATAAGTTCCTATTTTCTATAGTTCATCCAATGATAAGCTGTAGTTTTCTCTTCTCTTTGTTTTATCTTTGTTGAATTTATACTTTTTTCACTCACACACATTCCCAGAATTTAGTCCTTGACACTGTCAAATATATGTTCTCCATTTAGTAGCTGAAAAGCTACTGGGTTTTTATCTGACCTGAAACCTGACTTTTTGGCGAACCTTTTGTGTTGGGAGGTTTTGAGATTGTTCAGTTTTATTCGTTATTATTTGGCATTGCCAGTTTATTTAGAATATTTCATTGTTTTTACACAAATCATTCATTTATTTTTTATCATGATATAACCAAAAATCCGATGTATAGTATGATAGTCATATCCTTGTTTGGGAACTCATACTATAGCTAGATGTTCAGCCAAGAGCTTTGGATTTTGTTTAGTGCCTCTGGATCTGTTAGCTGTTATTTCTTATAGAAGGGATATATTGGAAGTTTTCTGAGAATTTCTTTTTAAGTTCGGATGTTTGTTAGTTTTTTACTGGTAAAGTTAGTGAGAACAGATTTGAGCTCCTTTAGTTTTATTCGCTAATGTTGGACACAGTCCATTCATTTTATCAGTATCTGCCTGCTAATAGATACAACTCTCTTTATAGATGCATCTGAATTTTCACCCACAACTGAAATTAATATATTATTCACGAATGTAGTCCTTGTAATTCTTTCCGGGTTAGGTATGTCACTAGCATGTTAACTACTAATACACTATGTCACTAAGATAGTAGAACACTATTTTGTGTCACTCCTGCTCATATTTTCTCCAATTTAGAATATTTATTCGCAAATTTCATTGTTTTTACACGGATTATTCAATTATTTTTATTCTCAAAAATACTTTTTTGTAATAATTTCGCATTCTTAGTTTTCACAATTTACTGTGGTATGATAGTTATATCCTTGTTTGGGAGTCTATACTACAGCTAGATGTTCAGCCAAAAGGTTTGGATTTGGTTTATTGCCTCTGGATCTGTTAATTTGTATTTCTTACAGAACAGATAAATTAGAAATCTTCTAAGAATTTCCTTTTAAGTTTGGAGGTTGTTTAGTTTGTTACTAGTAAAGTTGGTAGGAACACATTTGAGCTCCTTTAGTGTTATTCGCCATTGTTTAACGTAGTCTCTTTGTAGATGCATCTTGATTTTTAGCCACTACTATAAGATATGTATCATTCACGAATGCAGATGTTGTAATTCCTTCCAGATTAGGTATATCATTATCATATTAACCACTAGTACGATATATAACTAAGATACTAAAACTCTATCCTGTGGCACTCCTCATTGTATTTCCTCCAATTCAGAATATTAATTCGCATGTCTTATTATTTTACACGGATTATTTAATTATTTTTATTACTGCAAAAATTTTAAAAAATTGTGATAATGTCGGATTTTTAGTTATCACAATTTATTCTGGTGTGATTTCCCAATCCTTGGTTGGGACTTCATACTATAGCTAAACATTCAGCACGGAGCTTTAGTTCTTGTTTAATATCACTAGACCAATGCTAATTGTTGTTTCTTGTAGAAGGCATAGATTACAAGAATTTTAAACATTTTCGGGGCTATCCAGAATGAGTAATCTGAGACTTTGTATGCTGATATCTTTCGTAAATAGATTTCGCATTGGAAATAATTTTCAGATTGATGTTATGCTGGATACCAATCCGAAAACCCTCTCAGTCTGAAGTTTTATTAGTGAGGTTGGATTTACTTATCACTTTTATTATATTTTTACTTGGAGTTAACACAGTGCTTGAATGATCTTGATGAATGGTCTGTTTTTGTCTATTTTTATACGATTGAAATTTTGTAAATCAGATATTTTATTGATGTCGATAGACAAATAGATAGGCTTACCTATTTTTTGGTATTCACAATTGTTTTTTTTTAATTGCTGATATTAGTTCTCTTTTTTTTTTCGATTTTATTCCAACTACTGTTAACTGATTAAACTCTTTATTTAGATGTATTTTTTGATAGCAACTTATTGTCTGCTTTATTATAAGTGCTCTGTCGCCACTATGATGTTTTCCAGCATGTCATTTTAAGGAAGAACTTTTCTGTTATCTGTGTCTCCAAACTAAGGCACATCTTAAACATAAAGCATATATCATTCAACATATGATCTAATAATGTCCATTATATTTTATCATATTTTTGATAAATACAAGTTTCGCAATATAGATATGTTATTAATCTAACCAAGATTAGAATTAGGCTTATAAAAATATGACAAGGCAGCCGTGACGTCAATATAATTGAAATTGTTTTCTATAATCAATAAAAATAATTTTAGTGAATGATACTCCAGAAATTTAAATATATTTTTAGATCCTTTCACAACAGCATCCCCAAGAATAATCGAACATATAATTTAACTCAATCCCAACATATAAAAAACAATCCTTGCGGCAAGAAAACGGAAACAATCTTTGATTAATACTACCCGTTCATCAATTTTATTTCTTTCGTGCATTTTTCGCTATAAATACCGCCCACGGAAACCTACTTCCTATCGCATTAAACTCCCATCCGAAGTTGCGAAACTCCGTTCCGAAAGTTTAAAGCCGCTTCCTTTGACTGCGTCCATTTATTTTAACTTCAACAAGTTAACCTGGACCGTCACGTGCTCCGTTCTTATCGTAGACGGCCAATTTTAAGTTAGATTCGAAGGCTTTGGAGAAAATTTCACGATCTTCTATACTGATTTTGTAGAAGAACGGAAAAATCTATTTCATTAATTTTTACTAAATAAATAGCTGGATGAAAGTTGATTTTGGAATTAGGGTGTAAAATATGAAAAAAACCTTTAATTTCAAAAAATTATAAAAGGTGTGGTGACGTCAGGTCTCTTCTTCTTATCGCGAACTGGCCACAGAATAAGATTGACCAAAAAGCGATCAAGAGCACGCAGAAAAACAGACAGCAGTTGCATTCATCTTTCGACGTCCAAGCATCTTACATTCAATCAACAATCCATTCATCCATTCAAAAATCAAACATTCATACATTTTCATTGGTTAATTAGTTTTATAATAGTGTTATTAATAAAGTGTTAAAGGAAACATAATTTCATTCAATAAATTACACGAAGACCTCCATAAAAGTATTTAAAATTTTAAAAATGCAATTTCATATAAGAGCTGATGCATGTTTGGCAGTACGTAACATAAAAACAAGTATTGCTCCTGGATTTCCAACTTGGAATTTAAAGGATTTACTTATTTTGCTCTGAGAGAAGTCATTTGGAAACATACACTATATTTACGAATCGTACATAACAAAATGTTCTGAGAACAGATCCTGAACAGATCGTCTGCAATGATGAACATAAAGCACCATCAAGGTGATCTTGTTTCGTCACCCGCTTCGCCTGTGGACTGAATCTAACATTATATTGTTCTTTACTTTTTGATATGTTTTATATATTTTTTTATTATCACAGTGCCCAATTTATCCAGTAAAAACTTCCTGCAACGTAATATTGGATAGTATCAATACTTACCTCTCTAACGTATTCTACTGGTAATAGGGTTTCCCCATTATTTGGTTTATGTTTGAAGAGATGCAATCTGTTTCTGGCTCTGACTATTTATGGGCTTTGGCATTTTGAATTAGAATAATCACAAATATAAGGCAAAGATTTGAAATATATATCAAAACCTGTAATTATTATCACTAGTATTTAGAAGAATTTTGCTGACATTTAACAATTAAACGGATTTTATAGGCTGACTCGGTTACATATTCAAACGCATGAGATAGCATCGCATTTCTTTTAACTAGAAAAAAATGACATATATATATATATATATATATATATATATATATATATATATATATATATATGTTATATAATTAATATAAACATTAATATATAGTCAATTCAAAATAGCAATGACATGGGAAACGTCGCAATGTTGCCGCAGCTGAGTTTTAGAACATTTAGGCTCTGACATATAACAAATTATTTTAATAATTTTAATATAAATAAAATAATTGAACAAATATTCTATTAGATATAATTCATTTTAACATTATAGTTGAATATCGAAGAACTTAAAACTACAATTAGGAACACAAGTATAATAGTTTGTAGGTTAGATTTGTTTTGTTTACATTAAACTCTTTTCTACACAACCCATGAGGTAGAGTTTTAGGCGCGTTTTGTTATATAGTGGTATCCCCCTTCAGACCTAATAAGTGTATTCCTTTAAAAACAATCTCTCGAAGTTCCATTAAGCCCCTTCATGGGTTGTCTTTACACCACTTAAGACCTACATTACGCAACAGTATGTGAAAGGATGCTCTACATCCCTCAAATAGCTGCATATCTTTTAGCTTCTTATGGATACTTTCCAGACTAACAATTTCCTGTGAAATAATTGTATTAAATTATGTTTCGATTGGAAGAACTACTTACTGTTTTTTTTACATTTCGTATATTTGATCTCTGATTCGGCTAACATCTAGCTGATTCAGATTTGCAACCCGTTTCACATAAAGACGGTTTCTTTTTGGTTAATTAAGGTTTATGTTGTCTTTTATTTTTCGCGATATATTAGAGACCGTGCCCTTACTAATATTCAGTGCAGCTGCAACACGCTGACAAATATTGTCAATGAAAACCGCAGTAATTAATATTTAAATGCTAACCTCTCTAACATATTGTACTGGCAAGAGGGGCCTGTACTGGCTTCCACTATCTTGTTCCTGCTCGAAGTAACGTATTACAGACGCAATCACTTTTTGACTCTGACTGTGTAACGCCTTTGGCATTTTAAAAGTATTCATAATAGCTACAAAACGAACACAAGGCACCGATTATCAATATTTTGTGATAATAGCGGCGACTTCAAATTTATCAAAACTACTTTTACCGGTTTATAACCCGTAATAATAATATTTTGAAGAATTTTGCAGACGTTTCACAAACGGGCTCTTTTGCCGAATCATTCAGTTACATGTTCGAACATGTCAAACAGCATTCTATCTCTATTTAGGTAGTATAAACTGATAAGGAAAATATTGTCTGACTGTAAAACGAATTTACAACTTTAGACAGACTTATATTGACACTCGTGTCACTGCTATTTGGAATTGACTATATATTAGTATTTATGTTAATTATATGTACTATGGCTTGCAGGTTAAACTAAAGAAACTTCTCCCTCATCTTGACTATCAGTTACTAAAATCGTATCTCAGTGATAGACATTTTATTGTAAATCAAGACGATGAACATACCGAATTAAATCCCATATATTCAGGATTTCCGCAAGGTATTGTACTGGGTCCAGTATTGTACCTTCTGTATACGGCTGATCTGCCCACCACAAAAATAACTACTGTGGCAACATATGCAGACGATACAGCAATCTTAGCATCCCATGAAGATCCAGTCACAGCATCAATAAACCTTCAAACCCACCTGGAGCAAATGCAATTATGGTTGAAGACATGGCGCATTAAGGCCAATGAAATAAAATCCACGCATATAAGGTTTACCCTGCGTAGAAGAACATGTCCACCAGTGAATATCAATCATCGTCAACTCCTCCAAGCAGAGCATGTTAAATATCTTGGTATGCACTTAGATCGACGCCTAACCTGGAAGAAGCACATACCCTCTAAAGGGAAACAACTGGGACTAAAATTATATCAAATGTATTGGCTCATCGGGCGCAAATCCAAGTTATCATTAGATAACAAGCTATTGCTGTATGAGTCTATACTCAAGCCCATTTGGGCATATTGAATCCAACTATGGGGTACCGCTAGCAAATCTAATATATGCATCATTCAACGGTTCCAAAATAAGGTTTTGCGTGCCATTGTTGATGCTCCGTACTATATTTCAAGTAAAGTGATACAACGCGATATTCCTCCAGAATCTATAACGAGTGTAATTCAACGTTTTTGTGTGAAGTACTTCGAAAGAGTGTCAGTGCATCCCAATGTACTCGATAATCAGCTAAATATGCGACGTGATAGTGAAGTGCGTAGACTAAAACGTTTAACACCACCTGATCTGATTACTGGAATAAGAATAAGACTAATTAATTAAGATATTATTTTATACAGGAGATCGGTTAATGAAGTGATTTTCTACATGCCATGTATATATAATATAGAAAGAAAGAAATAAGAAATACTAAATAAGAAATACTTATTGCCAATAGGGCAGATTGTGGAACTCACGAAGAGTAATAAAAAAAATTATATGTACTTTCCATGGAACATCCCCAAAATGAAATTCCGTATATCCATATAGGTTTCAACACTTGCTTGTTTAATAACAATATATTATGTATTGTTAATTTTTATTTTGTCACAATTAACATTTTCTTACATTTGAACTCCAGTTCTTCCCTTTTCTTTTTTACATTTCCTTCCAGAAGTTTTGCGTCAAGTTTCATTCCAAGATGTTGTTGCATTGTTGCTATACGTAATGATAATATTACTTATTGTTATTGGTGCTTGTACGATCTGATTATACGCGAACTGCACATGCACATATTTACTTTAGTTAATTTCTCTTTTGCAGGTTTGCGTCCAATTATTTATATTGTCACTTGCCTATTGTAGTTTACTTCACTCTTTATTCGCTCCTTCGCTTTTTCAATTACATCTGTTATTCTAAAGACCTGGTCAATGGTTGAATGTTTGTAAAACCGAACTTGTATGTAGGTATTAGGTTTTTTTCTTCGTCTTAATATACATTATATAAACAACAGTTTTATGTGGAATATTATATACAAAGTTCTATCAGATCCTGTGAGTGTGACTAGATATTCGTTAAGATTATATTTAAATAACTATAGACCACACTATCTGGTCAGATATCTTCCACCGATAAAAATTAAACGTAATAAAAAATAATGCATGTTTAAAACTCACACGAGATCTCATGAAATATCGAACGCGCTATATCGGGCAAGTTTAGATTAATACCAGTGATAAATAGAATTCACAAAGTCTGATTTATTTACCGTCATTTGCCTCGCCGACCCGCATGACCTTTGGGCCCCTTTTCGGGTAACCGTGGTCCTGAAATTCTGTAGTACAGTCACGTCGATATAATGCAAACAAAACGGGAACGTATTTTATTTTTTCTTGAATAATTACCACGTCCCGACCGAAATAATATAAGTTTTTGGGTAATACGTTTGCATGGTGACGTGTTTAATAATGTCTATTTCAAATTTAATTTGTGTGAAAATCATATTTTATCAGACAATATAAAACAGAGATCAAAATAAATGAAACAATAGCTGCTTCACTACATAGTATAAAACAAAGTCGCCTTTTCTGTCCCTATATCCCTATGTGCGCTTAAATCTTTAAAACTACGCAACGGATTTTGATGCGGTTTTTTTCAATAGATAGAGTTATTCAAGAGGAAGGTTCATATGTATAATACATGCATAATATACTAAGGCAACTTTGCTAATTTTAAAGGTTTCTAACGTGATGTCGTAAATTAACCTATTTTTTTAGGCTTATTTAGCAATTAGCAAAAACGCTGCCTAACCCTACGAGTTAGATCAAATTAATGTACTACAGTATTGTACACCATAAAAAGGTCTACAAAAAAGTCCGCGATGGTATATGTTTATCTTTTAGGGATAACCCACATTAACCATTTTTATTGTTTACTTTTTACATGCGAAAATGGCTTATTTACGAAGCTATTTTAAGCAATAGGGCATTAATCCTTATCGAATTAAGTACCTTAAATACAGTGTGCAATTAATATAGATCAGTATGGTTCCTTACAGCATGTAAATTAAACAAATATTTTCGGAGATATTACAAATTTAAAATTTGCGTTTAAAAATGTGTAATGTAATAAAAATTGTATGAATTTAGATATTCCAAAGATAGCAGGAAATCTTCATAGTAAGTATAGGGGAAGAGGAATTGTTTTACTCCAAATTTAATGCGTGCAGGCCAAGGGCAGTAATGAATGAACCAAAAATACTGGATCGATTTTAATCATGTTTTCATTGAGTGACATAGGCATATATATTTTATGCCCGTGCAAAGTCGGAGCGGGCCGCTATGTTTTTATATACAACGTTCATATTTTTTCTGTAGTGTATTTAATTTAGTATCAGCATTGCACCCGTGCGAAGCCGGGGCGGGTCGCTAGTATACAATAAATGGCAAAATAAATAAAGCAAATTCTAAGCGTGCGAGATATAAGCAACCAATTTTCAATGACAACAGTAAATTAAAAATGCCCATGAAATATATCAAGGATCGGTGATTATAATAACAGATATTTCTAATGTAAGGTAGATATAATGATAGTTACAGTTAATATTACTGGCAGCTACTAGTAAGAGTAATTAATTATGCTGGCAAATCGTGGTACTGATAAATAATAATATACAAATGTACCAACAAGTAATGGTAATGATAATGGATGGTATTGATAATATTAGGACAAACATAACAGACAACGGACAATGGTGGTAACTAATATCAATGATAAACTTTATTAGGATGAATTATGCCATATTCACAAGGTACAAAGGGACGGTAACATGTGACGTACAAATTTGTACCCTAACACTAACAATAATGAACATGCAATGAGATCAAGGGAAGCAGACACATGATATTCTGCAAGCTCAGTAGGCCTCTTTAGTAAATTAGCAACACTCTTGCTATTATGCACTCACTTCTCTTAACTCCGACTATGATAAAAGTTCATTATGTACAAGGAAACAAACCAAAGACATGCTAGATAAGATAAACCTTAACTACTTTCGGTTGCATTTATACATTCTTCATCACCCTGTCTTCGAAAATTGGCAGCATTGAATCATTTCATATTCAGAAAGTTTCATTCAAGTGAATAAGTAAGCTGTTAAATTCCAATATATCTAACATTTGTTCACAATTCCATCATTTGTGAATTTCTTCTTCAATGTATCTTATTGAGTTCATCCAAACCGAAGGCGTTATTTACCATTCCTTGTGCCAGCATGAAGTTCAATATATTTGCAATATTATTCCATTAGACCTCTTTGATAACACTTTCCTTTAAAATAATTGTATTAAATTATGTTTGTATTGAAAAACTATTCACTGATTTTATACATTTCATATATTTAATCTCCGATAAAGCCAACATCAAGCCGATGTTGATTCGTCAACCGTTTCGTATGAGGACGGCTTTTTTTCGATGAATTCAAAATTATTCAGTGACCGTGTCCATACTAATATTTAGTGCAGCTGCAACAGACTAAAAATATTTTCAATAAAAATCGCAGCAAATTAATATTCAACAGTAAAAATGATTACCTCTCTAACTAATTTTACTGGTCTCCATAATCTATTTCCTCAAAGTAACTGACTAGTTCCTCAAAGTAACTGACTAGAGATGCAATCTGTTCCATCTGGCTTCGGAATTTTTAATCAGAGTAATAGTAAGCAGCGGTTTGAAATTTATCAAAACAAGCAAAACATTAACATAACGTTTGCGGATTTAAAACCTCTTATCACTTTTGTCCTGAGGAATTTTGCACAAGTTTCACAACCGGACGACTTTAGCAGACTAGTTCGGTTACACGTTCGATTTGTCAGACAAAATTGTGTCTTTTTTAACTAGAATAAAATGAGAAGGAAAATGTTGTTTGATTGTAAAACAAATTTATAATTTGTGACAGGCAATACATTAAACATCTTGATGACGTATGTACAAAACTTCTTTGGATATACTATATATAATTAGTAATAATATTTTGATATTAAGTACAATTTTTTAATATGTTTATTATTACTCTTAATTATTCTACACTTGTGTTGATCTGGAGAGAGATCTAAGCGGAACTTATAATACATTTTTATATTATTCGGAAGTTTCTCCATGTATGACCGGTACAGCATATTAATTAGAAACTAGCTCAGAACCTCCACGTTAATTATTTTCTTGCTGTTTAAAAATAGCCGGTTTTAATTTATAATTAAACCTCGATGGGAACCCCCGCTACGTCCGCCATCGAAAAACCTCAAAGGCCCGGAAAAATCTTGTTAGTGTGTGTGTGTCGAACCGTCTCGCTTCACGTATACTCATTAATTCATATCGGAATTAAGCAGGTTGAGTTTTTCCGTTTCCGAACGTCGATCCTAATTAAAATTTCATTCAAGTACGTATTCCCGGCACGAACCCCTTTGAATCAACGATTTCCCGTCGGCCGAGGGTAGTTTCGACTGCAATTATCGATAGGGAATTGTTTTGTTTTTCCTTGTCCGTTGCCGTTGCTTGGTAGTTCGTAACGCCGTATTCGGCGTGGATTTTCTGTTGTTGTCTCAGTTAATTGTTTGAGTTTGACAAACATCAATAATCGTTGTGAGTAAAGTGGTTACATTTTGTTGTCAGTTATAATTGGCTGACTATATATATATATATATATATATATATATATATATATATATATATATATATATATATATACATATCTTGTGGGCCATCTTGGTCATGTAACGTTTAGTTTAGTTCTGCTTCAACCATTATGTTTATTATGGATAAATAAACGCCACAAGAGCGAGCAGAGATAATGTCTGAAGGCTGTCTGCTGAAATTGAAGATTTTTAGTCAATTTAGAAATTGATTATGAGCAATGAAGCCCATTTTCTTCTTATTGGCCACGTCAATAAACAGAACAGTCAGTTTGGATGAACACAGAATCCTCAATTAATTCATGAAACGTCATTGCATCTATCAAAAACAACTGTATGGTTGGTATTCATGCCATGAAAATGGCCAAGGTGTTGCAGTTACTGTTATTGGTGAACGTTTCCAAGACATGATTCGAAATTTTCTTGTGCCTGAAATGGAAAAGCAAGGACTAGAGGGCATGTGGTTTCAGCAAGATTATTCCACAACACACACAGCTCGTTTAACGATTCAATTATTGAATGACGTTTTTCCACGAAGACTAATTTCGCGAAGTCACAATTTGGCATGGCCAGCCAGATCTCCGGATTTAACAGCTCCAGACTAAGTACACCTCAAACGATTCAACATCTTAAAGACAATATTTGTAACGAAATTGAAGAAATTCAGCCGCAGATGTTGCAGGATGTCATGAAAAATGCCTTAAAATGTGCTGAGTGTTTCATAGCGAATCGCGGTCATCATTTAGCCGATATTATTTTTCAATCATAACGAAAAAAATACCAAAGAAACGTTTTATGGAAACCAAACTTATTTATCTTTTCTTTGATCAGAGATATAGGCAATCAAAATCGCAGCGAAACTTTTACCCCATGTTGTACTTCTTATTTGCATGCATTCTGATAATTTTTTAAATTCTCATCATCAACATGGTATTTATTGATAATAATTGACCTATACGTGTTATATCACGCGACTGTTAGCGGACCTGACTTCGAACACTGTGTATTCAAAAACGAAGTGGGGGTTTCAAGATAAAACTGAACGGTACTGATGAGTTAGACGTCTAGACATTTTTTAGAAAACAGTTTGATTTATGATCGAATAGATTTAGATCCTCATTGTTGTTTTGTATCACCGTAAAGCAAATCGCGTATTTCTTTCAAAAAATACAATAGTTTGTTTTTAATAAAATAAATTTTGTGTCTTAAGCCTTACCATGTTATAACTGGCGCAGCGGATAGGATGTATAGATATATAGATATATGATATGTTATATGACTGGTACTGTACTGGCTGCGGACTGTTATCTGAAGGGAAATCTGCTAAAAATGGTATTAATAGACCTCAGGATGATTTCTATAGTCTGTTCAAAGTTGAAAAATTGAAAAGTCCCTGACATGATACATAGATGGCGCTACTAGAATTAAATCTATACGTTTTTTTATTTAGCCCTAACTCTTAAAAGATGCGTGTATAAATTTGACAGCTGTCAGATCATTAGCAACTTTTGCCATTCTTCAAAAAAATGGATAAAAATGAATTTCGCGTGTTGATAAAATATTGCTTTTTGAAGGGAAAAAATATAGTTGAAGTAAAAACGGGGCTTGATATCGAGTTTCCGGACACTGCCCCAGAAAAATCAAGCATCAAGAATTGGTATGCTAAGTTTAGACGTGGTGAAATGAGCACCGAAGGCGGCGAACGCAGTGGACGCCCAAAAGAGGTTGTTACCGACGAAAACATTTAAAAAATCCACAAAATGATTTTGAATTATCTTAAATTGAAATTGAATGAAATAGTAGACACTCTAAAGATATCAACTAAACGTGTACATCATCATTCATTCACGAATATTTGGCTATGAGAAAACAAAACAAAGACGAGTTGATGATTCGGAGCAGTTTTTGAAGATGATCAAGCGTAATAAACCCGAGTTTTTGCATCGATATGTGACAACGGATGAAACATGCCTGTATCATTTCACTCCGAAGTCCAACCGATAGTCATCCTAGTGGACTGCACACGATGAACCCGCTTAAGAAAATTTTTATTAAGAAAGATGCTTTAAAAAATTAGGACTATCAACATCGACAACATCGTTATTGGACCGTTTGATGGACGAATCGCCGAAAAACGGCCGCATTTGAAGAAAAAGAAAGTGCTGCTTCACCTAGACAATGCACTGTATCAAAAATCCATGAACTGGGCTTCGAATTGCTTCCGCATCCGCCGTATTCTCCAGACCTGCCCCCAGCGACTATTTCCTGTTCTCAGATCTCAAAAGAATGCTCACTGGGAAGACATTTTCGCCGAATGAAGAGGTGATCGCCGAAACTGAGGCCTATTTTGAAGTAAAGGACAAATCGTACTACAAAAATGGTATCAAAAAGTTGGAGGGTCGCTATAGTCAGTGTACCACCCTGTTGAAGGGAATTATATTGAATAAAAGAAACTAATTTTACCAAAAAAATAAATTTTACTGTGGTAGGCCGGGAATTTTTCTAATGACCTTTTATATGCGATATCGAAATTTGTGACGTCAAAACGTCCCCCTGGAAGCCTAATCCACCTAATCAACTATTATATATCAAAGTAATGTATTTTACTTTCATTCGAGATCATATTTACTTTTTACGTTTAGTTTTTATTTCCTTTGATGGTGTGTTTACTGGTCAAGTCATTCAATCACTGTATTTTTTATATGTATACCTGTATGCACCATTAGGATTCTTTAACTAGACTCATATGCACCTAAAACTAATATTAGCAATCTTCAACCATTCTTCCTTGTCTATCCTTGATAGATTGATACCGATTGATTTATTCAAAGGAGAAGCCTAAAGATTTAAGTTATGAATATCATAAATGTAAAAATAGGAACCTTTTATTCAATTTAGGACTGTTTTATTGTAGTGGTAAGATGTAAGGACTTGTTGAGTCAACGATACGAGAGATACTACTAACACAGATATTAAAATAAACTAAACTACAATCACTGAAAGGTTACTAAGCATTAGTATCGCTATCTACTAGAAACATCATGTGATTAAATACCACACCTACCACATAATAATCCAAAATGAGCCATATGTTTCAAAATGAACCAATTAATTATGATATACGGGACCAAACTCTTAATAGAATTCGTGTAACTATAAATTTACTAATTAAATACGATGTGAGTTATTTAAGCAAACATGGATTTAATATGTACCATATTAATTAGAGCTGCGTTATGTTTCGAATATATATATCTACCGAGATAATTACGTTAATAATATCACAGTGTGATTATTCATCCATTATATAAAAAGATAGGAACTTATTATATTTATATAAATATTGAGAAAAGCGAAATTATGTAACTTATAATCTAAAAATACCCTGGTTTTAACAATTTAATGAATTACCCTTATGCTATCTCAATATCTACCCCAATCATCGGTCTTTTATATATAAATTGTTAAATTGTGAAATTTCATATCTCGTCAACTAAAAGATATTTTCTCAATCAACGTATATTACCGTACAAAATATGTGAGAACTAAATCAATTTTTTAAAAATTTTACAAACAAGCCAAACATTTTTTTAAATTCTCAATTCTTATAGAAAATCGGTTTTAATTAGAAAACATTACGTGAAAACTTAACTGGACTTAATTGAATTATTTTTGTTTTATAGACAAGCTCTGGATTTTTTAATGTCCATAATGTATGTGGTCTTTACTAATTTGTTAATATGGCAAAACAGGTAATCATTATGTTTTGTTGGAAAATAGCACATGTACTCAACGAATACATATAGTCTAATCAAAGTTATTTTGTACATGCGTCATCTAAATTTGTGACGACAAAACGTCGCAATGTTGCCGTATCAACTCTGAGTTTTAGTTCAGTTTGGCTTTGATATGCAACAAAATTCAAATCTAAATAAAATAATTAAACAAAAATACTGTTATCAAATATAATTTATTTTAACATTATAGTACATTTAATGCATATATTATCGAAGGACTTAAAACTACAATTAAATTCACAGTTATAATAGTTTGTAGGTTAGAGTTGCATTATATATGTGATTATATTTGCATTGAACTCTTTTCCATGCCACCTATGAGTTAGAGTTCTAGGCGCGTTTTTTTTATGTATTTTTTATTTTACTTTCATTGGAGAGCATATTTACCTTTAATGTATTTAATGTATTATAATTTTTATGCGTAGATTTTGTATCCTTCGGTACAGTGTTTCTTTGTAAAGACATTTTGATGTCACTGTAAATCCGTTTCGTTTATTCAGTTAATACTTGTATACATCTTTCTTGATGAAACTAGATTTAGTCACTGCATTCTCCTTAATGTATTTGTCATATCTTCAAAACACTTACTATTCTTTTTCTTGATACATTTGAACTAAAAGCTTACATTTTTACTTTTTTTTATTTTTACTTACAAAGCTTACAAAGCTTATACATTTTAAGCATATGCTCACCTTTACTTGTTTTCACTCTCATCGCCATGACTTAGAAGTTGGCAGCAGTGAATTTTATTATATTCAGAATGATTCATTCAAGTGAATAGCTAAGGTAGTTTCCAATCTATCTGATATTTGTTCACAATTCTTTCATTTGTTAATTTCTTCTCCAATGTTTCTGATCGAATTCCACCAAACCAAAGGCGTTATTAACCATTCCTGTTTCCAGCATGAAGTACAATATATCTGCAATGAATTATTAATAAATGTTATGAATAATAAAATCTAACCAATTGTTATTCCAACGATTATCTTCTTTCAACAACTTTTGTTTTCATAACACTATTGTTATTATCATCTTGCCAAGAGTGACCGATGGATATATTGGTCCCATTCTGAAATATCCATGTCTCATCTAAATACATACATTAAAAACTAATTCTTCCTTCATTTTATTATATGCTTTTAAAATTGTGTTCATTTAAAAGCAATATCCGGAAGTTCCATTAGAGCTCTTCGATACTTTTCAGACTAACAGTTTCCTTTGAAATAATTGTATTAAATTATATTTATATTGAGACACTACTCTCTGTTTTCATACATTTCACATATTTAATCTCTGATAGCGGTAAGATCTAGCTGATCTGAAAATATATTCAATAAAAATCGCAGCAAACTAATATTTTAGCAGTAAAAATGCTTACCTCTCAAAGAAATTTTACTGACAAGAGGGGGCCTCCATTATCTCGTTCCTGTTCATAGGGGCTGATTAAAGACGCAGTCAGTTCTGTCTGGCTTCGGAATTTTCAATCAAAGTAATAATAAGCTCCGATTTGAAATATATCAAAACAAGTAAGGCATTAAAGTATATTTGAAAACCGGAGGTCTTTGGCAGGCTAGCTCGGTTACACGCTCGTACTTATCAGGCAGCAATGTGTCTCTTTTTAACTAGAATAAACTGAAAAGGAAAGTATTGTCTGCATCTAAAGCGACTTTACAATTTGCGGCAAGCAATACATTAAACTTATCGATGACGTATGTACAAAATAACTTTGGATAGACTGTATATAATACGCAAATGGTTAATAGTTTTCTTTTGTTTTTTATTATTACTCTCAGTAATATATATATATTCATTCATTAGTTAAGTGATCTTATACAGAAAATATTATCTTAATTCGTTTAGTTAATAACGTTTTAATCTACCACCTTAGCAGATTTGCGGGTATATTGGGGTGCACTAACACTCTTTTAAAGTAAAACACAAATATTTTGAATTATACTCGTTATGGTTTAAATAAGCTTAAGTATTAATTCGTATAGCAATACCTTGGATTTACCCTAAGTAAGCCTATACATTTGATATAGTTTGGAACTTAAACTTCAAGACTAACTCTCGGTCCAGATGCATATTTAGCATCCTCGGCTTTCGGAAGTTGACAATTATTGATATTCACTGATGGGCATGTTCTTCTAAGCAACGTGAATGTTACATGGGTAGTATTTGTTACATTTGCTTTAATACGCCATGTCTTCAGCAAAAGCTGTATTTTATCAAGGTGTGTTTGGAGTTTCTTTCATGATGTTATTGGATTTTTGTGACATGCTAAGAGTAGTGATTTTTGTGGTCGGTAGATCGGCTGTATATAGGAGATACAGTATCGTGCCCAGCGGTTAATAGTTAAAACAAAAAAAATCCCAAATTGGACGGTTTAAAATATTTCGTATCCATTTCAAATATAATATTAGTTATCAGAAAATCAATTTTGTTTAACAATATAGATTTCAATAAGATATTTTAATTGAAATTTTGAATAATTTTTAACCAAACCGGACAATCAAGAATAATATTTTTTATAATATATTATGTGCCCAGTGGTTCTGTTCTAGGAACCATTCCAAAAGGCATAAGGTTTTTACTCTTATTATATTGTAGTTTCATCATGGATATTCAATTCTGACCACTAAGAACCACTACTAAACACTAAAAAATAAAGGAAACATCTACAAGTAATGTTAATGTAAAGAGGTCCTAATTAACAGAACTGATTTGTGATGCTGACGCAACGAAAACTCAATAAAACGTATATTACCTACATAGAGCCTCGAAACACATTTTTATTGAGCACATTTCAAAGGCCGCGCTGATTAATGGAGAACGAAAAAAATTCGTTTTCTTTTCGTGTCGGAAATATGGGCTTTTGAATAAAATTTTAATTAAATGCGACTTCGAAACGACAAAAGCTCACGGCTACTTTCCGTTTGATTACGGTGTAAATTAGTTAATAAATATTACGCCTAAAGGGTTTTTATTGGTGTAGGAATGTAAATAAATGTAGATAGTGCGATATGAGAAATTCGTGCATTTTTGTTTTGGTATGTTATAGTTAGAGGAATGGGTATGAAAACGTTTTTATCTTTTCAGTTTTTCGAAGTAAACTAACTTTATTCTAGAGCATGCATGCAATTCATCTATATTTTCGTATAATTGTATTTCAACCCATGGTTTCAATTTCTATCTGGCATTGAGGAATTGTATTTATTTTGAAGGTATATGGTTAATAATAATAATAATAATAATAATAATAATAATATATATATATATATATATATATATATATATATATATATATATATATATATATATATATTCATTATTTTGACAAAGTATGGCATACGGGGTTGCAGGTTAAATTAAAGAAACTTCTCCCTCGTCCGGATTATCAGTTACTAAAATCATATCTCACTGATAGACATTTTACTATAAAACAAGACTATGAATATACCGAATTACATCCAATATATTCAAGAGATCTACTCACCACAAAATTAACTACTGTGGCAATATACACAGACGACACGGCAATCTTAGCATCTCATGTAGTCACAGCATCAATTAACTTACCAACCCACCTGGAGCAAATACAACTGTGGTTGAAGACATGGCGCATTAAAGTCAATGAAACAAAATTGACCTATATAATTTTAACCCTGCGTAAAAGAACATTCCACCAGTGAATGTCAATCATTGTCAACTCCCCAAGCAGAGCATGTTAAATATCTTGGTATCCATTTAGATCGACGCCTAACCTGGAAGAAGCACATACTCTCTAAACGGAAACAACTGGGACTAAGATTATATCAAATGTATTGGCTCATCGGGCGCAAATCGAAATTATCATTCGATAACAAGGTATTGCTGTATGAGTCTATATTCAAGCCTGTTTGGTCATATGAAATCCAACTATGGGGTACCGCTAGCAAATCTAATATATCCTTAATTCAAAGGTTCCAAAATAAAAGTGTTGCGTGCCATCGTTGATGCTCCGTAGTATGTTTCAAAAGAAATGATACATCGCGGTATTCCTCTAGAACCTATAACGAGTGTAAGTGTGAAATACTTCGAAAGAGTGTCAGTGCATACCATTGTATTCGCTAATCAGCTGAATATGCGACTTGATAGTGAAGTGCGTAGACTAAAACGTTTAACACCAACTGATCTGATTATTGAACATATATAACTTTAGAATAAGACTAATTAATTAAGATAATATTTTATACAGGAGGTCACTTATAATCACAAAATATCAAAAACGACACCTTTTTCACCATACAAAGCGTCTCTGTCACCAATAGTTTCATTGTCATAAAGAATTAATATTTCATTTTACAAATAAAAATGTAGAATCCTGATTAAAACTACCGATCATTATGATCAAGTCGAAATTAGAATATACAATCGAATATATTATTATTATTATATTCTATATTATTAATTGAAAAATATCATTTTTCAGCACTGACTCTACTGTTTAATAATTTACCACTTTACCAAAAAAATCAAGTGAAAAGTAGTCTTGATCATAATGATCGGTAGTTTTAATCAGGATTCTACATTTTTATTTGTAAAATTAAATATTAATTCTTTATGACAATGAAACTATTGGTGACAGAGACGCTTTGTATGGTGAAAAAGGTGTCGTTTTTGATATTTTGTGATTATAAGTGACCTCCTGTATAACATATTATCTTAATTAATTAGTATATTCTTATAATCATCAAGTATCCAGTTTTTATGATAATTGAACAACTTCTTTCGCAGCTAAGTAGCTATCATCGGTTTCCGTTATAAAGTAACATCGTAGTCCTTCGATAAATATTAGTTTTTTTGGAGAACTCTCACCTAACTATATATATATATATATATATATATATATATATATATATATATATATATATATATATATATATATATATATATATATGATTCTCTTGAAAATGACCAAGGTGTTGCAGTTACTGCTGATTGGTACCAAGACTTGATTCGAAATTTTTTTGTGCCTGTAATGGAACATCTAGGACGACAGGATATGTGATTTTAGCAAGATGGGACCACAGCACACACAGCTCGTTCAACAATTACATCTTAAAGACAATATTCGTCACAAAATTGAAGAAATTCAGCCTCAGTATTGTAGCATGTCATAAAAAATACCTTAAAATTAGCCGAAAGTTGCATAGCGAATCGCGGTCACCATTTAGCCGATATAATTTTTAGACATAAAAACCAAATCAACTTATTATGAAAACCAAACTTACTTATCTTCTCTTTGAGCGAAGTTAGACACAATCAAAATGTTAACGGGACTTTTGCCCCGCCTCTTATATTATGTATAAGTCAGCTGTAGCAATATATTTATTTAATTAACAATTTATGTAAGATTAATTTACATATACAACATACCATGAAGAAACCTGTTGCATTAGACCAAAAAAAAACCGACGAACTTTTTCCCAGGTCCAATATATTATTCATCGCCTTATCCTTATCATCCTACGGAACTGCCGCTTCACGTATGTATTTTATAAAATCACGACCACCCTCCTCCGATTCTCTTCCGACGTCGACAAAACCGAAGCTAAAGGTCCGAGATTGGACAAGAGGTAAAAATAAACTCGCGCCTAAATCAACAGGGCTCCTCCATTGGCCCTAAACGATGGCCGAATTTCAAGTGGAGGGTATCAAGTTGTCTCCCATCGCCTTCGATTTTTTCTCCTCGACGGCGACCCGTCGAGCGCGTACCGAGCGTTGTCTCTTCGGGCGACCGCCCGATATCGACGCGTTTCCGGGGAAAATATTTAAATTTCCTAGGGCCAGTTTTCTTTTTCTCGTCGTCGAAGGCCTATAATTACGGGACATCCGAGGAATAATTCTGAAGTCTGTCGACGAAGAAGTGGGACGACGTCTCGGCGCTGTTAATTAATTACCGGGTCCGAGGAAAAGAGGAAGATGTTGTTTTTATGACCTGGTCCTTTAGAATTTATTGACTGGTTAATAGAAGTGTATATAATGTAATAAGTTGTAGGACAAGTTTTATACTCAATAAGGACGGACGCTGTTAAGTTTGTCGTCGAATTTTCTTGAATCGTAGATTGGAAATTTAATATTCAGTTTCAACAGAAAAGTTCATTCGCATTTATTCTAAAGTAATTTGACAGATTTCACAGTCGTACTTTGTTTTTTTTTTAACTAGCGACCCGCCCCGGCTTCGCACGGGTGCAATGCTGATACTAAATTAAATACACTACAGAAAAAATATGAACGTTGTATATAAAAACATAACGGCCCGCTCCGACTTTGCATATGCCTATGTCACTCAATGAAAACATGATTAAAATCGATCCAGTATTTTTGGTTCATTCATTACTGCCCTTGGCCTGCACGCATTAAATTTGGAGTAAAACAATTCCTCTTCCCCTATACTTACTATGAAGATTTCCTGCTATCTTTGGAATATATAAATTCATACAATTTTTATTACATTACACATTTTTAAACTCAAATTTTAAATTTGTAATATCTCCGAAAATATTTGTTTAATTTAAATGCTGTAAGGAACCATATTGATCTATATTAATTGCACACTGTATTTAAGGTACTTAATTCGATAAGGATTAATGCCGTATTGCTTAAAATAGCTTCGTAAATAAGCCATTTTCTCACGTAAAAAGTAAACAATAAAAATGGTTAATGTGGGTTATCCCTAAAAGATAAACATATAACATCGTGGACTTTTTTGTAGACCTTTTTATGGTGTACAATACTGTAGTACATTAATTTGATCTAACTCGTAGGGTTAGGCAGCGTTTTTGCTAATTGCTAAATAAGCCTAAAAAAATAGGTTAATTTACGACATCACGTTAGAAACCTCTAAAATTAGCAATGTTGCCTTAGTATATTATGCATGTATTATACATATAAACCTTCCTCTTGAATCACTCTATCTATTGAAAAAAACCGCATCAAAATCCGTTGCGTAGTTTTAAAGATTTAAGCGCACATAGGGATATAGGGACAGAAAAGGCGACTTTGTTTTATACTATGTAGTGATTTATTACATCTTATATTAGATATGCTTAGTATAATCTTAATTTACAAATTAATTTAATATATTATGTTGTACTTTTGCATTAATACACAAGCAAGACGAGTATGGGATTAATACATCAGTATGTACACATCTAAAATTAAGAATTCACTTATATACTAAAGAAATTCGTGTGGTTTAGTTCGCTTCAATCTCCTGACTTCTTTCGTGTTGTCGTTGTCGTTACTATATTGCTTCCATGTTACTGTGATTTAGCAACCTTATTTCATGTTTTGAGGCGAATTTTTGGATCACTTTGTCTATCAATTTAATTTCGAGGTCATCGTGTAACTCTATGTTGGTTACGTAGCGATAAGCACTACTAATTAATCGTAGAACTTTGTTTTGGGTGCGTTGGATTACTAATTGGTTTGATATTTTAGTGCAACCTCATATTTGCATTCTATAACTTCAAATTGGTTTTATAATTGACTGATAAACCAATATTCTTGACTTTAGGAGAAGTTGAGAGTCTAACTTCCGAATAACCAGTACAGTTACTTGACTTTGAATTTAAACCTGCTCTGTTTTTTGTCTAACATGATGTTTCCAATTTAACTTACCATCGAGATGAGTCACACGTTGTTGTTTACACGTTGTTCACAATTGTGGTTAAGAAGTAATTTTTAATTTAATTTTATGTTTACAATTGTTAAAATTTTGTTGAAGTAACATAGTTATTTATTATTTAGTACAGAAAATTAATTCTAGAAAATGTGAAAATAAGTCTACAAGGTATGAATTATTCGTAAAATGTTATAATGTTGTAACAGTAATTTGATAGACGGTTGTTGAACAAGGGTATATATATTAAATCATATTTTTATACGTTTTTTTTTCTTTATCTGTTATTATACTTAAACTTTCTGATTTTGTAGATATTTCAATTCAACAGATTAGAAATATCACGAATTTTCAGAATAGTGTAAACAACATTAGATGTAGTTAATAGAAAGTGGGTGGAAAAAATTGTTAACATATTATTTCTTTGTGATTTAAGATTTCTTTCGGTTTATATAACTCTCAAGCGCAGATAAATAGTGCACAAATATTAGAATATTATATCATATAACACATTTAGTTGCAATAATATAAACAAGAAAAACTAATCTAAGTATTACACAATTAAACACAAACATAAACCATATAAACAGTCTTTTTTAAGGAAACAACTTTACCCAAAAAGACGGCAAGTTGTACCTCCTTACATACAACATCTCCCCCCCCGTGTAGGTATCCATCCATCTTTTGTATATTTTCATATATTCCTGACTGTGAAAAACTGTCAAAAGTAGAAGAACAATGAAGTAATATATTAGTTTTTTGGTAAAATATATTTACTTTTCTACGTTTGGTTGTTGGAAAGTATAGCTGTGTTTCCATCTTACGTTATCCTTTTGAATAACTTTTTTTAGCTCTCTGAAGCATCATTATGTGTTATTAATGATTTCGATTTTAGATTCTTGATCAACTTATTTCAAAGTCTTATAGGTGCTACCTATTCTGTCACCAAGGTTATTCTTATTTGGTTTTTCTGTTACTCCATGTGTATACTATTCTTATAATATTTTTCTATTTTCATCCTTGTCATGCAATTTAATCGCTGCATTATCTGCTGGAGCACTTGCTACATCATCTACAAAAGAATTAGCACCCATTTTCTCCTCCTGTATATGTATCAAACGAACATGCTTCCATAGAATACTATACTCTGGACATACATCATATACACTGGACAGCTACAGACATACTATACTATGCAAATCTTGCACACTCTACTATTGCGTTTTACAGCTACTCTCACAAATTCGATTGACATTTACATTGTATGTTTTATTGTAATATTTTGTTTCAAATTTTCATGAATGTTGTAAAACATATGTTAATGTTGTCAATGAATGTTGTAACAAAAAAAAACTTAGTTTAGTACATATTTTTCGTAAGTTCTACTCTCTGATGGGCTCTGATAATTATTATATCTTGATAGTTAGTACCATTTGGTCATTTAATATCCAAAATCATATCCCATGCTTTCAAACCCAATCTAACCTCTAAATAGAATCTATTGGTTTTAACTGCGTCCTTAAAATTTTACTGTATTTGTTTTTAGATAATTGTTGAAAGACTCAACAACTATTACCATATTTGTGTTGAATTGACGTTTTTTCGTCCACATTTTTATTCTCTTCTCAGCTTGTAAGTAAAACCTACAAAAAGAATATAACCTTAGAGTAACTGTTATTATTACAGTATTTTAGCACATACTTGTATAGATAAGTTAGAAATTCAACTTCACCTGCTTTTTATGATGTAAACATCCATCAGATCCATAAATATTCCATATAAACATAAAATGAATTTGCATATTACTTCCTAACCATAACTTTCGTAAACAACTACCCGTATAGTCTATTCAAAGTTTTTTTGTACATACGTCATCAAGATGTTTAAAGCATAGCCTGTCCCAGTTTGTAAATTCAATTCAGAATCAGACAGTATTTTCCTTCTCATTTTATTCTAGTTAAAAAGAGGCGTAATGCTGTCGTATTACTTCGAACGCGTAAACGAATGAGCTGTCAAAGTCGTCCAGTTGTCAGACGTATGCAGAATTCTTGAAAACAATAGTGATAAAAGGTTATAACTTTAACTTATAAACTATTGTGGCTGTATAATTAACTGTAGTATTTAGATGTACTATAGTTTTAAAATAAGTTATATTCGATAATTTTTGTTCAATTATTTTATTTAGATTAGAATTTTATTGTCATTGTATACCAACGCCAAAATGAACTAAAACTAAGAGTTGATTCGACAACATTGCGACATTTTGACATCAGATACTTATATGACGTATGTACAAAATAACTTGGAATATGTCAATATAGCTATGAAATATGTCAAGCTAGTTTAGAATAAATGCGCATGAGCAATTCTGGTTAATCATTACGCACGCCAATGTCCTCCTATTGTTGACGACGACAAGAAAACAATGTTGTAATGATATAAAATTTATTAAAAATGTATATGAATTTTACAATATCAAAGATAAGATAATAATATATAAAGAAAAATATTTGTAAAGAAAAGAGTTAAATTACCATTACAAATCGGTACGTACGGTAAAAAAGAATTATGAAATTAATTTAGATTCACTTATTACATCAAATATACTTCTTCAAATAATGAACGCAAAAATAACTAAGATCGAATATGCAGTCGAACTTAACAGTTAAGTTAGGTTGTTTAACAGTTGCTTACTTTAGTACCTAATAGATAAGGTGTTTATCCGAGTTATTTTGTCCAGAAATCAATAAACCATTCCTTTGGTTTCTGCACAATACACGACCGAAGAATAGCACTCAAAAAACTTCAGCAAATAAAGTTACGATATGTTTTTAGTAAGAAAAGAAATGGCGTGGACTATATCTGGGCCCATGTCCTATATAACTGGAATGGTGCGTAATAGTCTCAGCTGGTATCTCAACGTTTCCTACTCATAAAAATATAATATAGAAAAAATATCGCTGATAAAAATTCCAGTAATTCCCTACATGTTTAAAACAACCGAACCAATATATAAAATTGAATAAATAACATTTTCATCGTGTACGCACTTTTACATTTCAATAAGTCCCATTGATCCCCCTCTTGCCGGTTTCGTCGTTTTATGGCGGCCGGGTATTGCCGCTTTTTTCCGCCTCCCTCTCTCGCCATCGGCAGAAAACTCATAGAGAAAATGTATGAAATTGAGATATATTGCCGAAACATCCACCGTATTTCCTATTTTCCGTTGCCCGTATGCTAATAGCTGCTTTTCAAGGTTACGCCTCCATCGCAGCGATAGCATAATGGGTGTACTGTGGAAGTAGTTTTGTTTGGGTCAATCCGCGTAAATACATAGGCATGATTAGCTGACGATATCAACGATACCAATATCACAGTAGGACTTAATCGGTTGTAACTAATTGCGAATGGATGTAGGGATCCAAGAATGGCTTGATAATAAAACATACACTAAATGGTGTAGGTGTGTTATGTTTAATGTAAAATTATTAACATTCATATTTGATTCTATATTACGAACTAATTATTTTCCTAATATCTGGAAAGTAGCTCAAATAATAATGATTCTTAAACCAGGGAAAACACCACAAGATGTCATCTCCTACCGGCCTATAAGTTTATTACCGATAATCTCAAAAGTTTTTGAGAAATTGTACATAAAGAGGCTTATTTCCATAATAAAAAAAGGAATGATCATTCCAGAACACCAATTTGAATGTATGGCTTACGAGATTGCAGGTTAAATTAAAGATACTTCTCCTTCATCCGGATTGTGAACTACTGAAATATTACTTCACAGATCGTCATTTTACTGTAAAACAAAGCGATGAATATACCAAATTACATCCAATATATTCAGGAGTTCCGCAAGGTAGTGTCCAGCAATCTTAGCATCTCATGAAGATCCACTCACAGCACCAATGAACCTACAAACCCATCTGGAGGAAATCATATAACTTTTACGTCCGTAGAAGAACATTTTTTTATAACATCTTTATTAGATACGCTTAGTACAATCTTAATTTACAATTAATTTATTAGTACTTTTCCTGTGTACTTGGATTAATTAACAAGCATGACGAGTGCGAGGAAATACATCAGAATGTATTCCTTAATTATAAAATTATAATTATTTATTAATTATTAACTTATAGCTATAGTTTATACTAATAATACACACTAAATGTTCACACAAGTTCGTATTGTTTTGTTCGTTTCAATCTCCTGACATCCTGCGCGCTCTCCAGCAGTTGTATTGCTTCCACGTTAGTATGATTTAGTAATCTTCTTTCGTATTTCAAGGCGAAATCCTGCACAACTTCACAAATCCATTTGATTTCCAGGTCATCGTGCAGTTCTTCATTGGTTACATAGCGATAGGCATTGGTTATCAATCGAAGAACCTTGTTTTGACAGCGCTGTATGACTAACTGATTTGAATTTTTAGTGCCACCCCATATTTACACCCCATAGGTCCAAATTGGCTTTATAATTGTATTATAGATCAACCTCTTTGATTTTAGATCAAGTTGAGAGTATCTTCCGGATAACCAGTATAGTTGTTTTATTTTAGTTCTAATGTGTTTTGCTTTTTGTCTAACGTGATGCTTCCAATTTAATCTACCGTCAAGATGGATTCCAAGGTATTTTGCTGATTCTGCTTGAGGAATCGGGCATCCATTGACTGATATAATTAAGTTTTTATTATTTCGCCTTAATGCAAAATTAACGTGGACAGATTTGGAGCTATAAAGTTGAATTTTCCAATCTTTGTCCATTTGTAGATTTTATTGACTGCCACTTACACTTTTTCTAATACCCTAGGCAGAGATATATCTTTTGCCGTAAAAACTGTGACATCAGCAAAGCTTCCAAGAAGTGTTTCTTTTGTTGTTGGAATGTCAGCAGTGTAGAGCAGATACAGGAGAGGTCCTAAGACGCTACCTTGTGGAACTCCAGCCGAGATATTTTTAAATGTCGAGAACGCCATTTCGTGCGATACTCTAAATTTTCTTCCGAATAAATATGACTCCAGCAATTGACAATAGTTACGCGGTAACAATTTGCTCATCTTACAGATTAATCCCAAATGCCAAACCCGATCAAACGTTTGTAGATGAACATGCTGACCAGTCTATATCTATAATTGTCAACTTCCGCAAGCAGATGATGCTAAATATCTTGGTATGCACCTAGATCGACGCCTAACTTGGAACAAGCGCATACTCGCCAAACGGAAATAATTTGGACTTAAACTCTACCAAATATATTGGCTTATCGGGTGAAAATCCAAGTTATCATTAGATAACAAGATATTATTGTATAAATCTACTCTCAGGACTATTTGGTCATATGGAATTCAACTATGGGGTACCGCTAGCAAATCTAATATATCCATCATTCAACGGTGCCAAAATAAATTGTTGCGTGCCATTGTCGATACTCCGTACTATGTTCCGTTACTCCATATATAAATTTTGTCCATTTTTCATCTCTTCTTCAGTATTTTATTGATAGACTAACCTTTCTTTTATGTCTGGTCTTTGTTTTTTCCGCCCTTGCTTCCCAGACTATCTTGTTCTCTGTCTTGTTTCCTTCATAAGTTGTAAGTGTCCCCACCAACAACTTGAGAGGATTGATGGTGATGAATGTTCCTTAACGTTTCTGATTGGTGTTTGACGTAATATAGCAAATTGTTAAATGTTGTACTTATATATTATATATATATATATATAGATATGTAGTGATATATATATATATATATACATATGTAGTGATATATATATATATATATATATATATATATATATATATATCACTACATAGTATAAAACAAAGTCGCCTTTTCTGTCCCTATATCCCTACAGTATTGTACACCATAAAAAGGTCTACAAAAAAGTCCGCGATGGTATATGTTTATCTTTTAGAGATAACCCACATTAACCATTTTTATTGTTTACTTTTTACGTGAGAAAATGGCTTATTTACGAAGCTATTTTAAGCAATACGGCATTAATCCTTATCGAACTAAGTACCTTAAATACAGTGTGCAATTAATATAGATCAATATGGTTCCTTACAGCATGTAAATTAAACAAATATTTTCGGAGATATTACAAATTTAAAATTTGCGTTTAAAAATGTGTAATGTAATAAAAATTGTATGAATTTAGATATTCCAAAGATAGCAGGAAATCTTCATAGTAAGTATAGGGGAAGAGGAATTGTTTTACTCCAAATTTAATGCGTGCAGGCCAAGGGCAGTAATGAATGAACCAAAAATACTGGATCGATTTTAATCATGTTTTCATTGAGTGACATAGGCATATATATTTTATGCCCGTGTAAAGTCGGAGCGGGCCGCTATGTTTTTATATACAATGTTCATATTTTTTTTGTAGTGTATTTAATTTAGTATCAGCATTGCACCCATGCGAGGCCGGGGCGGGTCGCTAGTAACATAATAAAACAGGTCAATTGGAAAGTCCCCGGCCTGTTTTTAGTTAGCCCTAACACTCAAAAGATGCGTGTATGAATTTGACAGCTGTCGGATCATTAGTTTGTGAATTATAGCATTTTGAGTGAAGCTACTTTTGTTATTGTGAAAAAAATGGATAAAAACGAATTTCACGTGGTGATAAAATATTGCTTTTTGAAGGGAAAAAATACAGTTGAAGCAAAAACTTGGTTTGATCCCGAGTCTCCGGATACTGTCCCAGGAAAATCAACCATCAAGGACTGGTATGCCAAACTTAGACGTGGTGAGCACCGAAGACGGTGAACACAGAAAACATGAAAAAAATCCACAAAATGATATTGAATGGCCGTAAATTGAAATTGAATTTTCATTCACTGAATTTAGAGTATCTACTATTTCAGCAGAAAAGATATCAACTGAACGTGTACATCATATCATTCACGAATATTTGAGTATGAGAAAGGTCTGTGCAAAGTGAACTGGGAAAACGCAATAGTCAGCTGCAAGCTTATGGCATCTGTATTTTAGGATGCTCATGGAATAATTTTCATTGACAACCTTGTAAAAGGATGGACCATGAACAGCGACTATTACATAGCATTATTGGACCGTTTGAACGACGAAATCGCTGAAAAACGCAAAATTCTGCAGGTCTGGCCCCCAGCGACTATTTATTGTTCCCAAAGATCTCAAAAGAATGCTTGCTGGGAAGAAATTTTCGTCGAATGGAGAGGTAATCGCCGAAACTGAGGCCTATTTTGAAGCAAGGAACAAGAAGTACAAGAACAACAGAACAAGTTTCTGTAGTGTATTTAATTTAGTATCAGCATTGCACCCGTGCGAAGCCGGGGCGGGTCGCTAATATATATATATATATATATATATATATATATATATATATATATATATATATATATATATATATATATATATATATATATATATTATTTTTTATTTTTTACAATTTAAAAATATGTATTAAAGGAATGTATTTAAAATAAATAAAGTATTGATTTTTCAAAAAATAGATCTATAAACACTTTTAAAAGAACAAAATATCATAGAGCAACATATGCAAATTATGTAGTTAGTTTCATTTTAAATGCTGCATATTTTCAGTACTTCGTTTATTTATTCATATAGCCTTTATCTTTTATACACGTCTCGCCTAAAATATATATTTCATAAACAATAAATACACCAGGCTGATTAAAATAATAATTTCTTTACCTAAATCCTTAAATAAAATTGCATCGTTCTTTGCCTATTTATTTCACTCTTCGATCTCACCCTTACAAATAGCTCATCTTTAATTTACACTCTTTCGTTTATATACTGCTTTCTACTTTTCCTATGTCCCACATAGGAAATAAGAGCTCATTAATAAATGAGTGCTTTGTTAAAAAATGCGTTTACTAATGACATCTGAAATTAATTAGAAGTTAATACCACTAAAATTTCCAGAAAATTCTTTAAAGTCTTTAGAATTACCTCTAGTACAATGATATCTGATGATGTCTACAGAACCAATCAATTACTGTCAATCCTTAAGCAAGTGCAATATCTCCTAGCTGTTCTCTGTTCACCAGACACCAAATTAACTCATACGCTGATTCTCCAAATATCTCGTAAACAAAGAGAACAGACGTTCTTGTTATTCTCGATTAATCTATGTTAATCTATATTGGGATGAAATGTTCCCATATTTTGGGATTTTCTTTCACTGCAGTATATGTCGACTTGTCTTGTGATTCAAAATTGCTGCCTGCTGGCATTTAGCGGTACAGTGCTGCCAGATTTTGATTTTAAAAATTACGCATGCGTAGCAGATTTACATACAAAGAAAGCAACGAATAATCTACCGTATAAGATAGCTGGCAGCGCATAAACTATTTGTTTATATCTGGCGGCTATTTCTGGTTACTTGATTTAGGCATATTACGTTTTATAGGAATATATTTATTTGTAGGGTATATTACATAAACATTTTAGGTCTCAAATTTGTTGCTCCATATAAGATTTAACTTTTATTATTCTTTATTATTTAATTATTACATTGTTACTAGTCGTTTCCGACCAACTAATTCTACTTGAATTCTTGACTGACTGTGGGTATCTGAGGGTCTCGATATAGGGAGTCATTCTTGTAGTATTTGGGTGCGCCCACAATACTTCTCAGGATTTTGTTCTGAAAAAATTGTATTTTGTTTATGTTATTCTTTGTAGAACATCCCCATAATTGAACTCCGTATGTCAGTATAGGTTTCAGTATTTGCCTATATATAATAGCAATTTATTATGTACTGATAATTGTGTTTTTCTTCTATTTAGCCCATACATTTTCCTATATTTCAATTCCAGTTCCTTTCTATTCTTCTTTATATGTTCTTTCCAGCGAAGTTTTGTACCACGATTCATTTAGTGTTCCGAGATATTTAGTGTTGTTGCTATATGGAATGATAGTATTATTTAATGTTATTGGTGTTTGTATGATCTGATTGTAAGTGAACTGCACATGAACAGATTTAACTACTTTTGTCAATTTTTATTTTCCAAGCTTGTGTTCAATTATTTATATTTTCACTTTCCTGTTGTAATTTTCGTGTGTATTCTTCACTATTGTCTCCGAAAACTATAATCGTATTATCATCAGCAAATGTAGCCATTGTAATATTCTCCATTTGTGGTATATCACAAGTGTAGAGTAGATAAAGAATTGGTCCCAGTACACTTCCTTGTGGTACACCTCCTTTAGCTTCTTCTTGTTTAACTCTAAACGTTCTGGCTATAATGTGCGATTTAGTAGTTCGGTGTGCTGTTTTGGTAAGATTTTATGTAGTTTATGAACAAGGCCTTCATGCCAAACCTTATCGAAAGCTTATGCTATATCTAAGAATATAGCTCAGCATACTTTTTTACTTTCGTAAGCTTTTTCAATGATATCTGTTAGCCAAACTGGTATGTTGATATTAGGTTGTTTCTCTCTATGATCGCTTTTATTTTTTTCAACAGGAGTTTTTCATAAACCTTAGTTACTACTAGTAGCAGTGATATAAGTCTATAGGCTTTTATTTCGTTTGGTGACTTCCCAGGTTTTGGGATCGTTATAATTTCTGCCATCTTCCAAATACCTGGGACATTTATTAATCTAAATGTTGTATTGATCAAAGTTGTGTAAAGTAGTTTTTGCAATAATTCTCCTGCTATGATATTAAATCATAGCCTGGTGATATCCTGGGTCTAATATCAGTTTTAATAACGAAATGTTATACCGAATTTTCAGCTTCCATGTCCGGCAAATTATGTTTAATATTAACTTTGTTTGGTTTGAAAGTTTTTTCTAGATATTCAGCATTCTGCTCTTTGATGTTTGTCACATGCACAATTCCCACATAGGTATCTTATAGGTGGACTGCGTAAATATGTGCGCGTTAAATATTTCGTGTATTTTCAGAGTAAATAATCAGTTTATTTATGATCTGTTAATTTTCTCGGATAGTCATTTATGAATTTGCTTTTCATCATCCTGTTCTTTGGTTTCAGGCTCTTCCAAAACGGGTAAAACATGCCTGGTATCCCGGTTCCTCGGCGGTAAGTTCGACGAAAGTTACACGCCGACGATCGAAGATTTCCACCGGAAGCTGTACAGAATCAGGGGCGAGGTCTATCAGCTGGACATCCTGGATACGTCGGGAAACCACCCGTTTCCCGCGATGAGGCGGCTGTCTTTTATGACTGGTAAGTGAAAGGGAGAAGGGTTAATGCGAGACATGTGTGCACTTTAACCGCGCGACCCACTGAGACCGATGAGATCGAATGGCCGTCTTGGGGAATAGGTTACGGCCGCTTTAGGAATTCGTAGTACGATGCCGAATAATAAAAAACCATAATTTATTTTTATTATATTGCGTATTTTTATTATGGCATTAGGCTCACAGATATAGGACTTAATGTTTTACAGATTTCTTCTTATAGCTTAAAATTACAGGTGATGAACAAAAATATAAACACCTTACATATACACAACATTTTTTATAAGTCGTTGAGTCACCATGGTATTTCAAAATAACTGCAATTATTTGGGGAATAGATTTTATCGATTGTTCGGATTGTTGTCAACGGAATGTTCCAACGGATGAACCATCCTCCAATTGTTTCAATTATGTTGATGTTTGGTGATTGTTCTGACTAGAGAAGTTGTCTGACATTCTGGGGTTTCTCAAACTAATACTGAGCCTTTATGGCTATGTCCATGGGCTAATTATCATCTTGTAATATAATAATATTTAGCTAGGCAACAGGTATATCGGATCATAGGTTTTTGTTGGGGTTCTCCAGACATTAAGCCGGTAATTTGTAGGAAAGCAAACAATGTACACGATGATAGTGTCCACACCACCGTCTTATAAGCATCAAGTATATAGATTTTATGCGTTATGATGTTGAATGGTGTTAAATTATTTTATCTATTATATTTTGTAGTTAAATAATTCAATAAAAAAATCAATAACGCTTGTAATTTTTCAACATCAAAAATATTTCATCCGGTTTGATGGCGCAGTGGTAAAGACAAAGGGACGGTCCCCCTACCGTTGCGATAGCCGCGGTTTCGAATCCTGCTGGGGCATGGTCGTAAATTTATGTTTGTGATTGTTTAAAATTTGTGAATGTTCTAGGCAAGAGTGTAAAATCCGACAAGGAAAATGATCCCAGTCACGCCAGTAACCACTGGGTAAGACCGGATGTCTTCTGGGATGATTTCCAAAGTTGATCACTCGCCAGCCGGTAGGCTCAATGCTGAGGACCGTGGTTCGGAGCCCACGTTAAACTTTAGGCCCAGTCCAGATAAACCCGTAGTTGGTAAAAGATCAAGTTTACAAAAGATCGAATGTTGTGTGAAGTTTCTGACAACCATACTGGCAACCAATCGATTTTCAGACGTGAATAATGGTTTCGATGTTTTAAAAGCCGTTATGTTGGCACTGAAGACAAAGAGCGTTTTGGACGGTCAAAGAATTTAAAGACGAAGTTTTGAAGGTATTACTTAATGAAACAATCAATGGGGCTCTATCGCTGTCAACTTCACTACGACACATCTTACCAAACCGGTGAAAACACTAAAATGAGAAGTGCTACTCCACCTACTGTATTCTTCAGACCTTGCTCCTTCTTATTACTATTTGTTTCGGCATATAAGTCGTGACCTATCTGAGCAGTGCTTCACATCTTATGAAGATACCAAAAAATGAGTCAGTATCAAGTCGTATATACTCTTAAAATTACATCGTTCTTTCGAGACAGAATCTATAAATTGCTTGAAACATGGGGAAAAGTAACGACAATCAATGGACAATTAAAAAAAACCTTTAAGACTAATTTATAGGCCTAAATTTACATATCAAACCTCTCTAAAACCATTGAAAACAGCTCTCGCTATAAGATAATCATTGCAATCAGAGTTATCGTTTGCAAACGCCTGACAATTACTTATACTGCCAACATTAGCCCACGAAATCAACATTCCACCAAAAAATACAATAAAATATCCGAAAAAATCTAAAATTAGGTATCCCGCATGACAATTCACTCGCATTTCTTCATGATGGCCCAATAGATAGCTCCAGTTAAATCGGTCTTCGGTTTACGGTTCGAATTCGGTTTGTTTCGAAGAAATTTCGTTTCGCAAATGGAAATTTCCGAATTTAAAATTCCAATATCCTCGTCGGCCGCCCGGTCCCCTTACAAAAAATTAGCCCGAGGCGATGTTGGAAAAGTTTAATTTGCCATCCTTATCGGACAAAAAGACTGGAAATTAATTTTAAGTACTATGTCTACGAGCGAAATTGTGGCTTTCGAGCGGATCGATAGTAGTTGAGCTGGAACAATGTATAAGAACTAGTTTTAGTGGTCGTTCTGAATTCTCTCTATTATTTTATGGATAGGTTTTGTGAAAAAAATGCAGGAATTTGTCAATTAGAACACGGGCTCTACTTAATTTTTTTGTTACTACAGTTTTTCTTTGTTACGCCCGGGATTTTTCAGCCCATGTATCAACAGGTTTATAATAATAATTAATAATAATATGTGATAGACATATTCTGAAATATAGATTTATTCTTAAATTAAAATTATGACAATTAGGATTTTAGTAAAATACAAAAAGCATGTTACGAAACATTGACGTCACTTAGAGTTTCCTAACCATCATTTCAGCATTCCAATGTTTGAACTTTCTTTTATTTCACATAAATATATATATATATATATATATATATATATATATATATATATATATATATCATAAATACTATAAATCTTATACAATTAAAGTCATAGTATTCCAGACACACCAGTCTTAGAACGCGGTAGAACGTGAAGAAAATCAAGTATAATAAGGGCAAATAATAGATGAAAATATATTTAACAGATATTAATTTTACATGGTTGATAGTAATTACAACAGAAATCTTTTTAAATTGTATATATTTAATGATGGATGTTTGATTTTCCTAAACTTATGTGAGAACTATGAGATGGAATTTCATTGTAATATTTGGGTAAATAAAATACACAAATTGTATTTTAGTAACACCCTTGCAAATTTGCAACTGCAATATTCCAACAAGTTCTTTTCAAAATCTGTGTTTAGACTTGTTTATATTTTTCTTATTTGTGAGCCTACAAAATGTCTTCTTTTAATTTAGCATCACTGAATTAATAGTCCAAACAATATAGTAACAACTTTTAAATAAGCAGAAACTTTCGGTTGTACTCTTTGTATTTCATTAAGTCTAAAATTAGTTTCATGTTTTCATACGTTTTTATTTTAAATCACTGAATATGTGAAGGTATGGACGGATATCGGCTGCCATTGTGGATTAATACAATTTTTAAACGTAAATAGTGTAGGAATGTTCGTCTGGTCGGTCGGTCGGAATGTGTGGCTGTCGATGCGATTGTTTTTCCGAACACTCACTACTATTTTGTGGAAGAAATTCACAGAACAACTGAAAACACTGGTTTATTGTGATATTAAATAATACATGTGGTCGACAGGAGAATGGACAGGATATTAGGTTAGGTAAGGGAAGTACGGTAACGCTGTGGAAGTGGTACTGTTACAAGGGGATAGAGAAAAGAATAGAGAGTGAGACGTTTTTTACTTTTTCTTTTTCCATGATGACCAGCTAGAACGAAATGGTCTTTTGCTGACTTCGCTTCGGGTTCAGGGTAATGAGTGTTTTGCGGGCGACAGAGACCCTGGATTACGACTGGGATTGTCGTAGTTGGTTTACTACCAAGACTTGTTGGACTTTTTTGGATTGGAACACTTGGAGTAGTTCAAGTTGTCTCTCAGAGACATACCTGTATCACACATGTGCTCTATAGGGGCAGACTGAACGGACTAGATTTTATACAGAGTCGCTGGGGGATTGGGAGTTTACTTTTTCTGCAGAGGAGTAAAAATAGTGTATCTCCATTGCCTTTGCAAATAGCATACTGTATTTGGGCTGACCATTGGAATCTGCGGTCGAACTGGAGACCGAGGTATACAACTTTCTTGAAATAAGACATTCAAAACACGTAATTTTATTTATGTTTTTAAAACTAAAACTTGTGTCACACAGTGTAGTTATTTTTTTGCTTTTATATATTTCTCAACACATGTAAGAGTCTGGAAAACGTTGATTCATCAACTACTAAGTTCTTTGAAAGCTCTGTGAGAGTGTGAACTGGGTTTTCTTCCAATAAATATTTCCAATCATTATCTTCAAGTCTTTTTGGGATATTGATTCCTGGCTCTTCCTAGACTTCTGGAAAATTGTGGAAAATTAATCTATTGATGGAATTCATACGTTGGAGGTGATTGGTATAGACATACCGAAATTGAGAATTACAGTAAAAATCGGGTTTATCGGATATTTTTGCAACTATACAAATACAAAATTTTATCCCAATTTTCATTACCATTTCTGGAAATTTTTGATTTATTTTCACAAACTTAGAACAATCGAATAATAAATGATAAAATAACATCTGATGCCTTTGCAATAAATGCATAATTGAAAATCGATATATGCCGAAAAATGTTACAATTTATCAAATGAACCGTTTATTAAATTACCTGCAACGTTCCCAACAAAGTTCGTATATTTTATCGTAACGAATTTAAATTTGTATACCCCGTTTAATTTTATACATCGCCGGAAAACGACAAAACGGATAGAGCGTTGTCGTATTATATTTTCGGTCGGAGGTGTTTGTTATTTTATGACAGGTCGAGTTGTCGTACGCAATATGAAACGTGAAATAAGGACACGTAGGACTGACGATTTTATAACGTACGTAAGAAGATTTCCACTTTTTATTTGAGATTATCTATGGATTTTACGAAGCTGCTTGTTAATAATCATGTGTTCCATTTGTTATACCATAAGAAGCTTAGTTTTTTTCATTGTCAAATTACCAATTCGTGATTCTACGAGGGTGGTTCAAATATGATGGAGACAAACGCTGTAGATGACGCGCATGTATGTTTTGAAGGTCGTGGCCTGAGTATGTGATAGCTGGGTCCCTTACGAACAGTGTAGCATAGTTTTCATTGGGAGTTCAAGTTTCACTCGCGTGCTACGTCCATGAGTGATGAACGTCAAGTACCGACCCCCGTAGCGCAACGTATTGTCATTCGTTTTTTAATGTGGGAAGATGTTAAAAAGACGGAAATCAGTTCGGTAGTGAGTACCTGAGAAGGACTGTCGTGTTTAAATTGGCCAAAGCATTCAAGGATGGCCGCGAAACCGTCGAGAATAAGCCGCATCATCGTCGACTGCGAACCAGCATCACACCAGATAACATCCGCCGCGTAGAACAACTCATTTTGGAAGAGCGTAGGATGAATGCTCGGGACATTTCGGCTGAACTCGGCATAAGTATTGGTAGAGTAGAGGCTCTCATCCATGAACACCTTCATATCGCAAAATAACGGCGCGGTGGGTTCCTAAACTGTTGAACTTCGAGCAAAAATTTTCGCGGTTGAAAGTTTGTTGCCGCTTGCTGACGTGATACGAGACGGAGGGGGACAGTTTTTTAACGCGAATCTTCACTACAGACGAGACATGGCTACACTATTACACTCCCGAAAGCAAGATGTCGTCTAAAGAGTGGAGGAAGAAGGAAGAAGGGACGCGAGTCAAAGCGAAAACAACCAGGTCTGCGGGCAAGGTTCTGTGTACGGTGTTCAGGGATCGGCGTGGCGAACTGTACGTCGATTTCCTGCGCACTCAACGTACCATTATGCTGCATACTACTCTAACCTTCTGAAGACACACGTGAAATCTGCTTATCGCTCGAAACGGAGGAGCATTCCAGCATGAAGTGCGATTCTTCTCCAGGATAATACCGCGCGTCACGCTCGATACAATATCGGAACTATGGTGGGAGGTACTAGAATCACCTACACTCCGGTTTTATCACCCTACGATTACCTCATGTTTGAAGCACTAAAGAAGCCCTCAGAGGTCAAAAATTTAACACCAACTACGAGGTAGAGGAGTTCGTGCGCACATGGCTGTCCGAGTTGCCTTCGATACCGGCATCAAAAAACTTCCGGAAATATGGACAAAATGAGTAACTAGTGAGGGGAAATACCAAGAAAAACTGTAAAATTTTGTAATTTTTTTCAATAGTAAATAAACGTGTCAGAGTATTTGTCTCAATCATATTTGAACCAGCCTCGTATAACGGTACCTGTAACAGTGATAGCTCTTATATTTTTCTAGACACTATGACAGGATGGGATTAAACAGGATATACAACGACAGGCATTATTCGGGATTAAGGTAAAAATTCTCATCGAGCTAATCGAGGGAAGAACCTTTAAAGTATTGATTGGTCTCTAGTCCTTCATTCTCTAGTCAATGCTAATCACTGTATAATAATCCTTCCCATATTCTCACTCCACTATAATTTATGCCTCAACAGGTTCAGACACGTTACATTCTTCGTAAGAAAGTGATTGCTGATTTTATTGCTAAGTAAGGAAACAATTATATTTGACTGAAAAATGATATAGGTGTTGCATAAGTGTCGAAGAGAAATGAAGTAAAAGTATTTAGACGAGAATCCCACAAATTAAAAGATAGAAATCGCTAAAATGTTCGAAATTCCATAAGTACATTGGTCACGATTGTAAAGTTTTCCGTAAAAAAATGGGTGCAAACAGTAAAAGACTGAAATTATGTGAATACACGGACATAAAGAAATGTGTTTGAAATGAAATTAATACTCTTCAGGGAAAAGCTCAACAGTTTACAGTAGAGTTGTGACATGCAGGATTCCGTGCTAACAACTGGTGGCTTCAGAATAAAAAAAAACGATTATTTTTCGTTCATATGTAAATGAAAAAGTATGTGATAAGTGGAAAAATAAACTTGCAAAGCAGACTGAGGTATATATCCTCGAAAATATCTTTAATGTCGACGAATCAAAGGCGATAAGTGTCATATTAGAAAAAAAACAGCAAAATTCGTTTAACAGTATTACTACGAACAAACTGTACCCTAACATAAAAACTTAAACCACTTGAAAAATATTTAGAAGAAAAATAGAAGAAAATTATTATTTTTTCGATAATGGTATCGCACATAGGAACATTTATAATTCAACAAACATAAAAATAAAATAGTTGGTGTAAACACCACGTCTAAATGAACCACTCAACCAAGGCATCATTCAAAATTTCAAACCTCATTATAGGAAGGAAGTTGTCAAACAATATTTTATTGCTGTTGAACACCAAAATGATAACCAAAGCTTGGAAGCAAGTGTCAGCGAACGACAACCACAAAATACTTCAAGAAGAGTGGATTTAAAGTTCCATGCCATGATGAGAACGTTAACTTACTACACGCTGAACCTGCTCTTGAAAGACTGATTTAGCAAACACTTCAAGAGTTTGTTATATATATATATATATATATATATATATATATATATATATATATATATATATATATATATATATATATATATACATATATATATATATATATATATATATATATATATATATATATACATATATATATATATATATATATATATATATATATATATATATATGTATATATAGCAATGTATAATATATATTTCAGAAATCAGAAACTTTTCTCATAAGTGCAACCTAAGTATTTGTACCCTTCGGTACAGCAACTTCCAAATTGGCGGCTATACCATCCCAGTACGATTCTCTTTTTAAGTTTTTACCTAACAAAAAATGCCAACATAGGAATTGAATGATTTGACCAGACTAGGCCAGAATGGAACTTATTAGTATTTGTTACATATATATTTGTACAACAAAAAAGAAACAAAACAAATTCCCTGTAAAAAAGGCCATTCGCAAAGTTACATATAAAAATCGGATAGTCCTGTTAAGAATTTTAAAAATAATATAAGTAAAACAGGTTAAATCGTGGAATAAAAAAGAGTCAATTAATCCATGTACCAATATAACATATAATAAAAAAAATACACAGTAAGACTGCATCAAAAGAACTGCATTAACGACATTCATATCTAGAAATTAAAATATAAACAGATAATAGAGAATATTTTTCAATGTTCGTTCTTTATAAAGTACACTTCTCCTCGAACAGCCTTAATAATAATCCATATATCAATCCGTATCGGTATAAACGTCATAAAACGACAATATATCCTTAACTTTTTATGAGATTATAAATCCGTTCAAAGTCTTTCCAGCCAATAAAATAATAACAAGATATCGGGTCTTAGAGAACCTGTTATTTGGAGATAGCAAAATACGATTCTCTAAGAAATGATGTCACATTTTGTACATTATACGAGTATATTGGAACATTAGTCATGAGTATTTTATCCAGCATACTATATTATATGCAGAGCTAGGAAAAATACATGGCTTGATTTAATTAAAACACAAATTACAAAATACTTCCTCCCGTGTATTTAGAATACCAAATAAAAATATAGTGTTTTAACTATTTTTATTTAAAATATATAAAATTTTATTTAAAATAAAGTCGTTGTTGGGTTATGTAAATCAGACCAACATCAGTAAATGAAGAATTTCCTTTCTTAAACACTAGACTTTTAAATAATATATCAGGCAATCAGATAAAGAAATTATTAATTTAATTAGCCTGGTGTATTTGTCGTTTTTGCAATATATATTTTAGAGAGAAGACAATGTAAGAAATATGGATAAAGATAAAGACTGTATGATATTATTAAAAAATATTTTAAGATAAATATTAAGGTATTTATCGATTAATGTAAACAGATATGTGACTCCATGCCATTTTATTCTTGGGATTTTGTATCAATTATTTTTCGATTAATTTACTTTATATAGCCTATTCAAAGTTTTTTTGTACATCCGTCATCAAGATGTTTAATGTATAGCCTGTCGCAATTTGTAAATTCGTTTTAGAATCAGACAATATTTTCCTTCTCATTCTATTCTAGTTAAAAACGAATGAGCTGTCAAAGTCGTCCGGTTGTGACGTATACAAAATTCTTGAAAGCAATAATGATATATAAAAGGTTAGAGTTATAACGTATAAACTATTGTGGATGTATAATTAACTGTAGTTTTTAGATGTACTATAATGTTATAAATTATATTTGATAACATTTTTGTTCAATTATTTTATTTAGATTACAATTTTGTTGTCTGTAAAAGCCAAAGTGAACTAAAACTCAGAGTTGATGCGGAAACATTGCGACGTTTTCACACGACGCGTCACAAATTTAGATGATGTATGTACAAAATACCATTGAATAGACTATAGATGTAAGTTTTGAAAAATCAATAGTCGGCTTGGTTGGCACAATGGTAAAGGCGACAGGAGGGTCCTCCTACTGCATGGTCGTAAATTTATTTTTGTGATTCTTTAACATTGGGTTGTGGTTGTTCTTAGGCAAAAGTGCAAAATCCAACAAGGAAAATGATCCCAGTCACGCCCGTAACCAGGCTGGGTAAGACCGGACGTCTTCTAAGTTGGTCGCTCGCCAGTCGGTAGACTTCATACCGCGGACCGTGATTCGGACCCCACGTTAAACTGTATGTCCAGTCCTAAAAAATAGTCCTAAATAACTTAATGATTATAAATATATTGCTTTAATATACACTTTTAAATTGTAATTGTAAAAAATTACCTAATTATGTTCATTATTGTTTTAATACACGTGCTAAAGTCAAATATCAATTTCAATATACAAAGATTAGTGGGTGTTAGTTCTTGAGATAGTTATTTTACTACATTTTAATATACAGACTTTATTATTATTTTCAACCAACTTCGAAAAATGAGGTGAGAGTGCACTTCCGAGGTGGTCCCATTAGAACCAAATAAGTAGTTGTGGATGGAAGGGGGGAAAATCCAGGAAAATGCTCAAATTTCAAAAGCCCATACAAAGTTTTTTCTTATTTTAGTTTGGGTTCGGTACCGACATCAGCCATTTGGTAGTAATTAAAAGAATGTTGTAAATAGATAAGTAGGTTTAGGTAGGTATTGAGCTAAATTGTGTGTATATAATAGAATATAAAATACGTGTAGTAGATAGGCTAAATAAGGTTTTTGTTTATTTTTATTTAGTTATTACAACGCGATTATTATATACAGATTTTATTTTAAAGTAGTAGGCCTGAGACTTAACGCGTCAGTCATTAATTAATATATTCAAGATTGAAGAATTTTAATAAATTTAATAAATACGGGTTACCAGTTTATTTTTGTAGTAATTAACAAAAAAATAAAGTAACTTAATCTGGAAAAGCCTACGATTTTCCGATTTTGTTTTGGATGAAACGCTACAACGCTATTATATCAAAGTGTTTCGAGTTACAAAGCCATTCCATCCAGATCTATGGCAAGCGAAGTTCGTGTAATGCTCGGCGAGAGCCCGACTGGCGTGTTAAAACCATATTAGCACAGAAACTGTTTAATAAGTAAACAAAATTGGATCTATTGTGTGAATAATTTGTCGTTCTGCACGTACTAGTTTATAAACTCTCTCTCTCTCTATTAAAACGCTATTCTTTTTATATATAACATTTTCCCGCTTAGTTCATTCGTGTTAATCAATTGATTAAATAATCATTACTTAATACAAATAAGAGGGTTACCAAAAATAATATAATTTGGAATCATTACCTTTGAAGTTAAAAAGAACTGCTAAGGTAAATCTTCATGGAACTCTTGCAAAGCTCTCAACAGGGTAAAACTTGTCAATATTTATTAATTGTATTGAACATCTAATTTGTTTCCTCGATTAGTAAAAAATATCTTATAAGCTATTTATGTTATCATAATTTTGAGGATACAGTGGTCGAGAGATCACCTAAATCATAAAAATAAAGTTCTGAGACACGATATAAAACTGTGCTTATTATATAAACAACGTGGGGCAAAAGTAGGGGGGCCATTGACGCTATTTCCGCTTACTGATAATAATGGAACGATTATTTTCAATAAATATTGTCACTATTTCTGCTCGTTCTTGCGGCGTATATTTGTCGAAAATAAAATTTGGACGTCTACACAACACAATGGTTGAAGCGAAACTAAGCTTAACGTCACCTAACCAAGATGGCGCGCAATCAAAATGGTAACGGGACTTTTGCCCCATCCTATATATGGTAGTAGTAGTCAATCCTGTTAAATCAATTAAATAACACTGCATGATAATGTAGAATCACGTATATTTAAGATATGAGAAAAACAAGCTTTGCAAACCTTCTGTACGGGCATAAGTAACCCTTGTAATTATTGTGGTTATTTACCACATTTTGAAAAGTTAGAAAAGTTTGAAGTAAGCATGTATTGAATGAAAAATGTATTGTCTATGACGACAATAAACAGGTAGCTTATAAGAATTTATCTAAAATGTAACATAAACAAAACCTGAATCAGGACGAATACCACAATCTGTCACTGCAACGTTAAAATTGAATAATTTGCACGTTATGCCTTCCGTATTTTTACCTACCTAATATTAATTTGAAAGTATTAATAGGTAGTGGTGGCTATGATACGGTTTTAACTGGTCGAAATTTTGATCTTCTGTGTGAATTTCAGGAAACATTCATAATGCAGCCCATTAAACTATTTTTTTAAATTATTTAATTAATACATTGTTACTAGTCATTTCCGTCTAACCTACAATTTGCTTTTATGACAACTTAAAACTAGATATATAACTAGGAGGACCCATCGGACCTAACTCAGTCTCTGGTGAAATAATGTTTATACATGTCACTGCTGATTTTTTTAATATATGCACCTCACTACACAACACTACACAAGATCAGATGGTTTGATTCTTTTGAGTCTGCGTCCTGTTTTGGTGGTATCCAAAAGCTGCAATATTTCAATATTGTCATGAGAATGGAGTCTTTCCTCATGCCCCTTTGCAATTATCTTGATACGGTGACTGACTGTGTGAATCTGAAGGTCTCGATGTAGGTAATCAGTCCTATAGTATTTGGGTGCACCCACAATACCCCTCAGGACTTCGTTCTGAAATATGTGTATTTTATTAATGTTACTCTTTGCAGAACATCCCCATAATTGAACTCCGTATGTCCATATAGGTTTCAATATTTGCTTATATAATAGCAATTTATTATGTACTCACAATTATAATTTTCTTCTAGCCAGTACATTTTCCTGTATCTCAATTCCAGTTCTTTTTTTTTTCTTCCAGCGAAGTTTTGCATCGAGATTCATTCCGAGATATTTAGCGTTGTTGCTATATGGAATGATAGTATTATTTAATATTAGTGGTGCTTGTACGGTCTGTTTATAGGTGAACTGCACATGCACAGATTTACTTTCATTAAGTAAATAAAGCATTGGTCCCATTACTCTTCCTTGTAGTACACCCGCTTTAGCTTCTTTTATTGTAGAGTAAGCTTCTTCTTGTTTGACTCTAAACATTCTGGTTGTAATGTTTGATTTTAATAGTTCGGTGTGTAGTTTTGGTAGCATTTTTTGTAGTTTATGAAGAAGGCCTTCATGCCAAACCTTATCGAAAGCTTGTGCTACATCTAAGAATATAACTGAGCATACTTTTTAACTTTCGTAGGCTTTTTCAATTTCACATCTATTATTCTGTCAACCTGGTCAATTGTTGAGTGGTTTTTAATAAACCCAAACTGCTGTGTTGGTATTAAGTTTTTTCTCTCTATGATCGGTTTTATTCTTTTAAATAGGAGTTTTTCAAAAACCTTAGATATTACTGGCAGCAGTGATATAGGTCTATAGGCTTTTATTTCGTTTGGTAACTCCCCAGCTTTTGGGATCATTATAATTTCCGCCATCTTCCAAATGTCTGGGACATGTTTTAATCTAAATGCTGTATTAATCAAATTGACGAGTTATAATTCCGTTTCTTGGTAGCTTTTGCAGTAATTCTCCTGTTATTAAATCGTATCCTGGTGATTCCCTGGGGTTAATGTCTGTTTTAATAACTTTGGTTAACTCTTTCGGCGTGACTAATTCAATCATCGAATTTTCAGTTTCTATGTCCAGCAAATTATGTTCAATATCGGTTTCGTTTGGTTTGAAAGTTTTTTCTAGATATTCAGCAAATGCTTCTGCTTTTTGGCGATTGTCACGTGCCCAATTTCCACCCATGAAAAATATTAAAACTTTTAATCGCAATACGAAATATCCAATATTTAAAGAGTTGGACATACCTCACTTTTGGCACTGATTTTTTAATATTAAGAGCAATTCTGAATTTCGCCGATCAAACGTTCGTAATAGATATGTTTGTATGCCCTTCAAAGAATACTACGGAACGAATCCATTGCCTAGGATCCTCGTCTCGAGTCCTAATGTCCCTTTCTGGTCAAAACATTAACCCATTAGAAACTAGTTTAACTATATGCGAGATGACAATAGAAAATGATGGCAACATATTGAAAATGTCACCACTGGCATAGGAATATAACAATGACCACCTTATTGCAAAAGCAGACAGAGAGTACGAAAGACACTCCTATTTTCTACGGTATGAAGATCCACTTCGAAGAACAGAACGGTTTGGTGTGATCCATGTAGATGTGATTAACAGAACTAGAATTTATAGAACAAGAACAATATTAATAGAACAAGAAGTCAACTAGAAAAATCTAATCAGAATCTAAATGACCATATACCAGCAGTCGAAAATCAAATGAAATATTTGTAAACAAGAAGAAACGAACATCAAAAATTATACCTCCATATGTGGTAATAAAATCCATAGAGAAAACAGATACGACAATTGTTGTATAAAATAATGGATATACAAGCTCTTGCTTATAAAGATTGCTGTCAGCAAGGCTTAAAAAGAGGCGTACAGTCTGCACCTCGAAGAAGCGTGCTCTGTACCATTGGTAACAAAGCAGAATTTCAGTCAAAATCAGTCAAGTTTAACAATGCAATAAATCAAATCGTAGTGGTAAAATCACCTGGCATCACGGCTAAACGCATCGTAAGTTGAATCTTTCATATAAAGCTGGTCGATATGCTGGGAGCTTAGCACCTCGTCACCGCTAACCTCCCTATTTTCCAGGCTGAAGCGATCTCATCCATCGCTGCACTTATAACTTTTGCCCCCATACGGCAGTATCCAGTCGTATCTTAACTCAAGTTCGCGAATCAATAGTTAGTTTCGCTATTTATATGTTACTTCGCCGGGTCCTCATGCCCAATAACGGCTGCCCGAATAACGAGTGTCATATCTCCAAATTTAAAACAGTAGCAGTTGCGACCCACAGGGGTCAACTGTGAGACGGTTTCGGTTTAATGTATTGGTAAGCCCAGAGGCAGTCCCACATTAGCCGGTCCAACTTGTCATCATCAAATGTAACTATTAAAATATTTTCTATTTGTGGTATATCAGATATATATAAAGTGGATAAAGAACAGGGCACAAAGCACTGTCTTGCGATAGACCTGCTTCATTTCATTGTTGAATAAGCTCTTTCTCGTTTAACTCTAAACATCCTGGCTGAGACGTAGGTGTTTAAGAATTCAACGTATGGCTTCTATAATATTCTATGTACTTTATGCATGTGTCCAGGCTTTATCGAAGGCTTGCTCTACGTCTAAGAATATAGCAGAAATGATAATAAATTTTTCCGATAACGTTTATGATTCCATGTACCCGGGCCAACAACATGAATCATTGACATTTAACATTTTAATAACCAGCATAAATAATGTTAAAACTAGCGTTGGGAACTATCGACTGAAAACAGTTGATAATCAAGAATCTAGCGACCAAAAATAGTAATTACTATTTTCAGTCACATGCACGGTTCGACTGTTTTGTTCAATTCGTGATATCAGACGAAGATGTACGAACCTTTTCCTGTATAAATTGTGAGAGAGGAAAGGACAAAATACCAGTTAAAACCAAAAAAACTCATATTAAAATTAATTAGCCAAGCACAAGGATATCTCCGATCTCCCAAAGACACTCGTTTACTGTTTTTGTCCAACCTGAAATCCAGTAATGCAACATCTTCGACAAACGGAAACCTCTCTAATATTTTAATCCGGCTTTCTCCCAACTAACAAAACAAAAAGCCGAGCGAGCGTACTCGGAATTGTCTCGAAATCGCATTTGCCGAGACAAAGGCGACTTTTTCGCCGTTCACGGCTTCTTTCTTCCCTCCCAAATGGATAAATAATGAAAAATCGTCCGTTAAGAAGCCACCGGCCGCGGCTCTTGATGGCGCCCGTATTCTCTACGCAGGTCCGTTTATCCGGAAGAGCTCGGATGAAAGTCTGAAGGCGTCGAGCGTCATGGGGATCGCCTCCTTGTAAAGCGAATTTATACCGATAATCACGTTTTATTAAAGAGAACGCGTACTTTTTCCTGTTCTTGCTTTTATCGTGGGAATATTATGACCATGAACGATGCCTGTTTAGGGGCTTTCTTTCAGATGTTATAACATATAATTTATTTTAACATTATAGTCCATCTAATGTACTAAACAGACTTAAACTACAGTTAATGAAATAGCCACAATAGTTTATTGGTTAGAGTTATTTTATTATATTTACATTCAACTGTTTTATCCAGGTAGCCTCTGGAAGCTTAACCCATCTAGTTAATAATTCTACATCTAGAATTGTATTTTTCTTTATTAGAGAACATACTTACGTTTTTATGTTTAATTCTTGTTTCCTTAGTTGCTGTGTTTTCTTGTCAAATATCTCTATTTCCCCTTAGTTTATTTTTCCCTATACTCTCATCACCCTGTCTTGGTATTGTCAGCAGTGAATCATAATCCTACATCCAGAAAGTTTCATTCATTCATTCTGAGTCAATACTCAAGTCACTAACTAAGCTGTTAATTTCCAATCTAACACTAGTTCGCAATTCCACTGTCATTTGTCATTCCATTTGTCAATTTCTTCTTCTGTGTGTGTTCTGTGACAATCCCTTCCACATATCCAAACAGTTCTTGCCTGTATATCCTTCTTAACCAGCATGTCTATTATATTTATTCTTTGCCACATCCCATAACAATTTAATTTGTTTTAATATGCAGCGTCTTATTTAGAGTCTTGGCAAAGATGGCCTAATTTTCAATTTTGAAATAGACAAACGAAAGTCTGCACAAAAATTGGAACAAGAAGTCCACCCTTAATTTTATTATATGCTTTTGAAAATTGTATTATTTTAAAAACAATGTATGGAAGTTGTCAACTTTATACTATTTAAATCATATGTTTCTTAACAGTGTTTGAAGTGATGACGTATATCTATCAAAGAGCTACATAGACAGTTATCTCTGAAATAATTGTATTAAATTTTGTTTGTTTTAAAAATCTACTCGCGTTTTTATAAATTTCATAAATGTAACCTTGAATAGGACTAACATCAAGAACTAGGTATACAAACTATATTGACTTTGTTGCTTGTCGGTGAATTAAACCTTCTCGGGTGCCCACCGAACTAATTATCAGGATCTAGCTTGACAGATTCCACAGTCAGGCGTTATTATTCACAAGTTGTGCTTAAGAACTAATTTTTAGGTTTATTTTATATTTACAAAATGTTGTTGAGATAATATAATTATTTAGTATACAATTGAGGAAATTAGTGGGATTATGAAATAAAGGCATATTCGTTTGTTCATTATTTTACTATTTTTGAACATTTAAAAGTATAAATCAGAAATGAACAGAGGCTAATCTGAGTCTTTTATACTGCTTGGTATCTGCTGCACGCATTAACTTTTGTGGTTAAAAATAGTCACAAATTGTGAAGATGATCAGAATATATCCAAGCCACTAGCGTTTAAAATATATTTCTTGTCCAGTATGTTCTTTAAAAGTAATATTTAGATCAATATAAAGTTGTATCACTAATACCTTTATAACGGCCCTGGGTCTTCCTATATCGTTCGTTACCTAACATTATTAAGAGAAAGTCAACGAGCTCAAAAACCGATACCTTTATTATATTTATTGTTATATTATTTGTGCTTGGAGGAAAGTTCAAAAATGTTTTCTTTGGGGGTTTCCGCCCCGTTTATTTCGCTGAAATCAGACCCATGCAAAAACGGAATAAACTAGAGCACCAGCCTAACCTCTATGAAAAAGTTTCCTCTAACAATACGATACGGCAAAAGTCGGATATTTCTTCATCCCCATTCCATTTTCCTGCATATTTTGCAGGAACATACCTGATATAAAGGAAGTAGGCCATTCGTGCCGAGATGGGAATTCAAAGCTTCCAGCGCGATAGAGCCGTAGCGCCAATAAACAGTTTAACTACAATACGGTTAGTAACTTACTATTAATACCTTTTATTTTATTATATATATAACATGAATGGTGGTCATATATAAACAATTGTTTCATTAAAATAATTATTGTTATTTTTATAACATTTCTTTAATTATATCTCATCCTATGACTTACTTAATCTAAGTAAGTGAAGAAACTAATTTGCGTTTTGGTGAAGAATTGTTTATTGTACTAAAATATTGACATTTTATCGTCTTAACATATTTTTTTATTTCTTGCAATTTCAGAGATTCTCCAAAAAAAAAATATTCCAGATATACAAATTATTCTTATTTAAATCCATTCTACTTTTCAGTTGAAATATGTAATATTTTACATATTTAACTATATTAATGTTTCAAAATTTATGAATAATTAGTATTCACCCAGAAATTCGACCACAATTTATAAAGTTAATCATATTTCTCTCATAATAGGCTAAAGAGAATAACTTAAAAATGATAACTATAATGATTAATAAGCATTATAATAAAAATATCATGAGTAAGATTATTTTCAGTACTGCAGCTTCTTCAGAGTGTCATAATAGGTCAATCGGAAAGTCCCCGGTCTACCATAGTAAAACACATTTTTTTGGTAAATTTAGTTTTTTTTATTCAACAAAATTCCCTTTAAGGGTGATACACTGATTATGGTGACCCTCCAACTTTTCTATACTATTTTTCTAGATCGATTTGTCCTTTGCTTCAAAATAGGCCTCAGTTTCGACGATCACCTTTTCATTCGACAAAAATTTCTTCCCAGCGAGCATTTTTTTGAGATCTGAAACAGGAAATAGTCGTTGGGGGCCAGATCTGGAGAATACGGTGGATAAGGAAGCAATTCGAAGCCCAATTCATGGATTTTTGCCATTGTTTTCACTGACTGGTGACACGGTACATCGTCTTGGTGAAGCAGTTTCTAGCTAGCTTTCGAGCAAGTTTCTTTTTCTTCAAATACGGCCGTTTTTCGGCGATTTCGTCCTTCAAACAGTCCAATAACGCTATGTAATAGTCGCTGTTGAGGGTCCTTGCTTTTTCAAGGTAATTTGTGAAAATTATTTCATGCACATCTCAAGATACAGACGCCATAACCTTGCCAGTTGACTGTTGCGTTTTCCCACGCTTTGGAGCGGGTTCATCGTGTGCAGTCCACTCGGATGACTGCACATCCGATTGGACTTCGGAGTGAAATGATGGAGCCATGTTTCATCCATTGTCACATATCGACGCAAAAACTCGGGTTTATTAAGCTTCAAACACTGCTCCGAATCATCAACTCGTCGTTGTTTTTGGTCAAAAGTAAGCTAGCACGGCACCCACTTTGAACAGGGCTTTCTCATACCCAAATATTCGTGAATGATATCATGTATATGTTCAGTTAATATCGTTAATTTAGAGTGTCTGCTATTTCTTTCAATTTGAATTTACGGTCATTCAAAATCATTTTGTGGATTTATTTAATGTTTTCGTCGGTAACAACCTATTTTAGGCATCGATTGCGGTCGTCGATTTCGGTGCTCATTTCACCACGTTTAAACTTAACATACCAATCCTTGATGGTTGATTTTCCTGGGGCAGTACCCGAAAACTCCGTATCAAGCCAAGTTTTTGGTTCAACTGTATTTTTTTCCCTTCAAAAAGCAATATTTTATCAACACGCGAAATTCCTTTCGATCCATTTTTTTCACGATAACAAAAATTGCTTCACTTAAAATGCTATAAATCACAAACTAATGATTCGACAGCTATCAAATTTATATACGCATTTTTTGAGTGTTAATGCTTTAGGGTAAAGGATATGGCTCGGTGAATGGAGGTAAAACGAAATGAAATAGTTGTGTTTACATTATGTGACCGTTATTTATTGAAGTAATATAAAATATAAAAATACAAATGATAAAACGGATGGCACCGGAGTTACCTGTTGACGAGACTTGGGCAGTCGATGGTGGCACGTCTAAACCAAACGATAGTCGAATACTGAATCAATGGAAATACCCTTCAATAACATCCCAGATAAACGTCTCGGGGTTGCCACCTATTCGTTATCGGGTTCTAGTTGGCGCTGCTGGCACCCCGCCCGATTTCTGATTAGATTTCTGGGTATTTTGTAGACCGTTATTCCACGATGTAAAATTCGACATGGCTCAAGGTCGCTACAATGCTAACTAAAAATATACGGCTATAATTCTAGTAGCGCCATCTATGTGTCAGGCTGGGGACTTTTCACTTGACCTGTTATATAAGTATATGTGATTTTTATATATTTTTATGTCATAATCATAAGCATTGCATATTAAATGAGTAGAAGTATTACGTATTTTTATATAAATTAAAACAGTAACGAATACAATTACGCACATTTTTACTATATAGAAAGTATATAAAAGTAATTTATTTGTAATCATTAAATGAGCTATTGACTAAAACAATTTAAATAATTGATAAAAGCGTTCATAGACTGCATTGTCATATAGTTACATATTTATTGCATTAGTCGTTGAACATCTTAATATTTATCATGGGTTTAAAATATCCAAATTATTAGTAATAATTCATAATTTCTTCTATTTGTCTATCTAGACAAATTATGTAGTTAGTTCTGAAGCACCATCACTGCACATAAATAAGTTCCAAATTATGCTTAATGCAAGGTCGTCAGCTAACCGCCGTTATAAGAGTACAGTGCTGCCACCAGGCGCGAACTCGAAAAGTAGTTTTTTTATGATAAATTTTATAACTTCTGAACAACGCATAAATGCATAAACACTTCGCCAGATTTCGTTTAGTTAAAACATAATCAACCTAAAATTGAGTAAAAAAACTCCTCAATAAACAAAGGCAATAAACAAAAACTTCGTCGTCCGCTTGTCGGCGACGAACACCTGGTATTTGATTTATTCAAGAGTTGACACAAAGTTGCACGCGTCGACGGCTGACTCCGGAGCCCTCGACGTGTTACGGGTCTGCTTTATACATGAGTTATTTGGAATTCGACAGGCCGGGAGAGTGAGTTGCCTTGTCATGTTGCGTTCGAAATTTCGTGTGCTATGTCAACCACGTCAATGGCCGTGCGAAAAGTTTAGATTTCCAGTTCAAAGGCGAGCTTTGCGTGGACACGGTCGGTAATACGGTAGAACAAAGTCGTTTTCAACTAATAGATCGGATAAATAATTTCGTTTACTAAAATGCAAAGTATTCTGCAATTTTTAGCAGGTATACCGGAAAGTCATTACCGGTTTTTCTAACAGACACATGCTATTTTATTCTACTGACATCAAGCTTCAGAGCTAGACATTGTATAGTTTGCTAAAGTAACGCCGTCATAGATTTATACCTCTTTGAAATTGTCAAGTTTCGTGCCTGAAGACGTGCATTTGCGACACACATTACTTTTCCAACATGTGAGGTGGGGTTTCGAAATTCAAAAGTGGTGATTTTGATGTACAAGACCAATAACATTTTGGTAGACCGAAAAAGTTTGAAGATACGAATCTGCAAAAGTTATTGGACGAAGGCCGAAACCACACTCAAAATCAATTGGCAGAAGCGTTAAATGTGGTTAAAAGAAACTATTAACGACCATTTACAAACACTGGGGGAAACCCAAAAGATAGAAAGATGGATACCATCAATTGAATGACCTCTGATTGCTGATTGAAATTAAATTAAATGAAATGAAAACCAAAAAATCATATTTATCGCCTGACGAAGCCGGTCGATCGACTCAAAGACCAAACCATTTTGACGGCAAGATAATGCTCTGTTTTTAGTGGGACCAGAGAACTATTGAAACCTTGAAGGACTATTAGTAGTGATCCTTATTAGTAGTGCATTGATCGAAAAAAGTCTAAAATTGGTCCGAAGACACGGTATTACATAACGAAAATCGTCTTTTAAAGCAAAACCTGTCAAGGAAGCGTGGCATATTATCGCAGCCACCATATTATCCAGACTTTACTCCGTCTTACTATCATATTTTCGCATCAATGGGACACGCGCTTGCAAGGCTGCACTTCACCAATTTCGAAGAAGTTAGAAAATGGCTCGATGAATCGTTTTGCTTAAAGACCATACATTTGTTTTGGTATGGCATTCATAAATTGCCTGAAAGACGGGCAAGAAGTATAGAATCAAATGGCTAATAATTTGAATAAATACATTTTTACGTTTTCTTGAAAATCATGTAGTTCTTTTTCTGAACAAAACGGTAACAACTTTCCTCTACACCTGGTGTAGTGCTACACGCGTGTTATTATGGACTGTAACGAGAATGACTGTAAAAGAATACTAGAATTATTATAGAGTTGATGTGAATGAATACTCCAGACACATTGACCATGAAATGTAATGCTTAGCAATAAAATTAATAAGTGCTACCTGCACTTATAATACGAGGGTCACTATTTATATTTCGGGAATAAAAAAAAACAAATAGTTAAGCTGCGAATATATTTTTATTGTTTTTCAAAGTACTCGCCACGATGATCGATACACTGATTTTTGAACGCTTCAATAGCTTCTTCGGGCGATGAAAATCGTTGACCACGCAGTTTATTCTTCACGGATGGAAACAAAAATAAGTCATTGGGTGCCAAACTAGGGATATACGGCGGATGATCCATCAATTCGTTGTTTTGAGTGTTCAAATAGTCTCTTGTTTGAGCCAATGTATGAGAGCTCGCATTGTCATGATGAAGAACAACCCAGCGTCTCTTGTTTGTTCTCTTTATTTCACCGAGGACTTCTGGTAAACAAATGGTTGTGTACTAATTAGAATTTACTGTTCTACGATCCTCTAAAGGCACTTTTGCAATATGACCAGTTTTCCCGAAGAGACAGGTCACCATTTCCTTTAAAGTGCTTCGTGCGCGAACAACTTTTGATGGATTTCACTCAGATGGACTCACATGAAAACAGTGTTGCCAATTCCTGAAATATAAATAATGACCCCCGTAACTCTAGAGGGGGCTCAATAATAGCACAATCGCCAGTTGGGAACTGTACAAATAGCACTACTGAAATAGAATCTCCTATATTTGCTAAGAAAGACAGATGCAAATGTATTTGACAAGGCTTTTATTTCCGGATAGTATAAATACATATAATTTTCATACATTTCAGGTAGATTTAAAAAAAAATAACATACAGTTTGCTCAACTGATGTCATAGTCATCGACACTTACAGTTCAGTGGGTTTTAGCAACTCAAAATATACTACATCATATTGCTGATACCATCATATGCACAGCATAACTTTATAGCAATGAGTATTTCACTTCGGTGCCAATAGGCATGGCTGTGCTGGAATAAACCATGTCTTCATGTCATGTATAAACGTTTAGAAATAGTTGATTCATCAATTTCCAAGCTGTCTAAAGGTTGTTTGAGCTTTTCATTGTCTTACATTCATACTTCGGATTTTTACCAATAAACATCGTTGAACAAACAAACACAGCGCTTAATATTGATGAATATATTGTTAGTTATGCTTCCATATATACGCTCCATTTATTTATATTAATGCATTTGTGATGGACGTATAGAATAAAAGTAATAGTGACTGCAAACCACAGCTTTCTGATGCAATCTAAACTCCCCTGTATGCGAGAAGTAACAAAATGAATATGTTAGATGAAATCAATCTCGCCCCCAGACCCCATAACATTAAAGCTAAATCATAAAATAACAATCCGTCCACCGTTCGTGGATATTCGATATTTTCTAGTTCGAGCTTGTACAGACGTACCGAACAAAACATGTACCTTTCTTTTATAGCGTATATTTTATTAAAAGCCCACTTGTTCATTAAAACTAGTCCATAGAGTTGTTTTTGGTTATCCGACGTTATTATTATCCAATTTCATAAGCGCCGTGCTTTGGCTTTAATGAAGTTTCATCCACAAGGTTACACATTCGAATTGGATTTATATATTAATTATCGTGAAAACTTTTACGGCTGTTACACTATAAGGGCCAGAATTATAATTATTTCTTTTGGGCATTTAACAAAAATGGAGAGCCATTAGTTGGTAAGCATCAAATGGTAAAAATTAACGAAATTTTAACGAACCCTTTTATTTATACGCTGACGTATAATAGTTGGAATTAATTAAACACATTTCACGGGAAAATATTATTAACACCATACAGTATAGTATATCTTGTTGCAGTTTGGCAACACTGATGCCGTGTAAATAATATGACTCGTTTATAGTCTGTTCAGTTATTTTATATACACGTCATCAAGATGTTTAATGTATTTCCTACCGCAATTTGTAAATTCGTTTCAGAATCAGACAATATTTTCCTTCTCATTTTATTCTAGTTAAAAAGAGACACAATGCTGTTTGATTAGTTCAAGTCGAAGTCGTCCCGTTGTCAGACGTATGCAAAATTCTTGAAAGCAATAGTGATAAGAAGTTATAACTCTAACCTATAAACTATTGTGGCTGTATAATTAACTGTTTAGATGTACTATAATGTTTAAATTATTTATATTTGATAACAGTGTTTTTGTTGAGTTGTTTTATTTAGATTAAAATTCTGTTGTATGTCATAGCGAAACTGAACTAAAAGTCATAGTTGATGCGGCAACATTGCGACGTTCCGATGTCACAAATTTAGATGACATATGTATAAAATAACTTTAAATAGACTATATATTGCTCAGTATTGCTTCCTTCTGCGACAGTTAAAACAAGTGAAATGAAATGAAAATGTTTCATCCGAGGACTTGAAAGAGGGCAAATCGTTGGAACTAGATTTGTGGGAGTGTGTGTGACGAAAACAGCTGAACGGTTTAAACGAGTGTTTGGGTTTAGACTCCAGTTAAAATATTTTAATACATTTTTCATCTCTTACAATATAAGAAAAGTAATATCTTTTATCGTTCCTTTTAAAATAATTTTGGAAAGGAAAAAGAGCAAATAAAACAATCTGTAATTATTTATCAATATATAAATATTATAATAACAAACCAAAGTTATAGTTCTTGTAAAATATTCGTATACTTGAATAGTATAATATATATTCAATAATTCACAAATTAACCTAAAATGTCACTTGAAACTCAACTTCAAATTTATCTAAGTTTACTGTCTATCATTTATATGTCTATCATTTTTATATATATATATATATATATATATATATATATATATATATATATATATATGAATCATATCCAAGTTATTTAACCTTTTACAAACATATTTCATTTTAAAAATAAAACAACATGTAAAATTCATTATACAAAAACACAACACTAAACTACCTTCATTGTTTCCTCATTCTATCTGTTCAATACGCAAAAACATCATGGAAACCCCTGTCTCAATTTATTCAATAAAAGCAAGAAATGCAATTCCAATCGATATGTATTAATTGAGTATTAATCTTGACTGTAGAAAACATTTATGGCTATATTTTTAACATTTCATATTGTTCTTCGTTTATTATGAATAACATAAGTTAATCTTCCTTTAAAGTAGGGTATAGGTATCCAGAAACTAATATTATGGCTTGTATAACAATACACATTCTCTATTTTTGGTCATCTTTACCCACGTTTCAACACTTGTAGTGTCACTTTCAAATTTTGAGAAACTGTAGAACTCAATTGATTGTCTTGCTGAATATTATATAAATTTTTACGAGTCAATAAATGTAGTCTTCAAATTGCCACTATTTAAATTAGCTCGGGTATCATCCAATATAGCATCCATTGGAATTTAAGCAGCTAGTTTGGCTGCAATTATATTTTTATCTGCTCTCATCTCTCACCCTTTGATACATTCTTATAAATTCCTGGTCGATTACGCTCAAATTTAGACCTGGTAAGGTGGTTACTAAAATAGGAACCTCCAACCTTCAAAATCTTCAAGCGAGCCAAACTTGAATGTACTTTTTTCAATTTCAATGCTTTAAAATGACTATATGACCAACGAGCTGTGCTTTTGATGAGATATGCTCACTTATAGGCATCAATTCCTATTTATCTGTACTATACTATTCCTAAAATATAATGAATTTGGTATAATAGAATTGAATCAAATTTGCAAAATTAAAATAAAATTAGAATAGATAAGCACTATTTTGAAATTATTCACATTACTGCCTACCATTTTTAATCAAAATCTGTACCGTTGTAGTACGTTAGATTCTACCAGTTGATACCAGTTGCTTGTAAATGACATCGTCCCAAAATTAGGCGGAATCTACAGAAATTTACGGAATACCGGTTGGAATTCTCCAGAAATAGCCGCTACTATTGTTTAACGATTCACACGCAGTATACACGGTAATGATAGCATAGACAAAACATGGTAAAACGTCATCAGTGAAGACGAATAGTGGACGAAATTCAAAGTTAGCTGACGGAGACCAACGAACATTAAAAAAGATTGTGGTCGTTGTCTGACCGATAAAACTATTGCGTTAAAAGTGACAGATGAGCTCAACACTCACTCAGTAGAGCGGCACGCACAAGGCCAACTCTAAGTTGCGAAAGAAGTGATTCAACTATCATAAAACTTGAACACTGTATGATTAGAAAAATATGATCCGATGAATCATTGTTTTGTATAAACCCCTGTTTGCCCTCGGCTTTCTGGACTCTGGCATATTCTCATACTCTCCTCCTATAGTCAAAAATGGAGGAGGTTCCTTTATGATTCGGCTGCAATATCATAGTGAATAACCATACGTATGGTTCTCTCATTCACATTAATGGCCGGATTACTACGAATAATTATCTCATCATGAAGTTCTTACTATTACTTGCATATTGCTGCCAAATACTGCCATATTCTAAGATAATAGGTTCAGTCTTAGTTTGAGGAGCACAGGATACGAGGGTCGCTATTTATATTTCGGAAATTGGCAACACTGTTGTCATGTGAGTCCATCTTACGGTTCCATCGTAAAATCTGCATCGTGAACATTTTCATTCGATGATTTTTTACGATTTTCGACATGGATTATCACAACAAGAGTGCATTAATCAACTTAATTTGACTTTTGACGAATGAAGCTCCATCGAAAACTACCGCTTATCGCTGGTTTAGTGAATTCAATCGTGGTCGTAGTTCGCTGTCCGACTAGTTTCGTGAAGGTCGTCCAAAATCGGCTGTTGTGCCAGAAAACAAGACAAGATTGTCATGTCACCTATTGTGAGATTGAGGCATCCCTAAGCATTAGTTCCACCAGCATATATGCGATTTTACATGAACACTTAGCTGTGCGAAAGTTATGTTAGCGTTAGATCCCACACAATTTGACATTCGCTCAAAAAAAGGCTCATGTTGATTGGTGCCAAGAAATGCTTAAGAAATTCAATCACGGTGCTTCGAAAGACGTTTATAAAATCGCGATAGGTGACGAATCATAGATATATTTATATGACCCGAAAGTAAGCAGCAGTCAACTGTATGGGTGTTCTAAGATGTACCAAATCTAACAAAAGTTGTTCGCGCACCAAGCACTTCAAAGAAAATGGTGGCCTGTTTCTTCGGGAAAACTGATCATATTGCAACAGTGCCTTTAGATTTTAGATCGTAGAATAGTAAATTCTGATTGGTACACAACCATTTGTTTGTCAGAAGTCTTCGGTGAAATAAAGAAAACAAACAAAAGACGCCGGATTGTTCTTCATCATGACAATGCGAGCTCTCACACATTGGTTCAAACAAAAGACTATTTGAGCCCTAAAAACATCGAATTGATGGGTCATCCGCCGTAAAGCCCTGATTTGGCAATCAATGATTTCTTTTTGTTACCATCCGTGAAGAATAAACTGCGTGATCAACGATTTTCATCGCCCGAAGAAGCTATTGAAGCGTTCAAAAATCATGTTTCGAAAATACCTCATTCGGAATGGAATAAATGCTTTGAAAATTGGTTTAAGCGTATGCAAAAGTGTATCGATCATCGTGGCGAGTGCTTTAAAAAACAATAAAAATATATTCGCAGCTTAACTATTTGTTTTTTTCCTATTCCGAAATCCAAATAGTGACACTCGTAAATTCAAACATCTATCCTGATCAATACAATTACCAGATCTCAACATAATTCAACAGTTATGGGGAATTTTAAAGCAAATAATCAGGGGTGGATTTCCATCTTCAACACCGTTAAGGTAACTGCTCGATATTTTCGAACAAAATGAAACAACATCCCGTTGGAACTATTCAAACACTATTTCGAGAAGAATTGCAGCTCAATGACTTATTCCATGAATTATTTTTTACTTAAACAATTGTTAACCAATGTTGTATAAATGTAAGGTCTTCATATTAGTTTGTTTATCCCCTATACAACAGAACAATAGTAAAAAATTAATTTGTACATGAAGATTGTACTAAGTACGTTTAATGTAGTAATCAAGAATATATATAGACCATAGCTAATGACGGTAAAAAATTCACTCCGAAGTATATCTTGAAACCATATTAAATAATTCTATAAATTATTTTTAACTTATAACTTATAATTTATAACAATATTTTCCCATATTTTCCAGATAAAATCTACAATTTTTAACAAAACAACCGTTTATTTTTATATTTTTTATACATTAAAGCATCCTTTTATCAACGAAGGTTTATCTGGACTGGACCTAGAGTTTAACTTGGGTTCCGAACCACGGTCCTCGGAATTTCGCGAGTGACCAACTTAGGAATCATCCTAGAAGATATCCGGTCTTTCCCAGCCTGGTTACAGGAGTGACTGGGATAATTTTCCTTGTCGAATTTTGCACTTTTGCTTAAAGACAATCACTAATGTTAAACAATCACAAACATAAATGTACGACCGTGTCCCAGCAGGATTCGAACCCGTGACTATCGCAACAGTAGGACGACCATCCTGTCGCATTTACTCATTTTATTCTCAATAATTCTACCTTGAACTTCGTAATTAATTTTATTAAGAAACCCTTTAAAACTATATGCATAATGGAAAATCATGAAAACAATGGAGTAAAAAAATCCAACAAAAATCAACGGACGGCTTCATTAATTTTCATTAAACATTCTATATATCGATAAAGGACCCGTTATACGGCATATTTAACGTCGTTTCAATGAATAGTTCGTTAGCTCACAAAAGAAATGTTAAATTAGTTGTTAATTTGATTTTTCAATTTCCATGTTGTTTATGGCCCCCTTTTGAGTAGAAATTCTCCTCGTCGAAAATATATTTGCGACGTCGGAAGCCTTGAACTGTTCGCCCACCTGTTTTTACGAATATCTTCAGATCATTTCTCGTTAAGTTCGATATGAAACATTTTATAAAGTAGAACGCTCGAGGGTGGAGACGCTGACAAATCGACTGAGGTTACGTTTGTCTCAATATATGATGATTGCAGGAAATGTACAGTCTAATAAATAAATAAAATATTATTGATGTTTTTTGATTCCGATATAATTTTCATTTGTATTATAACGCTTAGAAGATTTTCACGAAAATTTCTACTATAGGTATTATGACAGTAACGACGAATTACATAATTATCATTTTATACAAATTAGTTTTAAGGTCTTTTTTTCCATTTTAGGGTAAATTGACATGGCTACAGTCGAGCATTGGGGAGGTTCCGTTATGATTTGAGGGACAATGTCGTGATATTCAGCTGGTCCTCTCATTTGCATCTTGATATCCTCAGTAGCGAAGTTCTCAGTATGACTAGCATATTGTTTCTAAACACTACCACGTTCCGAGACCATAATGGGCTCATACACACAGCCAAAAAGGTTCAGTCTTCATCTGTGAAGCATCAGAACATCATCAAACATCGTCCCTTGCCAGCACAATCACCAGACCTCAACATAATTGAACCATTAAACGGTGTTTTAGACCAGAGTCTGATGCAGAGATGGGACAACATTCCAATGGAAATTATTCAGATATTCTACCTGAACACTTGATGATTGGTAGAGTGTGGTACGGTCAGATGAATCATGCTTTGTATTGTTTCCTACAAACTGTCGGGTTTATGTATGGAGAACCCAAGAGAAACCTACGAACCAGATGGCACGCTTCCTACAGTCGAGCATTGGGGAGGTTCTGTTACGATTTGAGGGACAACATCGTGATATTCAGCTGGTCCTCTCATGTGCATCTTGATATCCTCAGTAGCGAAGTTCTCAGTATGACTAACATATTGTTTCTAAACACTACCACGTTCCAAGACCATAATAGGCTCATACACACGGCCAAAAAGATTCAGTCTTCATCTGTGAAGCATCAGAACATCATCAAACATCGTCCCTTGCCAGCACAATCACCAGACCTCAACATAATTGAACCACTAAGGGGTGTTTTAGACCAGAGTCTGATGCAGAGATGGGACAACATTCCAATAGAAATTATTCAGATATTCTACCTGAACACTTGATGATTGGTAGAGTGTAGTACGGTCAGATGAATCATCCTTTGTATTGTTTCCTACAAACTGTCGGGTTTATATATGGAGAACCCAAGAGAAACCTACGATCCAGATGGCACGCTTCCTACAGTCGAGTATTGGGGAGGTTCCGATATGATTTGAGGGACAACATCGTGATACTGGTCCTCTCATGTGCTTCTTGATATCCTCAGTAGCGAAATTTTCAATATGACTAGCATATTGTTTCTAAACACTACCACGTTCCAAGACCATAATAGGCTCATACACACAGCCAAAAAGATTCAGTCTTCATCAGTGAAGCATCAGAACATCATCAAACATCTTCCCTTTCCAGCACAATCACCAGACCTCAACATAATTGAACCATTAAGCGGTGTTTTAGACCAGAGTCTGATGCAGAGATGGGACAACATTCCAATAGAAATTATTCAGATATTCTACCTGAATACTTGATGATTGGTAGAGTGTAGTACGGTCAGATGAATCATCCTTTGTATTGTTTCCTACAAACTGTCGGGTTTATATATGGAGAACCCAAGAGAAACCTACGATCCAGATGGCACGCTTCCTACAGTCGAGCATTGGGGAGGTTCCGATATGATTTGAGGGACAACATCGTGATACTGGTCCTCTCATGTGCTTCTTGATATCCTCAGTAGCGAAATTCTCAGTATGACTAGCATATTGTTTCTAAACACTACCACGTTCCAAGACCATAATAGGCTCATACACATAGCGAAAAAGATTCAGTCTTCATCTGTGAGGCATCAGAACATCATCAAACATCTTCCCTTGCCAGCACAATCACCAGACCTCAACATAATTGAACCATTAAGGGGTGTTTTAGACCAGAGTCTGATGCAGAGATGGGACAACATTCCAATGGAAATTATTCAGATATTCTACCTGAATACTTGATGATTGGTAGAGTGTGGTACGGTCAGATGAATCATGCTTTGTATTGTTTCCTACAAACTGTCGGGTTTATGTATGGAGAACCCAAGAGAAACCTACGAACCAGATGGCACGCTTCCTACAGTCGAGCATTGGGAAGGTTCCGTTATGATTTGAGGGACAAGGTCGTGATATTCAGCTGGTCCTCTCATGTGCATCTTGATATCCTCAGTAGCGAAGTTCTCAGTATGACTAGCATATTGTTTCTAAACACTACAATGTTCCAAGACCATAATGGGCTCATACACACAGCCAAAAAGATTCAGTCTTCATCAATGAAGCATCAGAACATCATCAAACATCTTCCCTTGCCAGCACAATCACCAGACCTCAACATAATTGAACCATTTTAGGGGTATTTTAGACCAGATTGTGATGCAGAGATGGGACAACATTCCAATGGAAATTATTCAGATGGTCTACGAAGCTATTTCGTGAGGAATTCGCCTGTTTTAAAAACAAATGTTGACTCAACTCCTATTTGTGTATATATGTATTGTGTTCGTGTTCATATTATTTTGATCCATCCCTTTTATTGATAAACTTAATCAGCTTTTAGTAAATTATCTGAAGAAGTTCAATTGAGGTATTTAGGGAATTGTTCAAAGTGCGAAAAACTATAAATTGCCTTTTAATTGTGCCTTTTCTGCATATAATTCCTGTTTCCATAAAATAATTGCTTCTATACATTCACGTTCGGTCTTAATCATTTCTGCCGGTTCGAAGGGAGAGTCGCATTTCAAAATTACCTCTTTATTATTAATTACAGCTTACATTAAATATGCTTAGTTCAATCTTAATATACAAATTAATTTATTACTGCTGTTCTGTTGTACTTGCATTAATATACAAGCAAGGAGTGTACGGGATTAATACATTAGTATGTATTTCCCAAATTAAAATAAAACAAATGTAGTTAAAGTTAAACTAAAGTTAAGAATACTATACTATACACTAAACAAATTCATGTGGTTTGGTTCGCTTCAAACTTCTAATTTCTTGCGTGTTGTCCAGTAGCTGTATTGCTTTTACTACTTTGCTGTGATTTAGCAAACTTATTTCATGTTTTAAAGTAAAATCTCGGAATACTTCGTCTATTTTGATTTCGAGATTATCGTGCGAGTCTTCCTTGATTACATAGCGATAAGCATTGGTAATTAATCGAATGATTTTGTTTTGAATGCGTTGGATTACTAATCGGTTTGATGTCTTAGTGCAACCCTGTATTTGCACCCCGTAGGTCCAAATGGCTTTATGGTTGACTGATAAACCATTCTCTTTGATTTTAGGTCAAATTCAAAGTATATTCCGACTAATCAGTACGGTTGCCTGACTATGAATCTAATCTGTTCCGATTTTTGTCCGACATGATGATTGCATTATTTCCATATTTATTTATTTAACATTTTTTCAACAAAATAGAAGTTTGCCATTTATCAATAAAGAAAACAAATAGTGGAAAAAACGCGTCCAATCATCACGCGTCGGACCTCCACGAAGACAAATCGATAAGTGCAGAACGGTCCTCCATTGGGAGGGACACGACACAACACGAACAAAACAAACAGCTGAAAATTCCTTATAAGCTAATTTATCGTCGGGAGACAGGGAGTCTTCGAGAACAGACGGACGGCGTCCCGTAACGCGGGGGTGGGGGACGGGACGGTTATTAAGTTACGCGTCCGGGATTTCGAAAACGGGAACATTCGTTCGGCTATCGGCGATCGTTCGAGAAGTAATTACGTTTTCACGTAGAGATGTCGTTAGCCGCGGCATCCGACTCGGGGCGGACTTTGTGGAAATGCCCGGAACGTAGAGGCGACCGCAGCTGGCTGGCTAGGCGGGAGGAGATTGCGGGGGACAGATATCGGAGGGAGAGAGAGATGGGGGAGACAATATTATTTCATTTTCTACTCTTATAATTTATTATTGGTGACAGCTCAAGACACATCTTTCTCGATAACCACGATAAATCTTAAGTTTTAATAAAGCCGTTAATTAATTGTTAGAGGAAATCAATTTGACAACTTATAAATGACGTGTTTTATCAATTTCTATTCGATTGCATCCCCTTGCTGTGGACTGTAGATTCCAAATATACATCTTGTATATGAGAACATGGAATGTGAAAGGATTTACAACACGAGAACTATTAATTTACTTCGAAATATTATTTTATTTTACGAAAAGAAGATTGAAAAGTCCCCGGTCTACCATAATAAAACACATTTTTTTTGGCAAATTTTTTTGTTCATCGTGTGCAGTCCACACGGATGACTGTCGATTGGACTCGGAGTAAAATGATGGAGCCATGTTCCATCCATTGTCACATGCCGATGCAAAAACTCGGATTTATTACGCTTGATCATCTTCAAACATCAACGAATCATCAACTCGTCACTGTTTTTGGTCAAAAGTGACACAGATGAATGCTTTTCAAAGCTTGAATGTTCCTTACTTGGAATAGTATATAGCTAGGGGTCTTTGTGTACCTTCATTCCACCCTTTGTAACCTTACTAGTTCAGCTACGATACTTTTACCAGAGCTGCACACCGAACTGCATCAAGAAATAAATGTTTCGAATAGTTACGGAACGATTGCCAATCCAACGTTAACTTGTGTTCTTTTCTTGATAATTAATTTGATTCTGATTAATTAAATGAATTCAAAAGAGAACAGTCTTATGGTCCTCTTGGACACACACGTCAAACTACGTCAGTTATAAAATTAGAAGGGATTTTAAACACAGAAAAACTATTTCATCAGACTACAACAGTTACAGTGGGTAGGGCATGTGATAATAACGGAGACAAAAGTTTACCAAAAAGAATTTTAGATAGTCGAATTCACGGAAAAGAGCTCGTTAGAAAACCACGAAAACGCTGGAAAGATGAACGCTTCTGGGCTTCAGAGTATGGAGGATAGTGGCAGAAGGCATGGAGGCAGAAGTTAAAGAAGATCAAGACCCGATTTGGACTGTACTGCCATGAGAAGAAAAATTAAGAAGAAGAATATATAAATTACGATACCGATAAGATATATTATATAAGATTATGATGCATTTTCTTTACAAACGCTCAAGACTTGCCTTTGTGATTTGGTAATCGGCATGGCGACTGCAAGACGAATCGGAAATTGAATCAATTCATCAATCGGAATTTAAACTCAAAGCATGCCGGAATGAAAACATTTTAATTTTCCTTTGAGTATCGTCGCGTGAATTATATCTTTCAATGTTTGGTCAAGAGTTTGCAATGTAAAAAATTACGATTTCTCGATTTATTTATATTTTATTTTCTTAAGATAGATTTTCACATTGTAGTGTCAATACGCCTAAGACACATTTAATAATCTGCGCATCCATTTCATGAGCAACAAAACAACTTAGAACCCAAAACAAATAAACAAAAGAAGAATATGACTCTTAAATTTTAATACTTATTGCAGTAATATATTTAACTGATTTACTGTCAAAATGCACTGTCAGAAATACAGCAGCGGCACTGGAATGCATAGAGTATATGTAGAGGTTTTACTTAAATAGGCGAGACCGAGGAAATGTGTTGCGTGTTCCATTCAACGCTGCCTCAAAGACCACTTTTTTTATTCGTTCATTTGAATTGGTCTATAAAGGCATTTGATTGGCTCATTTTTAAAACGCCATTGGTTGTTTCAGTTTGTTTACGTCGCTATTTTTGTGTATCTGACATAAAATACAATTAGCATTTATGTGTCTTAAATATCATCACTATTATTTGATTATAATGTATCTTCATCCTCAAAAGTGTTGTGTATCCAGTGTATGTGCGGAAATAAAAAACCAGACGTAGTTTTCCTTGGAAGGAACAACCCAAGTTAACTAGATTAAAGATGTGAGTGTGATGTAGCATTGCCTTTACCTGGTGCGTATACAATTATTTATATAAAGCATTTGTGTTCATATATATTATTATTTACATGAATACAGCAGAAGAAATCATAAAAATATTACACACAGATTATACCCAAAATATGCCCAAATGGGGAGATGGCAAAATGACATTGAAGGTAAATGTGATTATACTACATGAAAAGATTTTGTTACCGTTTAAAAAGTTGTTTGTAAAGTGCCATCAATTAAAAACCTAATTATTATAAAGAGGTTCATTTACTTGACACAAATATATATTGGTCAACATACTTATAATCAATATTTTGGCTTAAGGCTTCTTAACCGACATAACCTTTTCAACAAGGATGTTAATAAAATACATTAACGCAAAATAACAATTTGTAGACCAACAAGATGAGATTTACTTTATAGATAAGAAACTATCATTCCTGTTTTATTATATTGTTACTAATAGATGCTTAAGTTGTCTTTTTAACTCCTCAATTTTACCATAATAAAAGTACAGTAGCAATTATTATGTATATCATACATTTTAATTTTTTGTTGCTGTTCGTTAAAATATTACTTTTTGTTATGTTTACTCCATTCTGACGTATATTATACGATTTCGCTGTTTTAATTTTCCATTCCACAATTTTCGCAATAACATTGTAATAATAATTATGACTTGACACAATACATTTTTGTGTTGAAGAAGTAAGTAAAATGTTCACAGACACAGACTTTCAGCTGTGCTGCTCTTCTCTCAGTATGAGGGAACAAAAGATAGAAACTTTAATACATCGTATTTGAATTGATAACACTAAAGAAATATGCAGTAGGGAAAAAGAGCTTCAGACAATTTTGATTATATTTACCACGAGATATGTTATGTTTTCAATTAAATTACAGCCATGTTTATAACCACATTTAATTATTTTTTATTTATATACATTATATACATATTATATATTTATATTTTAACTTTTTGATTGTATATTATTTGTATAATACTTGTATTTATTTGTATAATATTTGTATTTATATGGAATTTTATATTAATATGTGGTTGTGAAAAATTACATTTTGGTTTTATTTATAATTTAATTGTTCAGTATTTTCAATTATTTTCATTACAGGTGCCTGTAATTGTAATTTAAACTAACTAATGAAATTCAGCAAAATGACGTTCTCAGCATCTTCTTGCTGAGACCGCGCAAAAAAATTCTGGAAATTATTTGTATTAAGTTAACACTCTATATATTACTCTATGCTGCAACGTTCCGTATTCTTCTCATAATTCTGTGTTGTCAGTTTTGTGGTACGGATGACTGATTGACCGAATGATCTGGAAGAGTCACACGAAATAAAAACAATAGTCCAATCGAACGACTTATATTACAAAACATTTATTCCAATAAATTGTTGAAAATATTTTTTATATTCGTTTTTTTTTACGTTAATAAAATCCTAAATTAAATATACCAGAAAGGTAACACGACGTTAGGTGATAAAAAGTTCCCTAAATCAAGTAGTTTTTATTATAGATAAATATTTTAGTGATTATTTGATGTTAAAAAGATTTTACCACCCATTATCGTTCATTATTAAAACTAAAATGGTTAATGCACATATGTTCAATAGAATCGCTAAACCTGCAGAGGAATTACCAATAGTAAATGCCGTGTAGCAAATCCTTTATGTCAGTCCGTTTCCATCCGCTTCAATGGACGATAAAGTTTCATTCGGAGGCCTGTCCGAGCTGTCGGCCAATTTTATCCATCGGATATTTCCCTCTTCCAGGTGATCTGTTCGTGATCGTGTTCAGCATGGACAGCAGGCAGACGTTCGAGGAGGCAATCAGGCTGCGCGAACAAATCATGGAAACGAAAGTAAACTCGAGGGCGTCGAGCGGTGGTGGAGGCCTCACCAAAAAGAAGGTGCAGCCGAGGATCCCGATGATTTTTGCTGGCAATAAGTGCGACAAAGAGATGAAGTAAGTGGTGTTATTTTTATTACTGCTATGATACATTTAATTCTAGTTTAAGTTATCATATTTTTGTTATATAACTGTTATAGTGGCTCGTAGTACAATTATGGAAACGGAAAAGTTGTTTTCAATTTGCTTGTTAGAATGACTCTATGAATCTTTTTAGTCATATCTAATCTATAAAAGTAATTAAATTATTAGTCAAGACATCACTGTACAAAACATGAACTCATTACCTATTTTATTTTAAATAGAAAAACTCTTTGTTCCACTTTTCTACATCTAGAGTAGTAGCTGTTAGATCATTATGGTGTCGTTAAGAATTAATATTATCTGTTTTTATGAAACGATTTGTCAACTCTTGTAAGCACATTTATCCTTAGAGAATTATACTCTACCACTCTAGCATTCTGCAAAATCCTATCGACAGTTAGACCTGCAGTCAATTGATCTTTGTATGTATCCCCCTCGGCTTTTGTCCATTTTTGTAACAAATCTCATATTTATGCCCCGCATGTGTCTCAGTATATTCAAGGGATACTTCCTCTAAAATAGATGTTATTACTAAAACATATAACGACTTCGTTTTACTTCTAATTGTTATCAATCAATACAATTTTTATTAGTATTGTTGACGGACAAACTCCATTAATGAATAGATTACCTCTAGCTGGTGGCAATATTTCTCATATATATCAATATAATTTATCATCATTGGCAATATTCAAAAAACTATAGAAAACAAAATTCTTAGTCTTTCAAAACAGACCTCCACTCAGTTACCAGGACAAATCCAAAATGCTCGCTGTAGCTCGTCGGATTCTTCCTCTCGATTGCTCGTAGACGACGACATCGCAAAATTATGTGGAAACTACCGAAGTTTACTGAACGCCAGCTATGATTCTCCAAAATTAGCCACTAATTTCTTAATACAGCAATAGTCACAACTTACTTTATAAATTTGTTTCACACTGCTATTTCCACTTTGTTTTTCTACTTCTACTTTCGTTCTAACGGATATATGGCAGGTGGTAAATCAAACCCAACTTAACCTGTTACCTCGCTACCCTCTCACTGATATTTTTATATATTAAAACAAATAACGAAGAAAGAATTTACTAGGAAACATATAAAACCATGCTGTTTATATTGAAGCATTATCCTGGTATAAAGTACGTCAGATACCGGCAGGAAAAATGTATATTTTGTCACTGTTTAACGCTAAAACGTCGCAACATTCCTGCTATTTAATAAAACAAGAATAATGTAGTGAGGCTCCATCGCCCAAGTAAATAACTAACGTAATAAAAACATGCGTGTCGACGGTTATGTTATGGGCCGTAAAATACCGAAACTTATGGACGTTTTCGTTGTTTTATCATTTCTTTTACGGTACTTTCGGTCCGAGGATACAAATGGGAAAAATCAGGGGAGCGTGCCCATTACGAAACTGTTCGTTATACTTTATTTGCTTACGGTCGAGATAAGATTATTTCATAACGCTCGTTTTTTTTTGTTTCCATTTTGGCTTGTTCATGTCATTACTTACTGTTACTGACACACGAACCGAATATAGCAGAAATTGCATCGTAAAAGATTATGTCGCTAGTGATAGAGGTTTAAAGGTCAGGGATGTATGTTTATAGGTGTTATGTGGACATATATTAATATAGTGTGAACATTTAAGTAATGTTGAGTTATCAGGTATAAAAAACACACAGAGAATAACGCAAGAAGAGAAAATGAAATAAAAATTAAAAACAATAATTCTCACTATAAAGAAGCAGGTCTCACATTAATAGAAAATCAAGTAACAGTGGTACCAATCAATTCAGAGAGGTACAGAATTATATTGCCATTTACCGCCCTCCAAGATACAATCAAAAAAAGGATAATTACCTTAACAAGCAGCTGCCGAACTAGGATGTAACTACACGTCGACAGGAAAATAAACTTATTGACAGACTAGTCCAAATAAAATATCCGGAACAAATTATATTTTTTCATAGCCAAAAATATATCCACAAACTATATGAAAACAGAAGCAAACTTCAACCATTTGGTCAGATCATTCATCAGTAATTCTGGCTCTAAATTAAGACAAAATAAAATCTATAGTTATACTTCAGTACTTCAACTGAAGAAATGTAATACGTCAGAAGAATTAGGGGTGTAACAAAAATGAGCAGGGGGAGAAGTAAGGATATAAGAAAAGACCTCAATATTGAACCAGTGGAAGAATACATAGAAAGGAGACAACTCACTGTTGATTGGGCAACTTACAAGGAATACCACATATGTAGAAAGTGAATTTGAAGATACTATCAGAAAAAGGAAAATTACCTCAGGCGGTTTCGATGCAAATATCGATAGGAAAACCAACTTATTGACCAACAGATCGGAATGGATTAAAATTCCAGACCTATTAGATGTTTTCGTAGCATATAAACACGTCTGCATACTATATGGATATAGAAGAAAACTTTAACCTGAAGTCAGATCATTACCAGTGATTCTGGCTCCAAATGAAGACATAATAAAACCTAACACCAACAAATAAACGAACAGACTGGGAAGAATTTTCAGAAGAACTTGGCTATCGCATTCAGCTGAATATACCATCCAAGACAACGGAACTATTAGATTTAGAAGGAGAAACTTACTGTAGCCCAACAGGTTGTTTATAATAGCACCGCTGAAATTAAGATGAAAACCAAAGCAATCATTTACCCCAAAGAAGTAAATGGTAGCTGAGAAACGAAAACAAAAAAAGTTGGAACAAAACAGAACATCTGTAATATATAATATACCATACAAGTTAAAAGAAGAAATATTGGAAACCAAACGTGATTTCATAAATAATTATTTCGGTGATCTAACAAATGACAAGAAAACAGGCTATTTACGCTGAAAATCCACTAGAAACCCAAAGTGATCTTATTTGCACAATCCACCTATCAATCTCCAAGAAGTTGAAGAATTCGCCGATAATTTAAAAGAAACCTTTAAACCAAATGGAACTGAGTTCATTCAGATTTTGGATTTTCTTCCAAGGAGTTATTTTCAGTTCGGCTAATTTCTCTTTGACATGCTTCTATTATGTCTAACTATTTAGAACTATTTACATATGGTACTATAACACCATTCACTTTCAAGACTGATGGGTTGTTTAGTTTCTTGTTGGTAAAAATAATAGAAACAGATTTGAGTTCATTTAATTTTATTCTCCATTGTTTGGTCCAATCTATGACTTTATCGCTAGCTGCGTATACACTCTTTATGGGTGTTTCTTGGTTTTTTCTTGGTATTTAACTAGAAAAAATCAGATAAGGATGATAAGGGTATTAGTGATCTTAGGACTCTAAAGAGCCTATTAGAAGTGTATGATGTTAATATCTCTATATATTAGTATCGCAGCATTTTGTTAAATTTATATATCTAGATCTGGTGACAAACTTGATCGAAAGCTTGTACTACTCCTAGGAAAATTGCAGAGCATATTTGTTTTTCTTTCAAATAACGCTCAATGGTGTCCGTTACTCTATAGAGCTGGTCGCTTGTTTTTGTCGGAATCCAAACTGATAAACCGGAATTAGGTTTGTTTTATTATTGGACTTATTGAGTAATATTTTGTCGAGTAGTTAGAAAAGAAAAATAGGTCTATACGATTTGACATCATTAAGCAACCTAATGCTAAACCAGATTTTCATATCACAAAGAGAAAAAATTTGCTCAGCTATATCACGATGTTTTCTTAAAATCCTTTGTCTCGGCCAGGATGTTAGAGCTAAACAAGAAGAAACTTCCTTAGCAATGAAAAAAACGGAAGCAGGTGAACCACAAGGCAGTATTTTGGACTCTGTTCTTTACTTACTATATATATTACTATAGTTACATTTTCTCATGGCACTGTGACGAAATGACTGTGAGAATTCTTGTAATGACTGAATGTAGTAATATAAATAACAAGAGCCAGACATGCAAAATAAAAGCCTAAAATATACTTATTTTACCTACAACCAAGCTGTTATATAGCGATAAATATTAATAATACTATCATTCTATACAGTAACAATACTAAGTACCTCGAGATGATTCCTAACTCAAAATTTCGTTGGAAGCACATCAACAAAAAATAGAAAAGAACTCGAATTACAATTCAATAAAAGGTAATGGTTATTTGGAAAAAGATCTAAATTATATGTATGTAAGAATTAAGGGTGGGCTGGTGATTTTTATAATAAAGCTACTCGATTCTACTATGGTTTATTCGAGGAACCAGCTCAGAAGCTCATTCAATCGCCATTGAATTAGGACTCTGCCTTCTTCCACAGGCCACACTCGTGGTGCTAAGACTGTCCCGATTTTGCGGCCACACCACATGTTATTAGGTGTGTGTGGGGTGGGGAGGTCCTCCGAATTTCTTGGAATATCCAAAGAAGGCTTCATCCCAACTACTTACGGCCAATACTGCTATACAAGATACCAAAAAAACCCATAGAGACTAATGAAATTCAGCTGTAACTCTGAGTTATACTGACTTGGCGACGTAGACAATGAAACAAATATATATATATATATATATATATATATATATATATATATATATATATATATATACAAATATATGCTGTAGAAATGAAATAAAATATGTCAGAAGAGTTAGAGGTGTAACAAAAATGAACAGGAAGACCTCAATATTGAATGATACATAGAAAGGAGACAACTCAGTTAATTGGGCAACTTACAATGAATACCACGTGAGTAGAATGTGGATTAATAAGTAAAAATGATATTTCCCACTATAAAGAAACATGACTCATATTAATAATCACTACATAGTATAAAACAAAGTCGCCTTTTCTGTCCCTATATCCCTATGTGCGCTTAAATCTTTAAAACTACGCAACGGATTTTGATGCGGTTTTTTTCAATAGATAGAGTGATTCAAGAGGAAGGTTTATATGTATAATACATGCATAATATACTAAGGCAACATTGCTAATTTTAGAGGTTTCTAACGTGATGTCGTAAATTAACCTATTTTTTTAGGCTTATTTAGCAATTAGCAAAAACGCTGCCTAACGCTACGAGTTAGATCAAATTAATGTACTACAGTATTGTACACCATAAAAAGGTCTACCAAAAAGTCCGCGATGGTATATGTTTATCTTTTAGGGATAACCCACATTAACCATTTTTATTGTTTACTTTTTACGTAAGAAAATGGCTTATTTACGAAGCTATTTTAAGCAATACGGCATTAATCCTTATCGAATTAAGTACCTTAAATACAGTGTGCAATTAATATAGATCAATATGGTTCCTTACAGCATGTAAATTAAACAAATATTTTCGGAGATATTACAAATTTAAAATTTGCGTTTAAAAATGTGTAATGTAATAAAAATTGTATGAATTTAGATATTCCAAAGATAGCAGGAAATCTTCATAGTAAGTATAGGGGAAGAGGAATTGTTTTACTCCAAATTTAATGCGTGCAGGCCAAGGGCAGTAATGAATGAACCAAAAATACTGGATCGATTTTAATCATGTTTTCATTGAGTGACATAGGCATATATATTTTATGCCCGTGCAAAGTCGGAGCGGGCCGCTATGTTTTTATATACAACGTTCATATTTTTTCTGTAGTGTATTTAATTTAGTATCAGCATTGCACCCGTGCGAAACCGGGGCGGGTCGCTAGTAGATTAATAAAGTAGATTAATCAAGTAACAGTGGTAGCAATCAATTCAGGAACGTATAGGATTATACTAGCTGCAATTTACTACCCAACAAGATACTATCAGAAAAAAGAAAATTACCTGAACGTAATAAACATGTCAGGAGAAAAATTCATAATTCGATGCAAATGTCGACACGAAAACCAACTTATTGACCAACAGATCGGAATAGATTACAATTCATAAAGTGTTGAGAAGTATTGTAGATACACCCAGACACTATAGAAACATTTACCTACACCGAGACCTTCGGATTCAACTCTTTATAGTGAAAATTAATAAATTCGTAGCAAGACATGAGGAAAGACTTCACTCCCATGTTAACGCCGAAGTGCTGCAACCCTTAGATCATACTGAACTAGATCCCCATATTATATTGCATAGTGTTCGTGTTATTTTGCTTATCTCCTGTATTTACAGCAGCATCAAGACGTACCCGACAGCTGCTCGATCTTACGAAATAATTAATTTACAACTCGCTTCAGAAACACCGACCAAAGTAAACCGATACCAGATCGCCCGAATCTACTTACAAAGTACCACAAGCCTCTCCGCATAAACATCGCAAAGCATCTTTTCCTTAAGGTCGCTCTCGGGGAAGCGTTCTTACGGCAGGAGCAAAACGATTTTAAATTAAAATATCGGCGCGGCCAAAAGCGTCCTCTCGCCGATGCTTTATTTAATTTCCTCGAGACCATCCCTCTACTCCCCTCATCCTTACGCACCACTCGACGGGCTCTTGCCAGTTGCACGGGGGATCCGATCAGGTAATAACTCGGGCTCGGTAATTGGCTTGTCATCGTAATGCTTTCGATGCGAGGATCGCGAACGTTCGTAGTTTGCAGCTGTTTTGAACGATAAACGACGATCTCGTTTTTCTATTATTTTTCAACCATGTAAAAATCTTGTAAACACTTTGCCTTTATTTTCTTTAGTATCGTTTTTCCATTTCTTTAATGCCCTACTAAAATCATTCATCTATCTCTTCGTTCACTAATGTACACTGAAACATTTTCTTTTTTCCAGTAAAGCTCTTCGTACATTTTTGTCTATGGGACGAATCTGGAAGGTCCCTCGAAAGCGTCTAATAATATTCCGATAATACGCCCCATTTTCCTTGGTGTCTTTTCTCCATCTCAATGTCCGACTGATATCCACTTTGCTCTTCACTCACCTCCTTCACATTTTCTGGAAAATAGTGTTCAGGATGTCAGAGAGATAAATTAGAAACATTGTTAAATATGTTTATAAAATTCTTATATTTATATACAAAATACCTTTTTTATAACATCTGCCTTTTTATAGCTTTATGGCGGTATTTTGAGCCTCTCTGGTAGGACATTTTATTGCCAGTGCCTGGCCCCTAGTTTACTTGGGCAAGGAAAAACCCTTATAAATGGACTATTGGTTTCAAGAAAAGTTGATTGTGAGATACTGTATAGTTTCAGAGTGGGTGTAACAAACCTCATTGTGAATTCTACTTCACATTGTTCACCTCTTTGTTTTAATTTAACAGTAGCTGGGCAATGTGTATTTATCTTGTTACTTCCTTTAACCTTCATATGCCTTTTACTTGTTAATTCAGAGACAAAAACCAGATCATTTTTCCATATTTCAAGTTCTTTGAAGGTGTTACATTTAAATAACTTCTCAACATTTATGTTATGAGATGACTTTATATTATTCATTAGAAGATTTGCTTTCGTTGTAGTATGTTGGCATAACTTACACGTGTATAGTGTTTTTGTCACTTCGATATTTTCATTAATAGCAGGTTGATTTGCTTTGGATCCATGCTGTTTTATTTGTGTGCTGTAATAACACATTTAAAAATGATTGCACCTTTAGATTTGGTGCAGATGTTTTTTCTAAAACATAAAAGAATCCTAAGATCCAGCAGGAAAGTCAAAAATTAAAAAAATTTGTAAAAATTTACCTGGATGAATTCTCTTGATTGATGGAGATCCAAATTAGAGCGGGTTGTATTCGTGAAGTTCTCACAATATAGCTCAAATAGGACGAACCAAGGGGTTCTCAAGCTCCACCAGGCAGGTCGCAAAGCTGGAGCCATATTTTTAAATGTTTCCAAAGCATTCGATCAAGTATGGCACAATGATTGAAAATAGGAACGCTTCAGGCCCCGTGGTCCGCTACCTAGTCTAGTTGATTTGACAAATGTTCTAAACCTTCTAGAATGATAAAAAGTTGCTACCCCGTTGGGAATAGAATCCACGACCCTGTGAGCTCAACGTTCTAACCATTACACCATAGAATCAGTCGCCTGCAATGTTTACACGGCTTCTTATATGATATGGTTAGTGTTTAAAAAGCAAACTGACTGACCTTTGCACTGAACTAAGATATACACGAATATCTGATTTTTTTAGATAAAAAATATGTGAAAATACTGTACGTGTCTATAAAATTTGAGGTTTTCCCTTCTCCCATCAGATCCTAACTTCATTCCAGTGGGGCTACCTCGGAAGGGCGCTTTTTCGAATAAAAAAAGAATTCGAAAAAAAATTGGCGAACATACATTAGAAATATATATATATTCAACCGAACATAGAACCTCCTCTTTTTTGAAACCGGTTAAAAAGGACATGTGTTAAATCATAACATTGCATTGTAGGAATGTTCGAGGGTCAGTCCGTCGAAATGTGTGGCTGCCGCTGCGATTATTTGTCAGAACACTCACTACTATTTTTGGAAGGAATTTGCACGAGAACTGAAAACACTGGTCGAAGAAATACTGTTTATTTTAATATTAAATTATACATGTGGTCGGCGGGAGAATTGACAGTATATTACGTTAGGTAGAGGAAGTACGGTAGCGCTGTGGAAGTGGTACTGTTACAAGGGGATGGAGAAAAGAACAGAGAACGAGACATCGTCATGATGGTATTTTATAGCCCGGAACTGCATGGTACCAATCCACCGGCATTGCCAACCTTTGTACTTTGGCCTAAAGGGTCGTGGCTGTCGCCACAGCATACTTAAACCTAGCGACATCTGTTAGAAAAAATGGTAATGACTTTCAGATACACCTGGTAAGGAAAACCAAACCCCACAGGGGTGTAAATAAACTCATGTTGGAACGTGTACTTTTATGATATAAAAGAACCGATCTCCACAAGTGCCTAAGTTATAAGAACGCAAACTTCATAGATCAATATTGAACTCGACTGATAACTGGCAGAAGGCAAACGGCAGAGGGCCCGTCGCCCATCGATGGTAATTAATTTCTAATTTAACCGGGCATGACTGAATAGCTTAACCTTCATCGATGCGGAAGTGCCGTCCTGGAATAATATATAATCCCGTAGGCCGCCGTACATTTAGCTGGACAAATTATATCAGCGCTATATAAACAGAACATGCCCGGGGCCTCGGCCACCGCCGCCGCCACCGCAAACCATCGTCACCCTTACTGGGGTTATCACGTCCAGAATAATTAAATGATAATAATCTACACGGTGTCGACGTGTCGCCCGGTGATGCTGAACATTTAACTTCGAAAAAAAACATGCTACTATATTTTACGAGCGAGGGCTGTCCAGATATATTGTTAATATTTGGTTAATTATGGCTTATAAATTAGATCTAAAGGATTTACAACAGTTGTCAACACCAGTGGTGTTGCTGTGTGTTAAATCGCATTAGGTAGATTTGTAATCAACATCGTATTGATGCTTAGTACACGGTAATCTTCACCAACTGCACTCATGAATGCGTTTACATGCTATACCGTTGGTATTATTTTCAGGGCACTGGCAATTATATACATTTAAACATATTTTTCATTTGTAGTAGTACCGTAGTTGGCAGTCCTTTTCGCATATCGCACCTAACGAAACTACGTCATATTGCTCCTTGTTTTCATATTATTTAACATAAATAAACTATTGTTCTTTAGTAATCTACAGAATTAGTTTATCGTCTGTTTCTCTGTTATTTATTTAATGTTGTTGTCCCTATTAAATAATAAATAATTATATAAACCAGGAATGATGTAAACATAAAATTAACAAAAATATATCACCTAACCACTACTCTCAAAAACAACCACCGGTGGGCACTAGGCGCTGAAATGGTAGTTAGGAATATAGGAAATTCGGATATCTATGAGTATGCACAAGAGTATGGAATCGGTGAAGATTACTGTATGCTGTTGATACTTCACTGACAAGGCCTCTCTTTCCACTAAGTCATTTCACGAAGTGTGAACAAATATTTTTTCAGTCTGTTGAAAATGTCTTAATGCATTTGCGATGCTGTCCGCAATGTTTTACTTTTTACTTCAATTTGCAGGTCATCGAATATTATGTGAAGCTTACGGAAACCAAGCTTCATCAATTTCAACATGTGAATATTGGTTTTGATCTTTTAAAAGTGGTGATTTTGACACCGAAAACAAAGAGCATTCTAGACAGGCAAAACAATTTGAAGATAAGGATTTGAAGCTATTAATCGATGATGATCCGTGTAAAACTCAAGAAGAATATGCAGATCTTGTGCCGTATGAATTGAAACCAAGATACATTCAAATGCCTTTGGTCATAAATGAAGTGGTGCTTCAACGGCAAAATCGGAAATGTTTTTTTCACCTTATTGTTACTGATGATGATAATGGATATCACTATTTACGGTAGAGACGAATATCCATAGCTCCAAACTAACGCTTTGTATTTGGTGGGATCAGCTTGTGGTATACTATAAGCTACAAAAAAATCTAATAAAAATATTAACAAGGATCGCTACTGACTACCATTAGTGCGCTTGAGCTAAACATTCTGCGAAAAACTGCTGGAATACGATCAAAGACACAACAATATTATCCTTCAGCATGATAATACTCAACCACATGTTCCAAAACCGGTGAAAACATTACTTGCAAACATTAAAATGAGAAGGGCTTGAGCTTGCTTACTACTTATTCCGACATATGAGTCGCGACCTCTCTGACCTCTCATAAATTGCCTGAAAGATGGGAAAAAGGAGGAATAGAAAAAAATCTTTATCAGTCTCAGTATCAGCATGTATCAGTATCAAAAAAAATATCAGTTTTATGATGTTCTTTTAACAGCGAGCAATCTTGGTTATGTGATGTTTAGCTCAGTTTTGCTTTAACCATTGTGTTGTATAGACGTCCAAATTTTATTATGGATAAATATACGCCACAAGAACGAGCAGAAATAGTGACAATATTTATTGAAAATAATCGTTCCACTATTGCCACTCAACGGAAATTGCATCAAAAATATCCTAACGGACGTCTCGTAACGCAATAGTGTTGCAAAGTCTCCAGAAACAACAATTCGAAGACGTGGTTGCCAGTTACACATTTCTGTACGTAGTTTAAGGCGAATCTTTAAAACTGATTTGAAAATGCTTCCGTACAAAATTCAATTGGTCCAAGAATTGCTACCGAGAGATCCAGATCCAAGATTACTTACAGTAGAATGATCTTAGTACTGTGAACAAGTTGCCGATGATGAAACCAAACTGTATTGCCTAGTTCCCGCCTTGTAAGATTTAATTACATTTTTGTGCCTTGGAATGAAAACTCACAACTTGTTATCACTATTTATATTTCGGGAATAGGAAAAAAAAGCAAATAGTTGCTACTAATAAGCTGCGAATATTTTTATTGTTTTTCAAGTACTCGCCACGATGATTCAATTTTGCACATGCTTAAACCAATTTTCAAAGCATTTATTCCATTCCGAATGAGGTATCGTCAAAACATTATTTTTGAACGCTTCATTAGCTTCTTCGGGCGATGAAAATCGTTGACCACGCAGTTTATTCTTCACGGATGAAAACAAAAATATGTCATTGGGTGGCATATCAGGGCTGTACGACGCATGACCCATCAATTCGATGTTTTGAGTGCTCAAATAGTCTCTTGTTTGAGCCGATGTGTGAGAACTCGCATTGCCATGATGAACAATCCAGCTTCTCTTGTTTGTTTTCCTTCTTCTACCAAAGACTTGTGATAAACTAATGTTTGTGTAAAATCAGAATTTACTGTTCTACGATCCTCTAGAGGCACTGTTGCAATGACCAGTTTTCCTGAAGCAGGCCACCATTTTCTTTAAAGTGCTTCGTGCGCGAACAACTTTTGTTGGATTTGGTTTATCTTCGGGCTCATACGAATATATCCATGATTCGTCACCTGTCACGATTTTATAAACGTCTTTCGAAGCACCGCGATTGAATTTCTTAAGCATTTCTTTGCACCAATCGACACGATTTATGGTTTTTTGAGCTATTGTCTAATTGTGTCGGATCCAACGCGAACATAACTTTTGCACAGCTAAGTGTTCATCTAAAATCGCAGATATGCTGGTGGAACTAATGCTTAGGGATGCCTCAGTCTCACAATAGGTGACATGACGATCTTGCTTAATCATTTCGCACACAGCATCAGTGTTTTCTGGCACAACAGCCGATTTTGGACGACCTTCACGAAACTCGTGGGACAGCGAACTACGACCACGATTGCATTCACTAAACCAGCGATACGCGGTGGTTTTTGATGGAGCTTCATCGCCAAAAGTCAAATTAAGTTGATTGATGCACTCTTGTTGCGATAATCCACGTCGAAAATCGTAAAAAATCATCGCACGAAAATGTTCTCTTCTTACATTCTCTTTAAAGTGTGATAAAGATATATATATATATATATATATATATATATATATATATATATATATATATATATATATATGTATATTAGTCAAATAATTTGTAAATGTTTTAATCCTTAGTTTTCCAAAATTACATCATCACTTTAAACGGCCTTCCACACAGTAGCCACGACATATACGCGTGTCCAAGAGCTCCCCAAACGTTCTCATCATCGGCCGACGAGATATATTAAAGCAAAAAAACCCGTTACCCTCGAAGAGATCCGGCCTCCATAACGCTAAAATTTATTGTGGCCCGACGTTCCTCCGGGAGTCCTTGCAACTTAACTACCAAACGGTTGGGACGATACGCGATTCTTTTTTCGGTTTGTGCGCTTTTTTTCGTCTTCATCTCGTCGTCCGAGGCCTCTACGTTTTTAAGTGACCGACTTTCGTACGAAAGGGAAAAATCTATATTATGAAGGGAGGACGCGGTTATCCTCGGGTGGTGGTCTGTAATCTTGTTTGTCCCGTCTGGAAACGACCAACGACGAAAATCTATTGTGTTTGTGCCTGTACAGTCTATAAGCATACGAAATGTATTTTTTTTCTCTCATTCCTATGACGGTAACAAAGCTCAATCCCTTTATTATTTTCGTTTTATCTATATTTAGTGTGTGTTCTTTTTAGAGATCCCCGAAAGATACTAGGTACTATAATTGGATCGAATGTATCAGGTCATCGTAAATATTTTTACAACGTTTTGGTGAATATGTTATGCAGCAGGAATATAAGATAGTGTATAATACGGATTGGACCTATTAGTCCACGATCTCGTGAGCGCCAAACGGCATGTTATAAAAGCAACATTTTTATAAAATTATTTAATTATTACATTGTTACTAGTCGTTTCCGTCTAACCTACAATTTGTCTTTATGATAACTTAAATCTAGGTATATAACTAGTAGGACCCATCGGACCTATCTCAGTCTCTGGTGAAATAATGTTTATACATGGCACTGCTGTGTATTTTATTAAATGCACCTGGCTACACAACACTACACAAGATCACATGCCTTGATTCTTTTGAAACTGTGTCGTGGTCTGGTTGTATCCAAAAGTTGCAATACTTCAATATTCTCATGAGAATGGAGTCTCATTCCTTGATTTCTTCACTGACTGTGGGTAATTGGACGTTCCTATGTAGGTAGTCAGTCCTGTAGTATTCGGGTGCGCCCACAATACTTCTCAGGACTTTGTGCTAAAAAATTATATTGTTTATGTTACTCTTTGCAGAACATCCCCATAATTGAACTCCGTATGTCCATATAGGTTTCAGTATTTGCTTGTATAATAGCGATGTATTATGCACGGATAATTGTGATTTTCTTCCAATTAGGCAATACATTTTCCTATATTTCAATTCCAGTTCTTTTATTTTCTTCTATATATGTTCGTTCCAGCGAAGTTTTGCATCAAGATTCATTCCGAGATATTTAGCGTTGTTGCTATATGGAATGATAGTATTATTTAATGTTATTAGTGCTTGTACAGCCTGATAGCAGGTGAACTGCACATGCACAGATTTACTCTCGCTAATTTTTATTTTCCAGTCTTGTGTCCAATTATTTATATTGTCACTTGCCTGTTGTAATTCTCGTCTGGTTTCTTCACTATTATCTCCGACAGCTATAATAACACTATCATGAGCAAATGTAGCCATCGCAATATTCTCCATTTGTGGTATATTACATGTGTAGAGTAGAAGTATTGGCCCCAGTTGACTTCCTTGTGGTAAACCCACTTTGGCTTCTTTTATTGTAGAGTAAGCTTCTTCTTTTTTGACTCTAAACATTGTGGTTGTAATGTACGCTTTTAATAGTTCGTTGTGTTGTTTTGGTAACATTTTCTGTAGTTTTTGAACAAGGCCTTCATGCCAAACCTTATCGAAGGCTTGTGCTACATCTAAGAATATAACTGAGCATACTTTTTTACTTTCGTAAGCTTTTCTAATAACATCTGTTTTTCTGTAGACCTGGTCAATTGTTGAATGCTTGTTAATAAACCCAAACTGGTGTGTTGGTATTAGGTTTTTTCTCTATATGATACAAAAGCAACATAATCTACATGTGGATGCTTTATTGGACTTAATATATGTGTGCTACTAATTCGAGTAAAGAAAATCCAGAATTCGCATTATTTCGTATTTTCAAAACTTAACAAACATCTTTTAGCGGCAAACTTTTTCTCGTGACCGTCGATATGATATCTCAAGCTCTACTGAACCGACTTTGTTGAAATTTGGCGTGAGTTGTCTCTATATATTCTTCTATCATAAAGAAAACTACGGCTGTTAGAAGAAACTAGACTTTTTTATTTTAATTTTATTTAAATTAAGTTTAAATTTTCCTCTTAAGAACATTTTTTTAAACTGTTAAGCTTTGAAAATATCTTAATAAATCTTAATATGACCTTAATAAATCCTTTGAAATTACTATGAGATATTTTCAAAATAAATATTATATAAATATAACCTGTTTCTTTTCGTCAATCTCTAGAGTTATGTAAATAAACTATATTACTAGAAGATAAATATCTAGTAATCAAATTTACAAATATATTACCCATTAATTCAAAATAAGTCTCCAAAAAGTATGCATTATTTTTGTTCAAAGTTATAGTATAATTTAAAATATTCTGTTTTAAAAGGTTTTATGGAAAAAAAGCAGGGAATAAAATTAATCTATTTTAAATATTTTAAAATCAAAATATCGTATATAACATACAAACACAGTCCGTCGTAGTAACTATCATAGATAATTCTATCCAATAAAAATGTTTGCTCATTTTGGCTTTAACATTCTAACAAAATTCTAATATAAATAAAATAAGGAAACAAAAATAACGTTATAAAATATGATTTATTTTAACACTATGGTACATCTCATGGATACGGCGACAATAGTTTGCAGGTTGGGGTTGTTTTATTATATTTACATTTAACTCTTTTCCACGCCACCTATGAGGTATGAGGTAGAGTACTAGACATTTTTTTTAGTCAGTGCTTTTCCCTGAAGAGCTAGTCCATCTAATTAGTAAATGTATATCCAACTAATACATTTTATTTTCATTAGAAATCATATTTACCCTTTTACATTTATTTCTTGTTTCCTTAATTGCTATGTCTCCTTGACAAGTCATTTTGATATCACTGTATTTCTCTTTAATTTGTTTTGTTACTATCTGTATACATATTTGATCTAGTTTTATAATAAGTATTCTCTCTGATGTTTTTGCTATATTTGCGAAACATTTAGTATTAATTCCCTTTCACACATTCTGACTAAATTCTTATTTAAATTCTAAACAATTACACGCATGCATGCAAATCTTTAACAACCTTCAATACTATTCCCCACTATTAATATCCATCCAATCTAAGCCCATCGTATATTAATGATATACTTGTCGTTAGTTGTAGTATTATTTAATAATACTACAACTAACTAACTACATACTGTAATATTTAATAGCAACTTAATATTTAATACATTGTGTACAGTAATTTGACTTTATTTAAATAAGTACATTTAATAAGCACGTCTTTTCTACAACATTGTTCATGTTAATCTCTATAAGATGCCAAGCTCTTAATACATTGCCTTGCCCCTTGATGCCTTTTTACTTTCGCACTCATACAGTGTTGTTCATACTTCTATACTAACGATCATTTTGTCAATTGGCTATAATAATCTAGTTTTCTATTCTGCTACATATATTAAATTGTAATAGTAGTTCGTCATTTTATAAAACTTTTTTTTATTATTATTAATCTCCTAGAATATTAACAATCTGCCCGTGGGCAATTAATATTATTATATGATTTCCGTTATATAATATAACTATCCTGACATGTAGTAGATCACTTCAGTAAGTGATCTACTGTACAACTTATCTAAATATTGTTCTAGATACTATACTAACTTATTTTAAAGTATATCCTAACTTATTCTAAAAACTCACTCTATGTGTCTATTAATCAGTTCGTATGGCAGTTTGCGTTTGAGCCTATGCACTTCACTGTCATCGCGCACATTTAACTGTTTGGTGAGTGTATTGGGATGCAGTAATAGTCTTTCAGATTACTTCGCACTAACACTCCGAATCACACTCGTTATGGGTTCTATAGGGATATCACGCTGAATCAGTTTGTTGGACACGTAATATGGGGCATCAACGATGATTCGCAATACTTTATTCTGAAACCTCTGGAGGATAGCTATGTTAGATTTGCTAGTAGTACCCCACAGTTCAATTCCATAGGTCTGTAGGAATGTTCGTCGGATCGGTCAGTCTCTCGAAATGTGTGGCTGCCGCTGCGATTATTTGTCAGAACACTCACTACTATTTTTGGAAGGAATTTGCACGAGAACTGAAAAACACTGGTTTAATAATCTCTTGTTTATTTCGATATTGAGTGATACATGTGGTCGACGGGAGAATTGACAGGATATTAGGTTAGGTAGAGGAAGTACGGTAGCGCTGTGGAAGTGGTACTATTACAGGGGGATGGAGAAAAGAGAAGAGAGCGAGACGTCGTCGTGATGGTCTTTTATACCCTGGAACTGCATGGTACCAATCCACCGGCGTTGCCAACCTTTGTACTTGTTGATGAAAACGTAGTGGCCTAAAGGGTCGTGGCGATCGCCACAGGTCCAAATGGGTTAAAACTATTGACTTATACAGCAAAACGTTATTATCTAATGATAATTTTTATTTAATAATCAGCCAATACATTTGGTTTATTTTGAGCCCAAGCTGTTTACGTTTTGTCGCTATATGTTTTTTCCATGTCAAACGTCGATCGAAATGCATTCCCAAATATTTAACGTTGTCTGCTTGTGGAAGTTCATGGTTATTCAGTTTTACTGAGGGACATGTTCTTCTACAAAGGGTGAATGTCATATGGGTAGATTTTGTCTCATTTGCTTTGATACGTCAGGTTTTCAACCACAATTCGACTTTATTAAGATGAAGTTAGAGGTTTCTTGTGGCTGATATTGGATCCTCGTGCGATGATAAAACCGGTGTATCGTCAGCATATATTGCAACAGTAGTGTTTGTTGAGGTCGGTAGGTCAAGTCAGCTGTCAAGGGCGTGAGAAATATCGATAAATGGAGCAGCGCAATATTTTTTATCGTTTAAATTTTTGTTAATTTGGTTGACTAATCTATTTGTTTATTGGTATTTGTTCTATTGTTCCTTGTTTATTACGGAAGCCAAATTAATGGTCTGGAATAATAATAGTATAATTTTTCGAATATTTTAGAGATCACAGGTAACAAGCTTATAGGGCGTTAAGAGGAATTTTATAAAACCTGTATTTTAAATATGTTTCCTGCACAACTATTTAAAGCTTGTTATCAAGGAACCAGCTAGGACTTAAATGCTTTGCCAGGCATACTTGAAAGTCTAATAACTGTCAGTTTGTTAGGGAAACACATCAAGATCTACTGGACTATATATTAATCTACTTGCTATTTCAAAATAGAATTTTAGAATGAAAATATTGCACAAGGTGTTAGTGAAAAATTTTACCTTAGCGGTTAATAAATTTCCATTAGCTTTAAGCTCTAGTTAACTATTAATTTAGATGAGTTTTCACATTTCCCTAAATCAAATATCAGTGTTCCATTGCTCGCTAAGTAAAGAAGAGTGAAAAGAGTTTTCTGTGGTATTTTTAAACTGAAAGATTGATCAGAACACATGTAAGCCTCCCTTGTTACATGTTACATTACATGTAATTAACAAGGGAGCAGCAAAAAAATAAATACACGTACAGATAAATAAATACTCAAAATTATTTCAGTAGGTTTGGTCTTCTAATTCTTCTAACTTTCTTGATCATTTAACGGGGCCAATAAACACAAAAATACAGAAACATAAAAGAATAAAACAATACGAAAAAAAAACAGACCTTTTCATATAAAGGTTATTGGGTTTTCTTCTATAAATATTAAACGGTGAAACAATTTCACAACATCCGTAAATATATAAATACCATCTGAGGGGGACCTCCATCAAATCCATCGTTTCCGAAACGCACGGTTCATAAAATATTTCCAAAAAAGCGGAAATATGAACGGTTAAGACGCTCGGGAAACAAGGATACCGAACTTTACGAAACGTAAATGGTGTATCGTAGATTTTGTCTAAGCGGAATGCTTTGGGGTCTACTGCGAATTTATTAGAAGACGGGACGAATTCCACGGGAAATAGAAATGCAAATTCCTTCTTTCGCCGATAGATAGATAGATATAGAGACCTGGCGATGTAAAATTTAATTTTATTCGCGTTAAATGATTTCTATTTGATGAATTCCTATAAAACATTTAAAAATAAGTGAAATGGATACCAGCCATATAATATCTGTTTCAAGAAGGATAATGGGCATTTGATGCCTTATGCGCTTAACAACCAAGAAAATTGCAGAGGAATTTGCTACATATTTCAAGAAACTTGAAACTCCAATTGCCCACAGCCCACAGAAAGATCTACCCCAAAAAGCCAACGTATTTTCACAGCCATCAATTGAAGAAGATATTGCCACACAAATTAAATCACTAAAAAGCAATAAGACATCGGGTGAAGACAGAATTATTGACATTAATCATGCAAAACATTTGGCAAATTAAAAAAAACTGATGACCGGAAAATTGTAAAACGTAAATAATTACAGAGGGACCCTCTTGACAGTCACCTACAAAATTCTCTCGTAATGTCTTCTGGACCGACCACAACAACAACTTGAAAGCGAAATTGGTGAATATCAATCACGTTTCAGACCGGACAGATCTTGTCCAGAACAAATATTAATTTTACAATTAATTCTCAGACAACATAAACTTTACAATAAGAAAGTGGTCTGTACAGTTGTAAACTTCAAAAAAATATATGACTCTGGGCCATGAATCTCTTTTACAAATAATGAAAGAACAATATGGACTTGAAAACTAATGCAATTATCGGATAAGCGAGTGGTACAAAATCCAAGGTGAAGTTTAAGGGAAGTAATATGGAAACTAATTCTGGACTAAGACCAGGCGGTGGAATGCATGACGCATACCTGATCGCGGAGACTTGTCCTGGAGCGACAAGTTGGACCGGGTTATGTGAGACTGCCTCTGGGCTTACCAATACAGTAAACCGAAACCACCCCACAGTTGACCCCTGTGGTCCGTTACTATTACTATATTAAATTTGGAGATATGGTACCCGCCAATCGGGCAGCCGTTATTGGGTACGAGGACCCTGCGAAAAAACAGATAATGAGGCTAACTATAGATTCGCGAACTTGAGTTAACACACGACTGGATGCTGTCGCATGGGGGCAAAACTTATGACTGCAGCAACGGATGAGGTCGTTTAAGGTTAGCAAAGGCGAGGTTGGCAGTGACGCGGTACTAAGCTCCCAGCATGTCCACCAGCTCGCGAACAAGCGCTTGAAGAACTTGAGCTGAGTTGTTGTTTGTGGAAGGATTGAGATATGAAGTGCTTGATTTATGGAGTGTCAGTTTCCCTGTGAATTTGATTATCTTTGACAAATCATGGAGCGTTTAAGATTCTCCTAAGGAGCTTATTTTGGAAAACTTGCAGCCGTTTCACCTGGTTGGGTGTAACAAACTTGAAATAAACATTATATCCTTAGAGGAGTACGGGCCGAATTAACATCTTGTCTTGTAAAATAAGCATTTGATGGAGATGGGAAGCCTTCTAGAAGGGCAGATCAGAGAAGATAGCAGGTTTGCTATCCTCGAATCTTTCTGGATTGCTTTCTGGATTTAGGCATGCCAACCCGACCGTCGGTCGAAGTGGAGACCTAGATACGTGACATTATCCAGCCATGGAATTGTTGGGGTGTCGATATTCAGTCGCTAGGCGTGCGGTGCGTAACGTTTCTTACGGAAAATGATGGCCTGGCTCTTTAGGGGATTGATTTGCAACCTCCAGAATTTGAATCGTCTGACCGCATGATCGAGCTGCTTCTGTAAATGTTCTTGAATGGTAACATGGAGCCTGGAGGTTATGAAGAAAGCAGTGTCGCCAGCGTAAAGCGCGACGTCAATGTGTTTCTTTTTTGGCCTGGAACTGGGATAGGGAGTCCTGTTACGGATACCTGGTCGGGGAGGCCCACCAGAATAAGCGAATTGAACCGGTTATGTGGAGACTGCCTCTGTGCTACTCACTAAACCCCACCCTATCAGCTGATCCGACGACCCTAACTGATACTTATTACTGTTACCGAGAGACGAAGGGTGGCAAAATATCTCGAGTAGAGCTCGGATATAAAATTGTGGACATGGGGGACGTCTGCTTCTCTATGAATTTGATTATTCCTGACGGCCCAGGGAGCATTGATTATTCTCCTGAAAATTTTGTTTTGAATGCCTTGAAGACGTTCCGCCTGGCTAGGTGAGATGTATTTTAGATAAACACTAGAGCCGTATAGAACGACTGATTGAACCACCATCTTGTACAGGAGATATTTTATTGAGAAAGGAAGCCTGGTGGCCCGGTTGATGAGCGGGAACAGCAAATTAACAATACCTTGACCTTTCTGGAGAGACCTTTGAATATGGGAGTTTCACCTAAACTTACGATCGAAGACAAGATCGATAAGACAAGTGGCTTCTTCCGACCATAGGATTTCGGCGTTCTCGATGTTAAGACGCAAAATACTCGGTGCAAAACGCTTCTTCTGGAAGAAGATTGTGGAAGTGCCTGGGATTTGTGTGGGTTGATCTGCAACCTCCAGAAATATAACCACTGGACCGTCTCATCGAGTTGTTTTTGGAGTCTGCTTTAGATGTGCGGTGCTATTTTTGAAGAAGCGGAATAAGCAATGTCGTCTGCATAAAAAGCTGCCTCAACCTGTGGTCTCCTAGAGATATCTGAAAGAAAAATATTAAATAAAGCGGGTGCCAGGGGGAGCCTTGTGGAACTCCTGCGTCGATGGTTATCCGGCTAGAGTGAATATCTTTAATCTCCGCCTGGAACGATCGTCCTGACAGAAATGATTTGATAAGAGCTGTTAGGTCATCGGTAGACCTAATCGTATGCATTTCGCCACTAACCCTTCGTGCCAAACCTTGTCAAAGACTTTGGTTAGGTCCAAGAAGACCGCTCCAAGTCTTTCACGTCGGTTAAAAAAGAGAGCGAGACGTCGTCGTGGTGGTCTTTTATAGCCAGGAACCACATGGTACCAATCCACCAGCGTTGCCAACCTTTTAATTTGATGTAGATGAATACGTGGTGGCCTAAATGGTAGTAGCGGTCGCTACAATGCGCCAAGGAGCCGATGAGACATCCTTTTTGCTAGCCATGTGTTTTTTGTTCGCTCCGTGTCCTTATCTTGGTTTAGCTTCATCAGACATTCGATACAATGGGATATTTTATTGTCTCAAGTCATAATTCCTTTCCCATGTCACAAATATTACAAAAACAGTTAAATGGTCTCATAAATAAAACTCCTAAACTATACAAAAGATAAAAACATTGTCATTTTCGTAAACTTCAAATTAAACAATTTCCTTAAATATAAATAAACGTAATTAGAATAAGAGAAAAGGAAAAAAAGTCATCTCAAACAAACGAATCCCCTTTGCAATATGGCAACGGTTTAATCTTCGAGATCAATTTCGAACTGACCTTAAAAAATGTAATTTATTAAAAAAAGCAGAAATAATTTTTTCTCTCCCGGCCAATCGGCCCGAAGGAGAGAATAACAGAAAATAATTGAGAGAATTTTCAGTGTTCTTACGCAATTCCCACCACCCGCTGTTTCTTTTCGTTTTGCGTAAGAATAAAAGGAAGAAGAGGGATGATGTTAAAGCGTGTCCGTATTCTAACACGAAAGTTGACTCGAGCGTCTATCTGCCGTAAAGCAGGGACAGATCCTTTCTGACGATACTGTCGCTTAATTATGTAGGAGAGCTCGAGAGAGAAAAAAAGGAACTGATCATCCGATAGATTTTTTCTAGATAACTTTCGTTAAAACCTCATTAAGTTTGGGAATGTTAGGAACGTTTAACATACGGCATCAAAGTTTTATTTACTTTTTTCCCGTGTTGTTAGTTTGTGATTTTCTAGTTTGTTTTTGTATTTTCGGTAAACTTCTCTATATACTAATACGAGAGCAAGATAGAATTCGGAATTAAAAAATAAGAAATATTCTACCGAATATTTATTAGATTCTATTAAATGTTACGGTACTATGATCATTTTTTCACTTTACCCACTATTGTTACATAAATTGGTACAATATGTCGGCCTGTAAATTAATATTAAAGGTTTTACAATAGATGTTTGTTGAATTCTCACTGTTGTCATATTGAAGGCTCCATTGACAGGCTTCAATTTTCAGTTTGTATCATTTCATCGAAGTTTTTTTTATTACTTTTAGTTGTTCCACACTCTGCGCAGAGGACAATAATATTATATTTATATTATATATACATGGCGTATAGAAATTTACTTCATTAAGTGATCTCCTGTATCACTACATAGTATAAAACAAAGTCGCCTTTTCTGTCCCTATATCCCTATGTGCGCTTAAATCTTTAAAACTACGCAACGGATTTTGTTTTTTTCAATAGATAGAGTGATTCAAGAGGAAGGTTTATATGTATAATACATGCATAATATACTAAGGCAACAGTTCCGTGCTAGCTCTCGAAGAGAACGGTCGTGTCCGGTCCGCCGAACCTACCTGCGCTTCCGAGAATTACCCGAAACTTTCCCTAAGACGGTCGACCCGTTATCACGTTTCACCAGTGCCTACGTAAAAAAAAAAAAAAAAAAGCGTCTGTAAGCGCCGAAAAGGCGTTTTTACAGACAAGGCAATGGCGTCATGTACGTCAGAGCCGACGTCGCCTCCTGAACATAATCCCAGTGTTTCAAATTCAAATGGACCATCTTCAGAAGACAGCCGAGAAGTGCTTATAACGGAATTGAGAAAACAGAACGAAGACCTGCGAAAGCAGATAGCTGACCTTAAAACGTTCGCAAAAGCCCAAACAGACGCCCTGAACAAACAGACGGAAAAGCTGGAAAAGAGCGAAAAGGCTTCCGAAGAGCTCAAGGAAGAAATAAAAACTCTCACAGCTACGATAACACAATTCATGAAGCATCAAAGAGATGCCATGGAAGTAAAGATTCCCGCTGCCATAGAAATTCAGTCCCAGACACCAGCTAAACCGACACAACACTTAGACCAAACTGAAGACTCAGAAGACGGTTTCACCTTGGTGGGAAAAAGGAAAAGAGGGCCCGTCACTCCACCTCAGGAAAGCCAGCTGCCGAAGGCCGGCAACAAGGGAAAACAGGCTCCCAGATCACAACCCAATCCGGTAGCCAAGCCAGCCACTAAATCTACCCAATCGAAAGCCAAGGCTAACGTACAGCCTTCAATTACAAAATTTGCCACCAGACCAGTGCAAAACAAGCCGACCACCAAGACGGCCCCACAGCCAGTACCGAAACAAGTTACCACAAGACCAACCCAAGACCAGCCTACGCAGGTAAGTAGCCAGGTCACTAAACAAGTCTTAACCTCCACAGCAAAAACAGTGCCAACCGTTTCGGCGACTGTTTCTCAAAGTCCCCCAAAGGAAAAAATTCCGCCTATAGTGCTCCGTGATAAGAAGAGGTTCATGGAGCTCATTAGAATTACTAAGGCACAATCAATAGACATTATAACCCGAAATAAAAAGGACGGCATTTTCTTATTCGTCGCCACAAGCGACAATTACCGTAAACTTACTACCCTGCTCGAGGAAAGGAATTACCCTTACCATTCCTTCTGTCATCCGGAGGAGAGAGCATTCCGGGTAATAATAAAAAACATCCCAGAATCACTCTGCATTGACGAAGTACGTGAACTTCTCTTTGATCAAGGCTTCCATCCCAAATTTGTGCAAAGATGGAAATTAAAATCCGGGATAGAACTACCAATTGTTCAGGTAGTTGTCCCTCGCGAAGAGCGACAGATCATATATATGACCAAACTCGGCGTCATCACAGTGAAGGTCGAGGTCCAGAGAGGAAACGGCCAGCCAGTGCAGTGCTTCAACTGCCAGCTTTTCGGGCACTCCAGCTCATATTGCCGAGCCCCCCCACGGTGCGTCAAATGTGCCGGGCATCACGACACTAGATCCTGTACCAAAATCCCAGAAGCACCTCCAAAGTGCAGCAACTGCGGTGAAACTCATACCGCAAACTTCAGCGGTTGCACCTGCCGTCCTGCTCCAAGAAAACCAAAAATTCCGACCGAAACCAGACCTCCACAAGGTTCTGCATGGAGTAACCAAGGTGGCAGAAAGCTAGCCCAAAAATTAGCCAGCGCTACCCAGCCTGCTCCAACTCAAACTCCTGCTCCAACCAATACACCGGACCTTAACTCCACAATGCAGGCGTTTACTGACCCGCAGGCTTTCCTACAAGTGATCGCCCTGGCTCACCAACTTGCTCGTCTTTTTCCAAATGTCGCCGCCTAAGCGGCAACACTTACCTGTCTCTATAACTTTCAGCAGCCTTTAACTCTTCGAAATGGCTGTTCCGAAATCTCTTATACTGATGACATGGAATGCAAATAGCTTACGCGGAAAGCAAGCGGAATCGGAGGACGTCATAACATTCTATGACGTCGACATCGTGCTCATCCAGGAAACTTTCCTGAAACCTTCGCATCGTCTCTCTTTCGAACACTTTTTTGTCTACAGAAACGATAGAACTCCGGGTCGAGGCGGTGGAACCGCCATTCTCGTCAGAAAAGGAGTCAAACACGAGCTCCTTCCATCGTTATCAGTAAACAACTTCGAAACAACCTCCATTAAAATCGATATCCAAGAACGTCCCTTCGTGATTACATCCCTGTACAGGAAATCTTCTGCATTCAACTATGCCGAATACCGATCACTCGTCGAAGGAAAATTTCCGAAAATAATAGGTGGCGACTTCAACGCCCACCACCCCACCTGGGGGTGTTCCAGAGCGAATCCCGCAGGTAACGCCATCGTAGCTCTAAGTGCAGATCTGGGCTACGGCCTTGCCTTGCCAGATGAACCCACCCATCACCCTAGTACAGTCTCTCAAGGCGCAGCAAGAATCCTTGATTTCTTTATTCTTCAAGACGTAAATCGCGATTCCGAAGTTCGAGTCCTTGACGAACTAGACTCTGATCATCGTCCGATCCTTCTCAAACTCGGAAACTGCGCCACCACTCAAGTCCCACTAACAAGATTCAGGAAAAAAACCGACTGGAAAAACTACCAATCTCTTCTCCTGAAATCCGATCCAATTCCGAAAATTAACACACCAGAACACCTCGAGGAAGCCGTACTCAAGCTAACTCGCGATATTCAGTCTGCTCACGAATCTTCCACAGTCAAAATTTCATCACAACCCCAGCCGTGGAAAAACAATCTTCCCGCTTCTCTTAAACGTGAAATTCGCATCAAAAACGGTTTATGCAGATTAGCTCGATTCACCCTTGATGCTGCAGACAAAAGGGAGGCGAACAGAGCATGCAAGAGGGTAAGGGCGGCCGTCTCGACTTGGCGAGCAATGAAATGGAACTCATTTCTCGCGGACCAAAGGCTGGATGGCCCCCCTTCCTTCTGGCGTGTCTCCAAATGCCTCGTGGGGAAGACGCACAATGTCATCCCTCCCCTGAAGTCAGCGGTTACAGGAAATTTTGCAGTCACTGACCAAGAAAAAGTCGAGCTCCTTGCAGAGACCTACGAAGCTCAAATGAAATGCCTCCCACCCGCACAGAACACTAAAACTAAAGACATTGACACTGTCATCAACGAATCCAACTCCGTCAAAAGACCAGTAACCCCCGCCTTTCTTCTCAACCATTTTGTATCTCCAAAGTCTCTACAGACTATGATCGGCAAACTTCAAACCAAAAAATCTCCAGGTTTCGATGGAATATCGATTACCCAGTTAAAAAAGCTCCCGCATAAGCAACTCGCAGAACTGGCAAACATTATTAACTCCATCATGAGACTGCAACACTTCCCGGCGTCTTGGAAACACGCACATATAGCGGTTATACCCAAGAAAGGAGCAAAATCATCTCCATCTGATTACAGGCCTATCAGCCTTCTCAGCGCCATTTCGAAGCTTGCCGAGAGGGCAATACTCTACGCTCTCAACTCTTTCACAAAGGAAAACAACATCATTCCAGATGAACAATTCGGCTTTCGCGCTCACCACTCATCCGTCCATCAAGCTTCCCGTCTGGCTGCACACATCCATCATGCTCTTGACCAACGTAAAAAGCTTGGAGCAGTTCTTCTGGACCTAACCAAAGCCTTCGACAAGGTCTGGCACGACGGATTGTTCGCAAAGTGCGTGCGGCTAGGCCTCCCAGAAGACCTAACCGCTCTCATCAAGTCCTATCTCTCGGACAGATCTTTCCAGGTCAAGATCAGGGCGTCACTTTCCAGTCGTAAACAAATCGATGCTGGCGTACCTCAAGGTTCCCCGCTGGCCCCAGCCTTATTTAATCTCTTTATTTCAGATATGCCGAGAAAAGAGCATATTGACGTCGCCTTTTACGCTGACGACACTGCTTTCTTCACGGCCGCCAGGTTCGAAGTTACAATTCATGAGCGTTTACAGAAGCAGCTCGATCATGCGGTCAGGTGGTTCAAATTCTGGAGGTTGCAAATCAACCCCCCGAAAACCCAGGCCATCATTTTCCACAAGAAGCGTTACGCACTGCGCGTCTCGCAACTTAAGATCGACACCGCAATAATTCCATGGCTGGATAACGTCACGTACCTAGGTCTTCACTTCGACCGGCGGTTCGGTTGGCATTCCCAAATCCAGAAAGCAATCCAAAAAGGTTCGGGGATAGCAAACCTGCTATCTCCTCTGATCTGCCCTTCTAGCAGGCTTCCCATCTCCATCAAATGCTTATTTTACAAGATGTTAATTCGGTCCGTATTCCTCTACGGATCTAATGTCTACTTCAAGTTTGTTACACCCAACCAGGTCAAACGGCTTCAAGTTTTCCAAAATAAGCTCCTCAGGAGAATATTAAACGCTCCATGGTTTGTCAGAAATAATCAAATCCATAGGGAAACTGACACTCCAGAAATCAAGCACTTCATATCTCAATCATTCCACAAACAACAACTCAGCTCAAGTTCTTCTGAAAACGCGCTTGTTCGCGAGCTAGTCGACATGCTGGGAGCTTAGCACCGCGTCACCGCTAAGCTCTCCCCCTTTTCCAGGCTGAAACGACCTCATCCGTCGCTACAGTCATAACTTTTGCCCCCATACAACAGTACCCAGTTGTGTGTTAACTCAGGTTCGCGAATCAATAGAATCGCCGGGCTCTCGTGCCCAATAACGGCTGCCCGATCAGCGGGTGCCATATCCCCAAATTTAATGCAGTAGCAGTAGTGATCCACAGGGGTCAACTGTGAGGCGGTTTCGGTTTAGTGTATTGGTAAGCCCAGAGGCAGTCCCACATAACCCGGTCCAACTTGTCACTCCAGGGCAAGTCTCCGCGACCTGGTATGCGTCATGCATTCCACCGCCTGGTTTTTAGGCCAGAACAAAAAAAAAAAAAAAAAAAAAAAAACTAAGGCAACATTGCTAATTTTAGAGGTTTCTAACGTGATGTCGTAAATTAACCTATTTTTTTAGGCTTATTTAGCAATTAGCAAAAACGCTGCCTAACCCTACGAGTTAGATCAAATTAATGTACTACAGTATTGTACACCATAAAAAGGTCTACAAAAAAGTCCGCGATGGTACATGTTTATCTTTTAGGGATAACCCACATTAACCATTTTTATTGTTTACTTTTTACGTGAGAAAATGGCTTATTTACGAAGCTATTTTAAGCAATACGGCATTAATCCTTATCGAATTAAGTACCTTAAATACAGTGTGCAATTAATATAGATCAATATGGTTCCTTACAGCATGTAAATTAAACAAATATTTTCGGAGATGTTACAAATTTAAAATTTGCGTTTAAAAATGTGTAATGTAATAAAAATTGTATGAATTTAGATATTCCAAAGATAGCAGGAAATCTTCATAGTAAGTATAGGGGAAGAGGAATTGTTTTACTCCAAATTTAATGCGTGCAGGCCAAGGGCAGTAATGAATGAACCAAAAATACTGGATCGATTTTAATCATGTTTTCACTGAGTGACATAGGCATATATATTTTATGCTCGTGCAAAGTCGGAGCGGGCCGCTATGTTTTTATATACAACGTTCATATTTTTTCTGTAGTGTATTTAATTTAGTATCAGCATTGCACCCGTGCGAAGCCGGGGCGGGTCGCTAGTAAAATACTATTTTAATTAGTTAGTCTTATCCAAAAGCTAATTCTAAAGTCTATATATATCCAATAATCAGATCGGTTGGTGTTACATGTATTACTCTACGCACTTCACTGTCACTTCGCATATTTAGCTGATTAGCGAGTACATTGGGATGCACTAACACTCTTTCGAAGTACTCCACACAAACACGTTGGATTACACTCGTTATTGGTTCTAGAGGAATATCGCATTGTATCACTTCATTTGAAACATAGTACGGAGCATCGACAATGGTACTCAATATGTATGATGGATAATTAGACTTGCTAGCGGTTTCCCATAGTTGGATTCTATGTGACCAAATAGGCTTGAGTATAGATTTATACAATAATGTCTTGTTATCTAATGATAACTTGGATTTGCACCCGATCAGCTAATACATTTGGTAGAGAAGGTAAGATTTTTTCGTCAAGAAAATGGCTCCGTATTGGAGTACGAACGGGACACCATGTTAGACAATAAAGATTGACCTACCGACAGTCGATACACCTTCCATAAGAGAGCGTCGGTTTCGTGGCTGGTAAAAGCTTTTAGTATTATTGCTCTTCAGTCTAAATCAAATCAAATACTCGTTCTAACAATCCACGATATTGTGCCAATACATGTCGTAACTGTGACTTCTACAACCAACTTCCAAAATATTCAATAACTTTGTGGTTGAGAAATACATACTGATGTATTTTCTCGCACTCGTCTTACTTGTTAATTAATTCAAGCACATAGGAAAAGTAGTAATAAATTAATTGTAATAATAATAATAATTAAGATTGTACTAAGCGTATCTAATAAAGATGTTATAAAAAAAAACTTTGTCGTAACACCAAGTAACATAATACAAAAAAGTTAATTTTTCGCCATAGTACCACTAGTTCACGACAATCCCGAGATATAAAATTCAACCCTCGTATAATAATAAAAATGACGAAAAAACAAATCATTAATTGAATTACATGAATATCGTATGATATATTATGTAGTTATTAACCTTATGGCGTTTTTAAAGAATTTAATATCTTTATGTTGGTTAAAAGGTAATATAAAACGAAAAAAAAATTGGAATAATCGTAAAATAACCAGACGTTGTGGGGCTATAAAGATGTAGGTTTTCTCATAAATTGATGGTAAAAGAGATCCTTAAAAATATGCCAGCGAAAAAAGCCAACAAATAAAATATAGTGTTATATCTAGACTAATCTAATGTTTCTTATTTACTTGTTATGAACCTTTAATTATGTAATATAATTTTATAGCCACTATAAAATAAATATTATACATATCTCAATTTCAATATCTTCGAAATGTCTTTCACTTTTTTGTTTTACAAGAATATTTAGAAAAAAACATTTCTTTTTCTAAGCTGACTTTGTTGACTATGTACTACTTCGTAGATTACCAACAGACTTCAAAGTTACATATAGTTAATTATGCTCCAATATTTCTATAAGGACCTCTTCTTATATTTAACATATTTCATCATCTGTTATCGTTTAAACAAATTTACAATGGATTAAGCCTTCTTCTTCTATTTCCAGTAAGTCTATAGTTTAATCCAAGATGATTTAATTAAGTCAGGTCAAACATGAACCAAAGAAATTACGACATTCTTCAAGTCCATTTCCCAGGTACTACTTTATATTTTTATTAATTTTATATCTTCCCGTCACTTGGTCTTGATAGTTCGATGGGTGCTAGACTATTGAACGTGCTGAAGTACCAAGGGCTTATTAACAAGATTCTAATCTATTTTTTAAATAGTTATATTACTTGCACGTTGCTGCAGTTCTTCATTGGTTACCTAGCGATAAGCATTTGTTTTTGCGACGTTGGATATTACCAGTCGGTTTGATGTTTCAGTGCAAACCCCATATTTGCACCCAGTAAATCCAAATAGGCTTTATCATTAACTGGTGAATCAATCTATTTGAACTTAAATCTTCCGACTAATCAGTACATTTTTTTAAATTTTTTGTCTGGTCTGCTTAGTTTTTCTCTATCTAATATGGTGTTTTTAAGATAATCTGCCATTGACAACAATGAGATGGACAGATTTCGAGATATTAAGCTGTATTTTCCAGTCTCTTGTCCATTTGTGTATCTAGCACTTGTAGGTTTTCTATAACTTTAGGCAGAAATATGTCTTTTGCCATAATAATTGTGTCGTAAATGCTGTTTCTTTTGTTGTTAATATATTGGCAGTATAGAGCAAATATAAGAATGGCGAAGAAGAAAATGAAACAGAAAAGGAGGAAAAGTGAGGAAATTTTATAAAATATTACAGTCGCAAAAGAATATTTAAAAAATCTTATCAACTGACAACAGAATATTTAAATGTTTTAACAAACTTGGTGAGATTTTTGGTGTTTTTCAAGCCAAAAATCATTTTTCCACTGTGTTTAATAAAATACACAGTTATAGAACATTCTCCGTAATCGGCAGATTTGAAAGTGTGTGATTTGAGTGTAAAAATACTTGCTATGAAAGAGGTTTTAGTTAGAAATGGATGTTATTAAATCTTATTTCCTATAAATAAGTGTTTGGTCGCTATTAATCAATGGAAAGAGATGAATGAGGAAAATGGGAGAAAGTGTAGTTTGATCTTCACATATTAAGCTGTTATCTTCTACTTCTAGTAATGTTGTTTAAATTAAAAATAATACTATGTCGGCAACTATCGTCTTATAGGACGTTTCTCACTACAATTGGTCATATCCGAAATATGAGACGTGTCCTATACGTATGGAGTGGGAGGCCTTGGTACGGAATACGGTTCTGGGCCGCATTTTTTTATGAGTTTTGGAGTTTAGGCATGGAGTAATAGAGATGCAACTCAATAGGGGACTCTGGCGCAAACTTTTGCTATGGCCAACATCCAGAGGGCGCCATAATTGGCCATTCAAGTAATTTGATTGGTCAGTTTAAATCTCTATTATAGGCACCTGTAAGAAAAAATATTTTACAGTGAAGACATTTGATTCGTTCACTAGTAGTGTATGGCACGTAACAGCCTTGACGTCATATTTAATTGACCAATGAAATATAAATAAAAAACAAATTTTCTGAAATAAATCTAAAATATAAATATTATATACATATATATAAAACCATAAAAAAAAACACTTTGATGCATTGCAAATAAGATTATCTCTTCAGTCTTATTCCTTTTTCATATTTGTTTAGTGCCGTCGATTTAGTAGGATCTAGCTGAATTATGTCGTTTTCTTTTCTTATACTGAAAGCAAACTTTGAGTCTTTGCCTCTTAATAAATATAATGTTTTACTCAAAAGTATATAGGGCACCTTGTTATTACTTTTAATATTTTATGTAAAAGATCGTTATGGAATGTACAATTGAAGGGTTTTAAATTTAGTTTCTTCTTCATTTGACAAAAATTTTGTTATATTATGGACGTGGCAAAATCGCTTAATAAAATAAAAGAGATAGCTCAAAGACTTACTTCCAGTATAATAAAACAATTTTGGAGCCTGGGGCACGAGATATTGTCTTACCTCTAAAAAATCAGTCTCAATATGTAGGTCTACCGATTTATTTATAATTGTATGTAAACAAAAATAACAATTAATTTATTTTTTCAAAAGTATTACTAAAGAGATGTACCTGAGATGTACACCACAGTACAACATAAAACTTTGTTTGGATTTATACGAACATCTGGAACTGAAGTTATAGGGTCAAGTAATTAAGAATGAGCAGAAGGGGGGTACTAGCTGAATTAATACAAATTTTACCACTACCTTCTGGAGTTTGCTCACACGTCGATGACACTTGCTTCGAACACCGTGGAAAGATGACAATAGGCACTGCAAATATAGTAAGATAGTTTAGAAATTAATGGTAACAATTTTGAATATAAATGTGACTCCCTCAATTTACCTTCTATCAAAATTATGATTTTAATCCACCTCCATTTGTACATATTTTGGGCTCGTGGTGTTATTTTCACCACCACTGAATTGTTCATAACTACTTAAAGGAAAGTTTAAATGTATCTTAAAAATATCTACGACACACGCAGTAACGATCATAAATCTGTTTCATTTTTAACCCAACCAGTTTAGGATTTTTAATGTTTTCTACCCATTTCTTAAAGATCACCGCGTACTTTCTTAACGGAAAACGATGATGCATTTCATCATTATCTCTGCATCCGGACACACAACACATACCTACCAACTTGTATATACTAATAAAATAAAATAATAATTTAATCTATAAACGTTATAAAAAGCTGACTACACTGTTTTCTACATAAGGCAAATTGAAAATGGCGTACAAAATAAATAAACAAACCATAGAACGAAGGGAACCAATCAGATCCCGTCGCGGCTCTTAGCATAGCGATTAAAACAAGTAATATGTTAAAGGTAGCGTCATCTACATGTTGGACGTCGTGAAACATTTCACCAAAGTTTCCGATAAAGTTAAATCTCTATTTCTCCATGAGTTTAAATATAAATTTAAAATGAACTAATAAAATATATAAATAGTGAAACAGTTTCACAAAATCATACAAAGCAAATAGATAGATTTCCATTAAAGTCGTCCTCTGTACTGTACACAATCCATAAAACATTTCTAAGAAACGAGAATGCAGACGGTTAAGAAGACGTTTGGGAGACAGCGATGCCGAACTCGAATGAAAAGTAAATGGCGTATCGTAGATTTTATCAGAGCGGAATGCTTTCAGATCTACTGCAAATTTATTAGAAGATGGTTTGATGGAGACGGAATGAATTCCACGGCAAATAGAAATAGAAATGTAAATTCCTTCGCTTGCCGATAGATCTATAGTTTCGAGAACGTTAAATGTAATTTATTGATTTAGATCTGATGCTTTAATCTGATTTTTTTTATTTCATCTTACTTTAAATATAGTTGGTACAATCTTTAGCATAATTTGTATAACGCACCAGAACCAGAATTTGATGTTACGACGTTGCCACATCTTGTAAATTATACGTATATTTGAAGAATATAATATAATATAAAGAAAATATAAGAAAACAATAAATAAGTCAACAAATATCATTTATTTATCAATATATGAACATTAAAACAACAAATATTTTACGTATCACTTATGATTCGGGACGGGACCTTTGATCCCTAGTAACTTATACCCACTGGATACAAGTCAGAGCACCCTCTATTAACTTTCCTTCCTCTTCTATACTGGCTCTTGTATCGAGATAAGTCATATATATATATATATATATATATATATATATATATATATATATATATATATATATTATTCATCATATTGCAACGATATTCGTTCTTTCTAACTTTTCTTTCATTCTCTTTTTCTTTATTTAAAAATAAAAATAATAATAAAAAAATATTTTCTTGCAATAATAGTATTAATATGCTCTTAAGCATTAACTGGTAAAATATACAAATAGTATAACCAATATTTACAAAATGAAAATTCAAAGAAAATAGGACAAATGTTTATTGAAACATACGTTGTGTTATAAAGTTGAGGATCTAAACTTTCATCTTATTAAAACTTTATAAAATAGGTTGTTTATTCTATTCCAGTTGGTTCTATCTCTTAGACGCTACAATTCGAAATATATTGGAATACACAATGTTTGACCCAATTTAATAGTCGTTATTAGATATAGAAACCTACAACTTATACAGTATAAGTTTCTATACGATCCTGTGTTATTTATTATTTAACCTACGACATAATATTAATTATTATATAGATTTATGCTTTTGAGTTTCACATGTACAATTGACTAATATTGCGCATTCACCATTTATTAAATAGCGCTTTCACCATACACTCATGATCGCATTCTTTTTCATGATATTTCTTTGATATAATATAATTACTGAAAAACAATATTTGTTAAAATGACGTATTTGTTCTCCAGAAACAACGTTTCTTTTATTTTTTGTTGCCAATTTGCGTGGACATTTTGATTAACACCCTACTGGTTTTCTTATAATAGCAACCCTCAATGTTTGCTCGGATCGGCTTTTCTTTTACGTTGTCTATTTTTATTATTCCCCTTTTGACCCTTTTCTGGCGATCAGTATTCGAGCATATCAGACCTATATACTCAAATTTAATTTTGTATGGTCTCTGTCACAAATGACCATAACAAATTTAACACTTTTGTTATATTAGTACATAAAGGTAATTAAATAAAATATGACTGAATTTTGAATTTGTAATATTTACGAAAATGAGGAAACTTAATATAAGTCAAATTTATGTTAGGTTGCAAATTGGGTTGAATGTAATTTTATTTATAACTGTTAGTTTAGGACCAGTTTTGACAAGGATCGGACAAACACTTTGTGCAAATGTATCCATATCCATGGAACAATTTCTCATTACATGATTCACAAAAAGATATGGGCTATTAATTAGCGATTAAATACGATTAAAAACTGTTAATTAGAACGAACTATTAGTTTTAAACTACTAAATTAAAAATTATAACGGCTTGAAATTAGTTATTAGTAAAGCCAATCGTTGGAGCTAAAATGACACTGAGTCTACTCATAGGGACGCCTGGCATGCGCATTAAAATTGTATTTCGCCGCGTTGCCACTTCTTGTAAATTTTATGTATATTTCAGGAATATAATATATGTAGAATATATTTTCTTGGTTTCAAGAATTAACCTAAAATATCCCTTTTGCAAATTCGAGTTAAAATTTTAAGGAATTTATTTATTTTACAAGTTTTAAAGGCTACCACTCTACCAACTTAGATATATGTATCTTGTTCTTTCAATAGTATCAGTCAGATTTCCATTTCAATTTCTTATTCAATTTTTTCACTTACTCAAAGCCCATCTAATGATTTATAGTATATCTAATAAAATAGTCTATACACGTCATCAAAATTTATGACGTCAACACATTGCAAGGTTGCCATATTATCTTACTTAATTTTGGTTTACAACACTTGCCGGTTTGTAATGTCTATTGTCATTAATATATTGAACAATTTTATAGACATTTGACTACAGGGTCGACCAGAACCGACAAAAATTGAACTTCCAGACAGTATCCTGTCTCTTTTTAATTAAGGTAAAATGAGAAGGAAAAATCTGCGTCGAGATTAAAACGAATTTTACATATTTACAAGCTGCATTTGATGGTATATACGTCTATGGTGTCCATTGACTGTTCTATTGGAAGAACTATAGACAAACCAATAATACTAGAGATTGCTTTTAAAAGGCAACCTGGCAAAATTCAGCGGAAACTGACGAAGATTACCAATTACCGACTGAACGTCCTTCAGTGTAGCCACTACTTCAAACATTGAACATCTTCATTCCTTTTAGAATATTAGCAAACAAACATAAACTGTATTCATCGAATGCTGTGTGAAGCCCATGGCATTGACAGTCTCAAGACATCAACAAATACACACAATATTTTCCAAAAAAATTCTTGAGTAATTTATAGGCCTAATATATACACATATATATATATATATATATATATATATATATATATATATATATATATATATATATATAGCTTCCTAAGAGGTTTTTTCCTAATCCATTCTTTATTATTGCAGAACCGTAACAGTTGACGAAGTGCAGGCCTACTGCGATACTCAGGACTCCTGCTGCGCCTTTGTGGAGACGTCGGCGAAGAAAAATTACCAAGTCGACGAAGTGTTTTTTCAGCTTTTCGCTGTCGCCAATCTACCCGGCGAAATGGCTCCCAATCACCATAAAAGAGTTAGTTAAAAGCACGCTGTACTACCGAGGCCGCTACAAAAGTTTCTACTTACCCAGCGCAGATGGGGGGGATCGTAAAATGATTAACCATGTTCCAACGACGACAAGCCGTAGAAGCTTTTGGAGTGACCTTTTCAAATAGTTTTTTAGATAAGATAGACGCGACAAAGAATGTAAGAGAAAAAATCTGTAGTGCACAGACAATGTGTGTCGTATCCACTTTCATTGTCTAAATCTTATCATTGTTTTTGTTGCAGAAAAACTAAAAATAATTTTTTGGTGAGTAACAACTAGTAAATGGATGTATTACTCTCTGTATGTGTTCACTAGGTGTTCTCTATATCTTCTGGTCAATGTGTTCTTACACTGTTCTCCAACACAGCGATAATATCAATAAAAATAGACATGACGACATATATAACAACCATCCATCCATCCATACATACCGTAAGACCTTCCCACATTTACTTTCAGTGCGGGAAATATACGAGTTTACAGAACACGTACCACGAAAAAAAAACCTTTTCTGTCATGTGTTTTTTCTCCTTTTTCTTTGTCTTCTCAATTGGTTATGTGTATGGGGAATGTGTGCGTGTGTGGCATTTATAATTTTAGATTCGTTTACGATATTGTATGTGTGTTAGTCTAGGCTAAAATATTACATCCATAAATTGAAGTTTCTCATATACCTACATCATGTATATATCGATGACCAAGATAAAAAGACAAAAACACACCATGCTGTTGATAATAATCATTACAATATAATCGATTTACTATTTGCAACATTTCTCCACCCACTATATGCCTTAAATCAACAATTTTACAATCCAAAACAAACATTTAAAGATAACAGATCAATACAACTTTATAATTGAAACTTGCGTTCGTTTTTTTATATTAATCTGAGTAATATTCAGATATTATGAACGACTTGTCAACATTTTGGGGTGCAAATAAAAAAACCTGTAACTTGTAATACAATTATAATTTGTTGATTCAGAGCTTGCTTTATTTCTGAAGCAATTAACATAAAAGAATCCATGGAAAAGCAGAAAACTGTGACTATCGTTTCAGACTTTGAACAAATACAAGCAAATAATATTTAATCTAAAAAATCAAAATTTTGTGATAGCTTCAGGAAAATTGATTCGTCTGTGGAAAGAAATCTCACTAAATAAAAGGCAAACTGTTAATGCCACAGCCCAATATCAAACCGAATGGAAAAAAGTTTTGAAAGGGACAAATAAGCCCCTTTAAAACCATGGCTAAGCCGGAGTATAATAATTAAATCTTGATCACATTATTCATTTTGGATCTTGGAACACATACTCTATTGTTTCATATAAAATACTATTATGTACCTAAAATATAAATAACCTAAATATAAACCCTAGTAGCTTCAACAAAAAATAGCCGCAAATGAACACTGAATAAAAATGAAACCAAGAGAGATATGCTAAGAGAAATAGAACAATAGAGCATAAAGAGGTTAAGTAGGGCTTGTAATAAGAAATAACACGAAAAAGTAGTCCAAATTTTAGCACATTAGATAAACGATAGGAGCAAGAAAATTAAAGAAAGCACAGTACGAACAGAGGCTGACCTCTAGGATCTAGAGGATCTCTCTTAAAGCCATGATATGACTTCTGTTCTGAACAAAAATATCATTTTCATATCATAGATTCTTATAGAACTCCATAAAACTTTTATAAAAACTATATAACATCCTTTTTATTATTTTTTTAATTATATTATTACCCTAAACTATAAAAACAAATTTTTCTCTACATAGTACATATGCAATATTTTTGTTTAAAGAAAAGACAATAGAAAACTATTATATCTTATATATATGACACAATATAATTACAATACATATGCCACATATTTTCATTATACACCATTCAAGATTTATGTTGACTTACAAAAACTAACACAACGTCTTGATACCATAAAATTATTGTATAAGACTACATAAAAACGAACATAAAACCTAACTTAGTCTTTATTGTCTTGTTAATAAGCGTCGTGCCATTGTACAAAACCAAAAGCACAATAATGTTACTTTAGTATCAAGAAAATATCGGGTATGATAGTAATCATTTAAAAGATATTCTTATGTCCTGATTTCAGATCAGCTGAGCAACCTTATAACCTTTACCATAAACAACAACAGCGAGCATTTTTATTATTATTATGTATCTTAAGTGGTGCTTTTGTACAGGATTTATAATGTGACTTAAGTGTGAATATGCCATTTTTACTGCTTTAGAAGATATAATATAGACGACAATATAACCGTTCGATTATTTTTGTAGATTAGCGCCAGTTTTGGGGCCCCTTGTCCTCTGCCACCGCCCAATCCCGCTCATCACTCCAAGAAGTACCATTTGTCCGTGAAGAGAAGACTTAGCGACGCGTGTGGTGTAGTGGCTCCTAATGTGCGTCGGCCTAGCATAAGAACAGATCTGATGATCATGAGGACTAAAGCCTACAATTGTGGCAACGGCAGCAACACCCATAACTCGCCGCTAAACTGGGGAAATCGCAATAACACCCAATCCTCCTGCTCGCTGCAATAGGACAGGCAAAAGCGCGAACATAACTATAATGTATTCGTGCATTCCTTTATGTCATCATCGTTAATAGTATTGACAAAGAAACTGCATTAACGAAACCATAGTTGGCGATTATTTACGTTCGATCGACATATCCCACATTCAACACAGCATGTTATCAATATAATTTTCTATGGGTAAGTTCTACACCACACTTTTACATATTCTAATAAATCAACTAGAACTAAGCCTTTAACTCGTATTTTTATACTGAAAACTAAAATATTTCACAACAAACTACTGTTATAAAGAACCTTCGCCATTTTATCATCAATATAAACTATTTTTGAATTTTGATTTATAATATTTTACATAAGCTTTCTAGTGATAATTTTGAGATACACAGAAGAATATGTTGTATAATTTTTATTTTGATCTCAGTTATTTTATTGGTTGAAAGTGAAGGTAGGTATCAATTCGACTATTGATATCAAAGTATAGTTTTTTTAGCATATAACAACAATTCTTTACAATTAATTTTTACTGAATGCGAAAAATGCGAATGCGAATAATAAAATTTGTATTATAATTTTTTGTCAAGTTTCAAGAAAATATAAGTACCTTCACCAATTTCTGATCGATATAAAATATTTTTTAATATTAGCTTAATAATATTTTACATACCTTTCTTAGTAACAATTTTGAGATATACGGAAGAATATTATATTTATTTTTTTGCTTTATTCTGAGTTATTTTACTAATTGAAACTGATGGTGCCGTCACCAATTCGACAAATGGTGTCAAAATATGGCTTTATCATATAATATCAGTCCTTTAATATTAATTCTTAGCAAATCCGAGGCATGTAAAATGTAGCCAAAGTTTTATATATTCTGATAAAATTTGTATTATGATGTCTTGTAAAGTACCAACAATAATTAATTTTCCATCACCATTCTATCATCGATATAAAATGTATTTTAACTTAATAATATTTTACGTAAGCTTCCTAGTAATAATTTTGAGATATACAAAAGAATTTTTTTTTTCGTGTTTTGTTTTTTCCTGGCCTATTTTATTAATTGCAAGTGATGGTGCTGTCGACAATTGGTATCAAAGTATGGCTTTATCATATAATAACAGTTCTTTCATGTTAATTTTTAGTGAATCTGAGATATATAAAATGAAATAGCAGTTTTGTATATTGCTATAATATTAATATTATAATTTTATCAAGTTTCAACACTTATTTTTCATTCGCCATTTAATAATCAATTTCTATCATTTGTGAATTTATATTTAATTTCTATTATTATTTTGTAATTGTTTGCATCGATAGATGTTAATCTGTATCAAGTGAGTTGAAATATTTAAAACAAGTTTCTTTCTTAGTTTTGTTGTGTCCTGAAAGGTTTTATTAATTGGAAAATAATATTAAATCCATAAATTTAAAAATACGGCATTTTCATATAGAAATGTAGGTTTTTCTTTGTTGGTTTTTGTGGAAGTGATGAAATACAGAATAATACTTTATTAACTCCAAAATGTTTAGCTCCTTTTAATTGCCATAGTACTCAGAACAATCACCATCAAAATGATACAAAATAAAGTACATATCATTAATAGTTTTTCTTTCGCAAAATTTCGAACTTTTTCCAACTTCAAATCCAGAAACCCATGACCTACAATTAAGAGTTAATGCAGTTTTTCCTGTATAAGCTACATTGAATTTTTAACTATATGTGTAGATAATGTTGCAATGAAAATGAATAAATGAGTGTGAAGAATATTGGAGGAGAATTTAAAAATTAAATTACAGTATAATCAAATATAATTGTATATAAAATATTTGTTATATAAATAAATATTTAAGGCAGGAGGATTACGATATAAACAATTTATTATTGTATAATGGAATAAAAAGCCTAACATATACATATATTGAAAAAAGAATGAGACCAATGTAACATAATTTGAGCATAGTTTTGTTCGCTATACACATATCGTAAGGCAAGCATTATTTCTTTAATGGTTTTGGAGGATTTTATGTGTTTTTTATATAACGTATTTATATTGGGGCAATAACTATTCATTAATTTTTGATATTATATAGCTTATACGTTAGGTGCGAAAAATATTGTATATTTCAATAATATTTTTGATGAATTAAATTATAAAACCCTTTCCCCGCATTGCTATATCCTTGAAAATGCCTCAATATGATTTTATATATTCCTAATGAAACATATCTATCCAATACTTTCTTATATCCCATAACGAATTAAACAATCCGTAATCTAGATGCCCTTTTAAACATCCGAATTCGTAAACTGTGACAAATCATCTGAAAACAACTATTGTAACAGGTGATTATTTTTAAATTACATCAAAGGATGGCGAAAATTGCCTTGTCAATATTTACAATAGCTGTGGATAAATTCAAAGTTTCTGTTAGACCTGTGTCAAAACTCAGAAGTAACTGTGAAAAATAAATAAAGTTCATGTATTTTGATGTTTTATTTTAAATATATAATGAAAAAAATTGTATTATTTCCATTTTTGATTAAAAGAGGGCGCCACGGTTAGACAATGTTGCCGCACATTTCTGATCTTAAGCATTTATGAGATACAAATATTCTGTATGACTGGTTGCCTATATTTGAGTTTGACATTTAATTTTATAATTATTATAATATTTAAATATCTAACACTGTTTTACGGCGATTTTGTAAGAAATACAAAACATATAGTTACAAAATATAAACTATATTTAATTTATTCATAAAACAACTGGCGAAAACAAAAAGTAAAATTAAAATATGGCATTATGTTAGTAGCTATATTTAATATTTATACTAATACTGTATCAATAAAGAAACATTTACGTTATAACAAATTAATCGTCTGCGGGTTTATATTAAAGGTAAATAAATTACTAAGTAATATTAACAAGTTAAAAATTAACAGAAATATAAGAGAAATATTTGGCAACGTCGTTAAAAACAATAGACGTTCCAATTAAGTGTCAATGTTGACAGTTATCGGTTGTCAGTGTTGTCACTTTACTTGGTGTTTTGAATAATCTCCCAAAATAAGACGAATATATATGTGTTATTAAAATTGATCGCAATGATTGCGAAAAGCTAATTAATAATTTCGCGATTTAGTATTTTATTATAACATTAATTCCTTGTAAAAATATTTGTAAGTAAATATATTATTCCGAATTTGTAGTAAATCTAGATAAAGGTGTGTGATTCATCGGTTTATTGCCTCTATTTAATAAATTTATATACTATATACATACAGCAATTATGGCATCAGGTAGTACATTGCAAAAAGCTATTGAACTAGTAACAAAAGCAACTGAAGAAGATCGAAACCAAAATTATGCTGAAGCTCTACATCTCTACGAACATGGTGTTGAATACTTCTTGCATGCAATCAAATGTAGGTAACCAGTTCATAATTGCTATTCATATTTATTGGGTGTTATTTAATAGATGAAGCACAAGGTGAAAAAGCCAAGGAAAGTATTAGGGCTAAATGTGTCCAATACCTAGAAAGAGCTGAGAAAATCAAGGAATCATTAAAAAAAGGAAAGAAAAAGCCAGTTTTGGATGGTGGCTCGAAGTGAGTTAACATATTAATCTATAACATACAAAAATATATTTTGGTATGTTGTTTTAGGGAAGATAAAAAAAATAGTTCTAGTGATGAAGATGATGAAGATCCAGAAAAGAAGAAATTACAGTCTAAGCTGGAAGGAGCTATAGTAGTTGAGAAACCCCATGTTAAATGGTCGGATGTTGCAGGATTAGATGCAGCAAAAGAAGCTCTAAAAGAGGCAGTAATTTTGCCTATTCGCTTCCCACATTTGTTCAGTGGCAAAAGGGTTCCATGGAAAGGCATTTTGCTTTTTGGGGTATGGATTTTTAATGAAATTTTTATCTATATAAAACAGATATTATTATAGCCTCCTGGTACTGGTAAATCATACCTTGCCAAAGCTGTAGCGACTGAGGCAAACAATTCAACATTTTTCTCAGTTTCTTCATCTGATCTTGTTTCAAAATGGCTGGGTGAATCAGAAAAATTGGTTAGGAATTTGTTTGAATTGGCCAGAGCTCACAAGCCAAGCATTATATTTATTGATGAAGTTGATTCATTGTGCTCCTCAAGATCAGATAACGAATCAGAAAGTGCCAGAAGGATAAAAACTGAGTTTCTAGTTCAAATGCAAGGTAATATGTTTTGTTGAGCCTGCATGGTATTATTATACATACAGTTGTACTTTATCACAAATAGCTATTTATCAAAGCTTTGGTATTTTCTACTAGTGTATGACTACAATTTAAAAACAATTTGATCAATCAGGGTATTGTTAATACAAAAATTATCCAGTTTTATACTAGTTTTACAACTGTGGTGAATGCAATAGGTAATTTCAGAATGTCTGATGACTACATGTATTTTTAATCAAAAGCCATCATAATCATTAGTCTTGAAAGAAGATTAAATTCAGGTAAAACCCTTCTTGTCATATACATCACATAAAATAAAATTAATAAACCACAGATGTGTATAATGTTTTGTTCGGAGACTGGTGAATGTATCATCGAAGTAATACAAAATATTCAACATTACCTGTTATTTTTACTTGTTTACTGAGTTTTTTAATGAATATTGATTATTCTTCTAGGTGTGGGTAATGATACTGAGGGCATTCTAGTACTGGGAGCTACTAATATTCCATGGGTATTGGACGCTGCCATCAGGCGACGTTTCGAGAAACGTATTTACATCCCACTGCCCGAAGAACACGCCAGGGTCACCATGTTTAAAATTCACCTGGGAAATACTCGTAATGAACTCTCAGAGGAGGACATCAAGGAGCTAGCCAAGAAAACTGATGGGTAATTGTTTAGACAGTCGTTTTTTTTTTGGCGTTAAGAGTGTGAAAATTCCACGATAATGAAAATATTAATCCTTGAAACCGGTAGGAAGATTATCTTTGCTTTATATTTTGCTTTGTCTTCAGAACTTGTATTCATTTCTTGAATTTTAAGACTCTAAAACCGAAGAATTGAATACTCGCGAATATTTTGGTTAAAAATTGGTTCGAAATAAAACCTGGTGAGGGTTGGATAATAAAAATGAACTGTATAAATTTAATATTGCAGTAGATTTAGTAACTTATTGTGTGATTGGTATTTGCTCTATAAAAGGTTGAAGTTAATATCATGTTTCGATATAAATTACAATCTTGGTATTAAATGCCATTGTTACTGGTGCTGCAAGCATTCCCTTTTAAAGTAAGGTCAATTACTAATGATGCTGAATGAGGATTATTGAGATATATTATTTGAGCACTCCAATTTAGAAACCCTTTAACTTTGAGCATGTCCAAATGTCCTCCAAGTTTTTATTCGTCTTGAAATGATTTTGTAATACTATACGAGGTTTTCTCTGTCTTCAACTATGTCTTAAATATACCTTTTAAGAGGAACTACTTTACTCAAATCCAGAGAATTATGGATTATGTAACACTAATACAAGGCCTAGCTACTAAAAACTCCCTGTTTCGACCTACCCCTTAAAACTTTAGCAACTATATTGCATTGTAACACGGAGCTATATCTGTATTAATTGAAAAACTGTATCATTTGTGGATGGGACCCTTTATAATTCTTAGGGAGAATAATTTTGTATCTCTCCTCCAGGTTGTGATTGAAGGTATTTAATTAAATAATGGTATAAAATTGTGTACCGCGGGCACTGTATCTTAGTGAGTCTAGGATGAAGTGCTTCGTTCTGAAGTGGAACAGTTGAGGCCATCCTTGATCGAGACTAAATCCGAAATTTAATGTCGAAATACCTCCTTAGGATCGAGCCACCTACTTCGATCTCAATAAGATGCCAGTCATTTGTTATTTTTGTTGATTTTTGCTAGGTTTTTACTCCCTCCTCCAGAGAAAAATAAGTGTAATAAGAATAGACGGACCTGCCTCCACCCCCCCCCCCCCTATTTAATATTTATTACATAAGGATCCAATGGAAATGTTTGGTTTTTTAACAAAGAAACGATTTTTAAGAACCTTTATTTGTATGTCTACAGTAAGTTTTTAAGTACAAAAAAAAAGAATAGACAGTCAATTACATAATAAGTGAATGGCCCGAGCTACACCTACAAGGGCTTCAGTTTCAAATAAATCTTAATAAATTTGACTGCATCATTGAAATACCCATCTTCAACACCCTTTATTAAGATCCCTTAAGATAGTTGGAAATAGTAAAAAAAATATATTTAAAAACTAGCCACGGTCCGTGAAACCCACAATCTTTTTCACTAGTTCATCAAATAATTGTTAGTGGATAGTTCCATATAAATCAAGTCGTCAACAATCAAATTCTATATTCAAAAACAGTCGATAAGCACTTCGTTCAACAAAATATGATTTCTATAAAAAAGCAGAATTATTTTTTCACATATTTAATATAAGTGTTGTAATAGTCACTAATCAATAGATAATTTTTAGATATTCTGGTGCTGATATCAGTATAGTAGTTCGAGATGCTCTGATGCAACCTGTGAGAAAAGTACAAACTGCTACTCATTTCAAACGAATCAGAGGCCCCAGCCCCAAGGACCCCTCCGTTATAGTGGACGACCTCCTAATCCCGTGCTCACCTGGCGATCCAGGTGCCATTGAGATGACATGGATGGAGGTCGACGGTGATAAACTGGCCGAACCCCCTGTAACAATGGTATGTGTGATGTGTACAAATTATTGTTTTATTCCATAATCTTAACTCTTACATTTTCAGAACGATATGCTCAGGTCTTTGGCGACCTCGAAACCGACGGTAAACGACGAGGATCTGGTGAAACTGGAGAAGTTCATGAAAGATTTCGGCCAGGAGGGTTAACGATCGGGGGCGAAGTAGGCCCTGGAGAGAACTGTCCACTACACGAGTTCTCGGTTCTCTTTCCGCGCGTCCGTTGCTTTAGTTTAAATTACAGGCCGGTGTTCCTCGTAATTTAAACTAGAACGGTCCCCAACGCTGTATTTGTAAATTACTGAAACTTCTTGAATGGCTTATTTAGAACTTAAACGAAACTGTCATTATTGTTCTCTGATCCACTTATAAAACGCCTTATTAGTTATTATCATATACGGAATAGTTTATATTTGTATTTAATAAACACAGTAAAAAGTTTCCTTATTTTTCCGGCCTTTTTTATATATAGAAGTTATTGGGGTGCTATGAATTTCATTTTGTCAGGCAACTGAATATACACTGCAGAAATGCCACAGAGTTTTAATTCTTAATTGAGTTTACTGTCCAATAACACGGCCTTTGATTGGCCCGATTATTGAATCTTTGGTTGCGTACACGAGAACAAAAATATTCAATATCTTCTGCTGTCTTTGCGTTCCTAGTACAAATTTCGACTCGAAAATGTTGAAAATCATCTTCGTAATTCGTGGAATGCCAAAAATTCAACAAATAAATTAGAAAAGTATCCGTTGAGAGAGGTGATGGAGGAATTGTTTGAATTTCAAATTGGTATATTTAGTGAAATTTGAATAAACTGGGTTGCTATGGATGAGATTTTATACAAAGCAAGTCGAGTTCCAATGGTTTGTTTATTAAGTTGCTTTTTTCCTATTGTGATATTTTATAAATATAATATATAATTTATGTTATCTATTCTAGGGATCAAGATGATAATAAAAATAGTCTTGACAGTATTAGAATCTATAATAATGGGTACTGTTGAAAGAATCAAAAAAAAACAGCATGGGTATTGGCTATATTGGCTTTCCTATCGAGAAGGTACTTGTTGACTTTTCTTATTTAAATTTTGTTTTGCTGAAAATAGATAATATATAATATGTCATCATTTTCAGGTAAAAGTATACACCACCATATAATTAATTATATATTCAGTTGTTGGCAATGATGAAAGATGAGAAGGCTTTCGACTCCAAAAGTATCATACAGATATCGTAAACAATTAAAATAATGATATGATCAAAAGCTAAAGGTAATTTACATTTAATATACTATACAAATTGTTTTTATTCATGGCCACCTTTCATTATTTTTGCAATGAGTTATTTACAGAAGAATCTATTTTATTTTTCTGTTTTTGTGAATATAGTGTGAGTTCCTTAAATTGTAGTGTAAAGTGATGTTATCTTATTAGTGTCAACAGTAATATAAATAGGTGTGAATCACACAAACATACTTTGTATTACTTCCAGTGTCTGCTTGTTAGCTGATTTCCTGTTTTACTTAAATAAAATCATAGATACTTAGGGAGATAAGGATTTAACAATACATTTTTTGTGCTTATATGTAAAAATCAATTCCATTTTGTAACTGAAAGTATATTTTTAGTTTCTCCAGTGCTGCTGTGGTTTGAAGGAAGCTACCTGTATACAGCTTGTGCGAAAGACTACACTTTGTGGCTAATATCAAATGTTCCTGATAATACAAGACGCCATAAAGATGTGATAAACAATATTGGAAGGTAATAGTGATATTTGTGCTTTAATTATATGTAAAATAAACAAGATATTATTGAATTTAAATTTAGTCTGTTGTTTAGGCAACCATATATACACTATGGACACTCACCTTTGTATAAGGGTCTCCATGGAGCAAAATTTTATTTTTGCCAAAGCCCTTATACTATTTTTAAAGCAGGCAGATTATGTTTTTCACGTGTAGAGTGTTCTATATGCTCTATAAAATAAATTTCCAGAATTAGTGGATATATAGTATAGGTGGTGGGTTAATTCATCATTTATTTTATTTCAGGTCCAGTTATGAGTCCATATGGTGGTCGCCCTCAGGATTTGTGCCGTCTTGTCACCAATGATGGGCTCAGTCCATATTCTACCGGTTATCCTGCTGTGATCCGACACTCTAGAAGTTAGCTACTACACATATGGTAATGGTACAGCCCTAAAACCCACTTATGTGCCTATCCTTATCACTTTATTATATTTTTAGGTCAGTAGCAGCTCCACTGCCGCCAGTAAGCAACACAGTATCTTCAATGAAGCTGCTGTTCTTACACCAACATGTATGAGGATTATTTAAGTTAGTGATTCAATATATGTATGCTATAATATTTAATTTATTATTAAAACTGTGTATTTTATAAGAAAACTAATATTTTTGAGAAAAAATAAATAGAATTTATGAAATTAATGTGTTTTTTTTTAATACATCTTATTTCCAACTAAAATCTAATAAAATGGTGTTAAAGTTGATCGAAGCACAGGCAACCAAATATACAGCTCCGTGTATTATGAGTTGCCGATAATCACTTAAAAAATATCATGAAAGCAACTTGAAGTATTTTATGTGAGCAATTAATTCTGTATCAAGAAACTCGATTTTAATCCGAAGACAGAGCCAAAAAAAATTTTTCAATAAATCTTATGTTCATAAAAAATGTTGAGAATGTTAACAAACGCAGTTTGGTGCAATTTCCTTTATCTCTGAACATTAACGAAAAATAAAAAATTAAGGTATCCGGAGAACGAACCAAAAATACCTCCTCGATACTTCTACGTTCCTAATGAAAATCTGAGAATTTCAAATCAGTTTGGTGCGATTTCTTGATCGCCGAATGTTAACGAAAATATAAAATTTGCTATCAGGAGCATACGAATGCGAGGAGATGGATTTGTTTTCGACTCTGTTCCCGAAATTAATTTAATATATTTTGGCTTCACCAAAAAGTCAAGATTTAGGTATCCGGAGAACGAACCAAAAATACCTCCTCGATACTTCTATGTTCCTAATGAAAATCTGGGAATTTCAAATCAGTTTGGTGCGATTTCTTGATCTCCGAATGTCGAAAATATAAAATTTGCTATCAGGAGCATACGAATGCGAGGAGATGAATTTATTTTCGACTCTGTTAACGAAATTAATTTAATATATTTTGGCTTCACCAAAAAGTCATGATTTAAGTATCGGGAGAACGAACCAAAAAAACTTTCTCGATGTTCTTAATAAGTGACTGAGAATATCAACAAATTATTTTTGCTGTCATCTATAGCCAAAAAAATTTTACCCAAGAAATATAAATAATATAAATCGTTTTGTTTACGTTTCTGTTCTTCAAATAACAGAATTTTGTCTTATTTCATGGAGTTATAGGGGCAAAATTAAAAGTTCAATTTAAATTTTGATAACATTTATTATTTGCAATTGTAGGCAGAGTGGTTTACAAGTAATTAAACATACTTAGAAAAATCATTTTTGGAGAAAAAAAAACAATCAATCAAAACAATTAAAATCAATGGCTTAAACTACTAATAACAAATATAACATTGTTTGGCTAAAAATATAATTTAAACAGTTGTCACAAAAAGAATACAAAAAAACATTTTTACACATAATATAAATTAATTATTAAAAAATGTCAAATAATTTTGGATACGGAAATTTCGAAGATAGACAACTTGATATACACAACAATGTTTTGTGGGCTTTATATCTTTATAGGCAACCACATATACAACCACCTGTATGATAAGTTACCAAACATGTATTAATACGAATTAAAATATAGGCAATTACATATACAATAAAATGTAACAAAAGTTGCACATAGGTTAGATATATTTCGAGCAACTGTATATACACAGTCGTGTACTATAAGTTGCTGGCAGATAAAAACTTTTTATAAGTTAAACTATTAATTGATAATGTCTCTTAACTTTTGGTATACTAATGTTCATTGATTTACTGTAGTTCATTGTTAGGGTTAATTCCGATCCGTTTTTCTATCTGCAAACACCATGAACTGTAGGGTTGCTACTATGTTTTCCTATCTCAGAGCAGCATCTGCTTGGTTCACATCAGAAGACGAACGATCTAATTTCCCTCTGTGATGTTGTCTAGAAAAAGTACAGAAAGTACCGATAAATTAACTAAACTAAAATAATAACTATATATCTGCCTTCACGGTGTGCCAAGGCAACTCTGTATATTGATGGGATAATAAAACTATTGTTAAATATGTATTACGTACTTATGATTTTAGCAATCATAAAGAGACAACTTACATTTTTTTTGCTGTATGTTGTTCAACACTGCTACATCCGGATGTTCACTTACCGCACAGTTGCCTAGCACTGAAAAAACAAAATAAAAAATATATTAGATTATACTATCTTGTAAATTCTGTAACGGGATAGAATATGATTAGAAAAATAAAGACTATACACACATAAAGGCTAAAATCATACTAAAATTTACGCCGCCTTATAGTCAACCGTATTATCAGTTGCCTTTTATTTCCGAATTTGACAGGAAAATAACCATTAAAATATTAGATATTCTGATCAGGTGACCGAACGTACAAGAACCTGTATTCTAAGTTATCTAACCTCTCGGAATATTAAATTTTAAAATACGCCATTGTCATTTAATATTATGGCTCATAGAGGCAACCAATTATACAGTTGCTTGTACTGCAAGATACATAACAACGGAATATATATTAGTAAGAAATTCAAATATATAAAGATATATTTTATTTATTACACACATTTTTGTACGGATGCATATTACGACAGTCTGATTATATGGTTTAATACATAATCACATATTTATAAATATTTAAATTAATATGCTTATTCTGCTCTTTAGCCAGCTTTTCGATCAATTTATGTGGCCCATATCTATTTCTGATATGTCTATTGATTTCAAACTAAAATGAATAGATATACAAATATCATATAAAGAAATTTATACAAATATAGAACATTTGTATAGAACAGACAGGGGAATGTTAGTCAAGTTTTATCAGGCAATTGTGTAAATACGAACGTGTATTGTAAGTTGTCTAACCTCAAGAATTTCGAGGGAAAAAGCCATACTATATAAATCATCGTTCTAATGATCAGGCAACTTTATATACACGTAATAGTAATGTAAGTTGCCCGATAATACATAAGTATATATATATATATATATATATATATATATATATATATATATATATATAGAGCAAGCAGAACTAATATAAAAATTGAGACCTATGATATATTTTGCATATATTCACAGAAAAAGTCTTATTTTATCATTATATATCCATATATATTTGAATTAAAGTTCGTACCTTAATTTCGAGGCAGCTTTTAGATATACTTCTATAATATCTCCATATCTTGAACAAGCACTTTGTATCGGCGCAGTTTCCATTGTATAAACTGTTTATTTACTTCATGTTGGATCTTTACTTGCCTTAAAAAGATAATCGCTTAAGATCTGTCCTCCATGCAAACAAGGGCTGATAAACTAAAAAAAGGAAAATGTATCGATTAAAATTACATTAATGATTGCATACTTTTCAAATTAACTGGCTTACAAAATGTTTGAAATAATTTTCTATTTTTGGGCCCAGAGGTTTCCTTTAAAAAAATAATAGTATAAATTTCATTCTGATTTCATTAAAATCAAGAGTAAACAACAAATATACGCACATGTTTATATGCACACATCTCACATCTGCACAAATGGTTCTACAAATGCGGAAGAAATAAATATTTCATTCCATAAATTTAAAAATACAAATTTTAAATACTAACATAATTTGATACTAACACCAGGAATTTGACTGATTTGAAGTATTATCGATCAACCGGGCATACGCAGCTGTGTATTATAAGTTGCCTAATACAAAAATATTACAGGAAGCCTTCACAGCAGAATAAACCTATATTTTATTATTCTTCCTTGAGTACAGGCAACTACATATACACACGGCCGTAATGTAAGTTGCTTCACCGAGAAACATTATTTTGTAAGGCAGCTTCCCCAAATATATATAATATAAAGTTATATACATGAAATATATATATTTATATTTGCATATGTGTACAGAAAACACCTTATATTTATGCAGTATATAACTCGCTATATTATTATATGACTATACATATTTAAATTTAAAATTGTTACCTTAATATAAAGTTGGCCGTTGGAAATAATTCTGAAATATATCTCAATTTCTGATTAAGGCCCCAGTATTAATACAAAAACAAGAATGTTCATCTAAACGTCTGTACTCCATACACGCGATCGATAATCTGAAAAAAGAAATATTAAAAAATATTGGACCAAACACCCAGTTGATTAAAACTATGCTATCGAGTACACAACTTTACATACTAATTGGCTTACAATACATTTGAAATGTTTTTCCATCTTTGGGCCCCAAGTTTACTAAAAAATGGAACATGGTTTCATTCAGAATTAATTAAAAGGAAGGGTACTTCAACCTTAAATAGCCAGATCTAGGGCAACATAGCAAGTAGAGAAATAGAAATATGCTTCCCACGATAATAGAATCAGATAACTTTTATACTTAAACAAATATTTTTGTTTAACATTTGTTGTAAAATTGATAGTTAGACCATAAATTAAACTAACCAAGGGCATTTTTTTAAATATCAGTATTTATTAACCTACCTTATTTTCCAGAATTTTCAAAATTAATTCTTCAATGTTTTCTCATTTATAAATACAAAGGCCCAGTAGAATTGTTACAATGCATATGGGATCACTAACTAATGGTTTAGCTAACCGAAGACAGCAAAAAATCTAAATAATAGAGAAATTATTGTTAAGTAATATAAAGTGTTATGGGAGAGGAAAAAAATAGTCAACACGACTTTAATCACAACTGAATATATATGCAGGCAACAGAGAGATTTATGCCTTATGTGATTCGACCAAACAAAAACCAGTTCAATAGTATCAATCAAATAGAACATTTGAATTATTTGACTTTCTGTAGGCAACTGTAAATACATCCAAATGTCAAATACGCTATGATATTTGTGAATTATTAAAAATCGACAGGCAACTATACATACATAAAATTGTAATATAAGTTGCTCCATTACAATATATTTATATATGTATTTTTAAGTGACATTATTTATTAGCATTCCTTACTTTCCAGCATGTTCAAGATTAATGCTCCTATGTTCTTTTATGTATAAACACAATGGCTCTAAAATTGCTAGAATGAAGAAGGGCTTGTTAATTACTTGCTTAACTTAGGAGTGCAAAAAATGAAAATAAAATATTTCAGAGAATAGAGATATTAGAGCAGAGTAACTTTAGATAGCTTACAGAATTGTTGATAGAGGTGGTTGACTTATTCAATTAACGCAATTGTTACTAGAATTGAACAAATACTTACTTCCACCTGCACTCCAGCTTGATTTCTATGAATAGGCAGTTTCAACACAATAGTCCAGGAGGAGAAACGGATATCTGTACTTTACGTGTTTGTTATTCACCCTTAAATTGGTAACAATGCTGTTTGTGGAGCTATCCAATGACAGGTTCATACAGGAGAAGTTGAGATCTATAACCCACATGACTAGAAACAAAATCAAAGTTAAATGTAACTGTTTTAAATATATTCGGGGTAAGAATTCGACAGTCATTTAATTTGTTTAGTGTCAATTGATAAACAGTTACATAATTTTGACATAACTGACCTGAACGGGCCCTCAAATATATTTATACAAGTAGTTATCTCTATACCTTTGTCTTTTTATTTTTCGATGCCATTAAGTATGTGTAAAAATTATATATATTAAACATTTTAATTATGTACAACTAATTGATTTAAAAAAATACAAGGGATATACATAGATACGAACCTAAACAAGTAACTTCATTTTCAAAACCAGGCCTTGTTTGACTTTTAGGATTACTTCTATGATTGCCTTTCATCTCTGAAATAGTCATTAGTCGGTATTCAGACAATCTACAATATTCAAGATGTAAATCCTGTTCCTACCTAATTTAAAATTATTTACAACTGGAAAATCAATCAATAGTAATCTTACGAGCTAGTTTTTAATAATTTAACTATGTAATTTCAATTTTAATATAAGTTGTTAAGAACCAGTCATAGCATAGAAGCATAGTATCTCAAGCTATTAATTATATAAAATTTTTGTTATAAATTATAATTACTGGTTAGTTTATATATACTTTATTCTGGAAGCACTATTTCTTTTATAATAATATCTGCAGTGTTTCATTCTTGACAATGATTTATTCAGTTACAAATCAAACAAAACATTTTTTTGACAATTTTTCGCTTCTTAGGCAACCATAAATTCTACATATACTGTAACTGGCTCACAGAAAATTATTCAAGATTAATATTGTTTTCAAACCAATATATATGGGTATCTTTATATATTTATTTACATACCTCAATTACTGGTACATTTTCTAAATGTGTTCTATAATTCTACTTGTCAACATGATGAGTCAAGGTTTCATATCAAGGCTTGCTATAAAAAAGTGGTTAATACATTTCGTCGTTTTAGAACTGAACTATTATTAGATGTTATAAAGGAATTCTTATTTGACTTAATACTATAAGTTATGGAATGAGATTGTATAGAAGTTGTTTTATGCAGGCAACTGCATATACAAGGGATTGTGTTGTAAGTTGCTTGTATAGAGCGAAAACTATATACTTAAAAAACTCAAGTTATAAATATTTTAAGATTATTTTTTGCCACTTGTATTGGACCCATCTTTTTTTAATTTAATTCCTATCTTATAAGTAGGTAGTCAGATCAAAACAGCTTCAATAATAAATAAATTCATTTATCTACAATAACATAGAAACAAAAACATAATAGTCACAACAAGCTGAGTTTTTTCTATCTAGCCAAGAAATATATTTTACATATTAAAAACCCTAAAAAACCTGTATATTTCAAAAACGTTCTATTATTGTCTACAATGTTGGTGGTTACAGTTGTAGTGAGCGAATAAAAAAAACACGTTGGCATCGATAGCGGCCAGTGGCGTTGATATGAGGATTGGGTTGGAGAATATTGAACTAGGACGAGGAACGAGACGGGCGAAACCAGGAAACTAAGATAGTGAGGAACGAAAATGAGAAAAAAAAAACAACCTACTCGGAGATTAAAACAAGTATTGACTAGATGTTTGATCGGGAATTAGTAAAAACAGCGCGAGAAAACAGAGCGGACGCGAAAACATTGTTATCAGTCGTATTTTTCATCAATTTTATCGGATTCGGTCATCGACAGCCAGGGGAAGAGCTCGAGTATAAAATTTATTGACCACATTAACAGACCAGAGAAAAGACAGATTACAAATTAAACTCGGGCGAAACACTACTGATTTTATGCCGGACAATGTCGAAGGAATTCGGTATCAAAATAGACTATGGTTACGGTCATATCGTCCCTAAAAACCCGGACCACATCGTCCGGTAACGTTAACAGTTGCGCGATTTTGGTGTGATCGATGCCGTACTCGGTACCGCCGAGGGCGTTGCGTATGATGTGGGTGGCGGCGTTCGAGTCGCGAGGCTTTATCTTCAGTCCTTCCTTGCGCTGCAGCAGCATGTCGTTGATCTCGTTCAGTTTCATACTTTTTCTGGGTAGCTTCAAGGGTTGCAGGGTGACCTTGCCCTTCATGTGTTCACCAACCAGGCGAACAGCCTAAAATAACATAAATAAAAATCATCGATACTCTACAAATTGTAGTAGCAATAAATTAATAGCTTTAATAAAGAATTGGCGAATGCGCTTTACGAACATTCGATACATACAATACACGTTTTTTTGGAAATGATAATGATGGAAACAGCATGAACTTTGGCAAATTGTTACCACGTCAATTAACCGAAAAAAAAATTCTTACAATTATCAATTCCTTGATTTGTAATATACCCATTTATTGATCAAATTGTTACCTACGCACCACCAACAGGTACTACGTCAATGACCAAAAAAAAACAAAGCTTTATTGATCAAATTGTTACCTACGCACCACCATTTGTACCACCACCTACAAACCTAATACAAGCAGAAATAAATTGACAAAGGAATTGGCGAATACGCTTTACGAATATTCGGTACACAAAAAAGTTTGTACAATCATTATATAGTTTTTTTGGAAATGATAATGATGGAAATATCATGACCTTTACTAAAAAATTAGCAAACAGGTACTACGTCAACGAGCGAAAAAAAAACAAAACTTCTTACAATTATTAATTCCTTGATTTGTAATTGACCCATTACTAATGGATTGATTATGATCATTCTGGAAAGTAATTCACCAACACAAACTAAAAAATGGTAAAATAATAAAATCCTGGTTAAAAATGAAAAAATGGCGAATGCGCTTTTTCAAATATTTAATGCTTGAAAAAGTAATATTTTAAATTGTATTTTGTATCATTAATTTTTGTTCTTTAGAAATAAATTTATTAAATAATGGGCAAACATTTTTTACAATAGGTATATTGTATTCATTATGGTAACAAATAATCACTGAAACTGAATGATGATTGATTGAAATGAGATCCCTTGGAGTTGATTAGTCGTGACCGAAAAAAAAAACAAAGCTTCTTACAGTTATTAATTTCTTGATTTGTAATTGACCCATTTATTGATCAAATGGTTACATATGATTACTAATGGATTGATTATGATAATTCTGAAAAGTTATTCACCAACACAAACTAAAAATGGTAAAATAATAAAACCCTGGTTAAAAATGAAAAAATGGCGAATGCGCATTTTCAAATATTTAGTGCTTGAAAAAGTAATATTTTAAATTGTATTTTGTATCATTAATTTTTGTTCTTTGGAAACAAATTTATTAAATAATGGGCAAACATTTTTTTACAATAGGTATATTGTATTCATTATGGTAACAAATAGTCACTGAAACTGAATGATGATTGATTGAAATGAGATCCCTTGGAGTTGATTAGTCGTGACCGAAGAAAAAAACAAAGCTTCTTACAATTATTAATTCCTTGATTTGTAATTGACCCATTTATTGATCAAATGGTTACATATGATTACTAATGGATTGATTATGATAATTCTGGAAAGTAATTCACCAACACAAACTAAAAATGGTAAAATAATAAAATCCTGGTTAAAAATGAAAAAATGGCGAATGCGCTTTTTCAAATATTTAATGCTTGAAAAAGTAATATTTTAAATAGTATTTTGTATCATTAATTTTTGTTCTTTGGAAATAAATTTATTAAATAATGGGCAAACATTTTTTACAATAGGTATATTGTATTCATTATGGTAACAAATAATCACTGAAACTGAATGATGATTGATTGAAATGAGATCCCTTGGAGTTGATTAGTCGTGACCGAAGAACAAAACAAAGCTTCTTACAATTATTAATTCCTTGATTTGTAATTGACCCATTTATTGATCAAATGGTTACATATGATTACTAATGGATTGATTATGATAATTCTGGAAAGTTATTCACCAACACAAACTAAAAATGGTAAAATAATAAAACCCTGGTTAAAAACGAAAAAAATGGCGAATGCGCTTTTTTCAAATATTTAGTGCTTGAAAAAGTAATATTTTAAATTGTATTTTGTATCATTAATTTTTGTTCTTTGGAAACAAATTTATTAAATAATGGGCAAATATTTTTTACAATAGGTATATTGTATTCATTATGGTAACAAATAATCACTGAAACTGAATGATGATTGATTGGAATGAGATCCCTTGGAGTTGATTAGTCGTCAGGTGCTTATATATCTTTTTTCATGTTTACTTTACCATGTTGATCCTTTGTTTCGGAACTGTCGTTATGCACCATCAATTATTTTGAATTTTCTTTAATTAGTCCCTCTTTAGTTCATTTTTGCATTCTGTTTTTGTATTATATTTTAAGTCCCCTTTTTAAAAACTAAGGATTTATCTGGACTGCTATTAGTGTCCTTTCAATATTTTGTTCTATTCAGTGTATGGTAGATTTTACTTTTTGTTTTATTTATTTTTTTTTGCTATCATGTTATTTTTTCCGTGTTTTACATCAATATGGAGAAAAAGGATACCTTGTCCTCTCCAATATTCTCCATTTCTTTCCCCAATTTCCATATTCTTTATACCATTTGTACCATAGCGTTTACGAAAATTTGACGTCATTATAACTCTAGAGTTTTGGCGAAAAGTTTAAATTGTATTCCTTAAAAACTTCTATGTTTACAAGAAATGTATTTTGGGTAAATTGCTTATTGTGATTTTTTTGATTAATTTTAGAATAAGACCGGATACTTACACAGCTAATCACTACATAGTATAAAACAAAGTCGCCTTTTCTGTCCCTATATCCCTATGTGCGCTTAAATCTTTAAAACTACGCAACGGATTTTGATGCGGTTTTTTTCAATAGATAGAGTGATTCAAGAGGAAGGTTTATATGTATAATACATGCATAATATACTAAGGCAACATTGCTAATTTTAGAGGTTTCTAACGTGTTGTCGTAAATTAACCTATTTTTTTAGGCTTATTTAGCAATTAGCAAAAACGCTGCCTAACCCTACGAGTTAGATCAAATTAATGTACTACAGTATTGTACACTATAAAAAGGACTACAAAAAAGTCCGCGATGGTATATGTTTATCTTTTAGGGATAACCCACATTAACCATTTTTATTGTTTACTTTTTACGTGAGAAAATGGCTTATTTACGAAGCTATTTTAAGCAATACGGCATTAATCCTTATCGAATTAAGTACCTTAAATACAGTGTGCAATTAATATAGATCAATATGGTTCCTTACAGCATGTAAATTAAACAAATATTTTCGGAGATATTACAAATTTAAAATTTGCGTTTAAAAATGTGTAATGTAATAAAAATTGTATGAATTTAGATATTCCAAAGATAGCAGGAAATCTTCATAGTAAGTATAGGGGAAGAGGAATTGTTTTACTCCAAATTTAATGCGTGCAGGCCAAGGGCAGTAATGAATGAACCAAAAATACTGGATCGATTTTAATCATGTTTTCATTGAGTGACATAGGCATATATATTTTATGCCCGTGCAAAGTCGGAGCGGGCCGCTATGTTTTTATATACAACGTTCATATTTTTTCTGTAGTGTATTTAATTTAGTATCAGCATTGCACCCGTGCGAAGCCGGGGCGGGTCGCTAGTACAGATTAAAATAGGAAATGTGCAGATGTAAAAATTATAATACAATGTTTGAATGTATATGTATAGGATCAATATTACCTCCAAAGGTGTCACACAGTCCCAGAGACCATCCGTAGCTATTATCAAAAACTTATCTCTTGGTGTTAACCTGTGATAGGCAACGTCAGGCGTGGCGGACAGATACGGTGGGGTATGATAAAAAGGAGGTATCATGTGATCACCAAAGTGCTTAGCTACCAAATCTACTATAATTTCCTGAAAATGTCCAATTATTAATAAAAAAATACGACATTAGGATTACAACCAACTTTTTTCCATTTAAATCGAAAGTCTCCCATTGCCCTTAGCGGCGCCAGCTGTCCCAGCAGTCGTCCCATGTTTATCACAGTTTCTTGTTCTTGTTTAGGATGTTCTGAGAGGATTCTCTCATATTCCACGGAGTTATAAGCGTTATGTTCTTCGTTTAGTTTCTTGGCGATCCAGGAGTCAGTTTCAGACAACGACCCTAACAGACAAAAATAAATAATATCATTAATCTCACATTTTCAATGAGATTTAAGTGCTCTACAACTGAAATAAATAATTAGGTCTTCAAGTAGTATTAGTTAACATCAAATAGGAATGGATTTATAACTAGTTTCACAGGGGATATAGTAAGAGAATTGCGTTTAGTAGTCAATGGTACTGTTATTTATAGCAGTAAAGCAATATATACTTAATTCTGATTAGACAAATATTAATCAAGAAAATTGTCATGAACTGTTGTGTGAGTAGTTCAAATAAAGTTGACTGAGCTTGTATGTATTCTGAAAAAGATGCAAGCTAAACCATTAAAATATCATTACACTAGGCATTAGTATAAGTGTGTAATAAGAGTATAAGGTATAAGGATGGTACTTGTACACATTAGGATACCTAAGTTTAGGAAATATATTTTCTTCAGCTCAATAGAAAAATAGACAGAATAGCATTTGATCTATTTCTCAATTTGTATATAATGATAATATGTAATGTTAAGTATCACAATATTTCCAGGTAGATGCTTGTTGGGTCACCATTACCTGGTAGGCTACTTCTGGTGAAGAAAATTAAAGAATCAAAGCCTATGAAGAAGAAACTGTTAAAATTTTATATATGTGAGTGTAGATTATCCAAAAATATAGAGAATAGTTTGCTGTGAGTGTTGGTGTCATTCACATTCTTCACATTTCTTGATCATTATAGCATGGATGAATTAAGTATTTTGAAGTTAGCGAGGCTTCTGTAACTTAGTCACATTATTTTCTTAAACAATATCTGATGCACTGAGGATTGTACTGATTAATTAAATACATCTAGTAATATTTGTTTAAACATACCCAGAACTGCACAACAATCTCCTACACTAGCTACGTGCAAATGTGGCCCGTCTATGTGCGCCACACAACTCACAGCTCCACTCATAGCTACTGACAGTGTCTTTAAATTGACTTTACCATTCACCGGCATCGCTTCCCTACTTAAATCATCGTCCAATTTCAAAAAGGCCCTCTCAATGGCGCCACTCATATCGAAATGGTGCTTGAAGCCTTCCTGAAACATTGTTAATGGTATTATCGTGATTATTACCCGTATTATTACGACTATCAACTGTACCTCGGCGAGTTCCTTGATAAATCTAGTGAAGCTTTCTTTGTAAATATCCCTGACATCTTCCACAAACTGTACCTTGTCGTTGTAGGGCTCGATCAAATCAGGCGGTTTGGGCTGGTTTAAGTTCGACTGGTATTGCGTGAGGATGTCGTGAGGTAGAAGGCATGCCGTTATATAGTTGAATAGTCTTTTGGCGATGACTTGAGCACAGGCGCCTCCGCCATGACCGTCAAAAACACCAACCAAAAATCCTAAAACACCATAAATTAAATATAAGTAATTTCGGTTTCGTTATTGTATTATTTTACCTGTTGTAAGCAAGCAGGACGCCTCAGATCTGGTATCTTCTATGGGATTGTTGGATGGTAATTGGTTGGAATCATATGACTTAACCGAACCCTCCTTGAATTCTTTGGTATATTCATTGGCCCTTAATACACTGTCTACCTGGAAAAATTGATTAATTAGTATTGGTAATTTTTAACATAATTTAATATTAGAGTAAACGATAATGAAAATTTAATCCACGTTTTGAAAAAAAAATAGTCAATTTGGTTTTTTAATATGGATATCTGCGACTATAATTTACTTATGCCTCTTTTCTTTAATTTTTTGGAGAATTCAACTGTTTGGAATTCTGAAGTATGTTATCATGGAACTTTTAGAGTTAATAGATATATGATCTGATTCCAATGCTGATTCTTTTGTCGAATAAAAGTTTCGCATTTATGGTATTTAAAATTCCAATTTACATATAGGGGAACCACGATATAATTCTCAGCAGACCGATGATGTAACAAAGTGTTGGTCTTTTTTCCAAAATAAGAGGTAATTGATAAGAAACTAGTAATTTTGTTGATTATTGTTATAAGTACGGTCGTAAAAATAATAAACTGTAATACGAACATGTTTATTTAAAGATTTATAGCGATATTTTTTGAAGTCAACTAAAAATAGGGTGTTATGAAACTTTTCAAGGGTATATAATTTATATCCGATATTTTTAAAGGCGTTTTTGAAATCATCCTATAAAGTATTAGTATTTATAATGTATTGACATACAGTCTCCGTAATTTATTTCTTAATTCTATTCGAATGGATAAATAGTATTTTGTGAACACTTAATTAGTGTTTTCGGCAGTAAAAATAAAAGGCAACGAAATGAGGAATAAGTTTAATCACACTAGTAGGTATCATACCAACATCCTGAAAAGGTTTATCATAAATTTCAAGATTGTTTGACCTTCTCAAGAGACGATAAATCTTTTGTTCTCCTACAAGGCTTTCCACAGTCCTGTCTATGGTGCAGTTCCATATTTATATATACATATCCATATACATACATATCCATACTAATTTTAGTTTTCCACTGTAGTTCATTGTTATGTTTTGGCTCAGTTATTTTATTTTTAATATGTTCTTTCCATATGAGCTTGATTTGGACATTGTTGAATTTTGATCTCTCTTGAATGCTTCTTGATTCTTGCCTTCTGTTAGGAGTATAGTGTTATTTGCCAATGTAGGTATAATGATTTCTTCTCATTGGAACACAATAGATGAAACGTAGGTCCTAGACACTATCCTGAAGATCGGAATATACGATTTTAGTATTTCTACATATTACTTTGGATCATTTTTTGCACATATTTTAAGGTCTCCTTTTTACCAAGGGGGGTTTGTCTGGAGTGGACCTACAGTTTAATGTGAGCTTCGAACCATGGTCCTCGGCATTAAGTCTACCGAATGGCGAGTGACCAACTTAGAAATCATCCTAGAAGTCATCCAGTCTTACCCAGCCTAGTTACTAGCGTGACTGGGATAATTTTTTTGTCGGATTTTGAGCTCCTGCCAAGGACTATGACAAATATTAAACAACCACAAATATAAATTTACCGCTATTATCGCAATCGTCCGTATTACCGTCCTGTCGCCTCTACCACTGCGCCAACAAAGCCGTGTGTTGATTATTAAAGAAGACTGTGTGTAATTAAAAAAAACAGAATATTGTTTGTTTCTGTAAAGAGCCTTCAACGATGTTATTGTTATTGCGAGTACTGCGATGATATTAGATGCTTGCATGTATTTTGATCAGCAATATCTGTTGATAAAACTGAGAAGCATTAATATAAAAAAAATGTTAAACGTCATACAACTGTTAAATTTGATGGTTTTGGTATCTTTTCATTGTTGTTGTTTGACGATAAGTGGTGATTTTAATGTCAATGACAAAGAAAGGGCTGGAGGCGCAAAAAAAGTTAGAAGATAGAGAATTATAAGACTTATTAGACGAAAACCCACATCAAACTCTCAAAGAACTTAATACAGAAAGATCCAAAAGGAGGGAATAAATCAAAATGAAAAGAAAAGTACTCGAATCAAAATACAAAAAATGTACTGATTATTTGGAAGGAAATCTAATATCCGTACATAATAGTTTAGAGAAGTAATATCAACATAATAAACACACATGGGCCGAAAAGTTTCGGATGTAACAAAGAAAACGCGTATTTTTTGTTCAAAATTGACTTTATTCATCAACGTAATCTCCATCAAAAGTAACATAATCATTCCAGCGTCGCTCTAACATTTCAATATCACTTTTATAGAACGATTTATCTTTTGCAGTTACCAGCTGTTACCAAAAATTCCATTTTTTACGTTTAAATATGACCAAAAACTGCTTACAATCATCAACACGTTCTTGTTTTTGGTCAAAAGCGAGCAAACGCGTCACCCACTTTGAACAGAGCTTTCTCATAGTTAAATGCTCATGTAATATAAAACCAACACGTTCTTTTGATATCTTTCCGATGTTATCTAACTCACGCAACTTCATTTATCGATCATTCAAAACGATTTTGTGGATTTTATTGATATTTTCTGGTGTTATCACCTCATATGGACGTCCACTGCATTCTGCATCATCCGTGTCTCTACGACTACGTTTGAAGTCACAAAACCAACGTTTTATTGTTGTTTCTAATGGAGCGGTATCCTTATAACACTTTTCAAGCCATCGCTTCGCTTGAAACGTATTTTTCCCATCAAGAAGCAGTGTAAAATTATAACACGAAATTGTTTTGGATTCATTGTTTTGAAAATAACTAAAAGAGTGTTACTCTTAACACAATAACTCACAAACTGATGAGTAGAAAACCATAAAATTTTAAAAGTTTTCTCTTGAAGGTTAGTGGTAACTGAAAAAGCGGTGAATGCAATAAAACTAGCGCTAGCTATGTGTTAGGCCTGTGATTTTTTAGTCCATGTATTATATGGACCTATAGAATTTAACTATAAGAATGTTCTGTGAGAAGTAATATTAAGATAATACAAATACGAGGGTGATTCAAATATGATCAAGACAAATACTCTGACACGTTTATTTACTATTGAAAAAATTTACAGTTTGTCTGGGCATTTCCCCTCACTAGTTCCGGAAGTTTTTTGATGACGGTATCCAAAAATTTCTTGAGCAACTCGGACAGCCATGTGCGCACGAACCCCTCGACCTCTACACGGCAGCCCTACTCAGGCGCTCACTAACGAACTGATTTCGCAAGCGCAGAAAAAATTTCGTCTTTTTAGCGCCTTCCCACACTAAAAAACAAATGACAATACATTGCGCTACGGCGGTCGGCACTTGACGTTCATTCGGTCGTAACACGCGCGTGAAACATGCGCTTCCGACGAAAACTATGCTATACTGTTCGTAAGGGATCCAGCTATCACATACTCAAACCACGACCTTCAAAAGATACATGCGCACCATCTACAGCGTTTGTCTCCATCTTACTTGAACCACCCTCGTATTTCAGAACAAAGTACTGGGAAGTATTGTGAATATCCCAGATACTATAGGAACCACTACTTACATCGAGACTTTCGGATTTCAACTGGCATAGAGGAAATTAAGGGATTAGATTAGAGGGAAAATAAGACATCAGAAAATATTCCACTCCCATGTTAACACTGAAATTCTGCAACTTTTGGATAACACGTCATAGTGACTAGGGCGCAGACTCAAGAGAAACAAACCGCGGATCTTTTGTAGTTGTGAAGTATACTAAATAGTAAAAGCACTAAAAAGTGCTATTTACTTTTATTTTATTACAGACTAAGTAAATGCCAAAGGGTCTTCCTAAATAAGTGTCCAGTTTTAAGTTACTGGCAACGACTAGTTATAATAACAGGAAAAGTCCTTGCTTACTATAGTAAAACACATTTTTTTGGCAAAGGTAGTTTTTTTTATTCAACATAATTCCCTTCAAGGGTCATACACTGATTATATATTTGATACACGATTTGTCCTTTGCTTCAAAATAGACGAAAAATTCTTCCCAGCGAGCATTCTTTTGGGATCTGAAAACAGGAAATAGTCACTGGGGGCCAGATCTGGAGAATACGGTGGATGAGGAAGCAATTCGAAGCCCAATTCATGGATTTTTGACACGGTGCATTGTCTTGGTGAACCAGCACTTTATTTTTCTTCATATGCGGCCGTTTTCGGCGATTTCGTCCTTCAAACGGTCCAATAACGCTATGTAATAGTCTCTGTTGATCGTCCTTCCTTTTTCAAGGTAGTTAATGAAAATTATTCCATGCGCATCCCAAAATACAGGCGCCATAACCTTGCTAGCGCCTGTTGCGTTTTACCACGCTTTGGAGCGAGTTCGTCGTGTGCAGTCGGATGACAAAATCCGGGTTTATTACGCTTGATTATTTTCAAACACTGCTCCGAATTATCGTTGTTTTTGGTCAAAAGTGAGCTCGCGCGGTACCCACTTTGCACAGCGCTTTCTCATACCCAAATATTCGTGGGTGATATGATGTACACGTTCAGTTGATATCTTTAGAGTTCCTGCTATATTATTTAATTTCAATTTACGGTCATTCAAAATCATTTTGTCGATTTTTTAAATGTTTTCGTCGGTAACAACCTCCTTAGGGCGTCCACTGCGTTCAACGTCTTCGCTGCTCATTTCACCACGTCTAAACTTAGCATACCAATCCTTGATGGTTGATTTTCCTGGGGCTGTGTCCGGAAACTCGCCATCAAGGAAAGTTTTTGCTTCAAATGTATTTTTTCCCTTCCAAAAGCAATATTTTATAAACACGTGAAATTCCTTTTTATCCACTTTTATCACAATAACAAAAGTGGCTTCAAAAATGCTATAATTCACAAACTAATGATCCGACAGCTGTTAAATTTATATACGCATCCTTTGAGGGTTAGGGCTAACAACATTTGGATTGAATTCTAGTAGCGCCATCTGTGTGTCAAGCCGGGTACTTTTGAATTGACCTGTTATATCAATAAATAATAATAAAAACAAATTGTATCTGTATATTTCTAAATACAGATGGCAAAATATTAGCTTTCTAACCAGTTTCATATCCATGTTGAAAGTTTTAGTTAGGTTTGAAGAGTGGTTTAACTTAGAATAGGTAATTGAGACAAATAGAACCTTTAACAAATCTAAAGTGACTATTAAGTTTTAAACTAAGGCGATAATTAAAACTATACAAAGTAATTGACATAACATGTATTTATATAATGGAAATTATTAATCAGAATAATTCATAACAACAAAATCATTGTTTTATTGATAAACTAAAACAGTATCGATAATGGCATATATAGCGGACAGCACTTGGTTCTGCAGGAAGTCGTCCACGGCCACCTGGACCACGTCAGTTATAAACGACGAGGCCCAGCTCTTGGCCAGGGAATTCAACTGTTGGAACACGAAGCCCAAGATTACGTCCAAAACGCCCAGTAGGATATTGACGAAGGCAACGTCGGTTCTACTGGAAGGTTCCAAAGCCACCACTCTGGTCTCTTCCAGGTCACGGCGCTTTCTGGACAGCGTCAAGTTACTGCAATAGTTCGAACCCGCTGCTTGGGCATAATCGATAATTTCAGAAGTTGCCGATTCTATAAAATATACCGCGTTGGTAACTATTTCTAAGTCTATACCGCTGGTGATATCGGACAAGGTCGATATGATGGTGTTCAATACAGTCTCAACTTGGCTTAACAGCTGCTCGACGAAGAGATTGCATGCTGCTTGGCTGACGGCTTTATATATTTCATCGATTATGCTACGAGTATCTGCTCTAGACAATCCTCGGGTTCTCGCGTCCACGTTATCCAACAGAGCTTGGACCTGGGCAACAGACAATCTATTGGACTGGGTAGCCAGATCGGCCAAAGCTTTCTCCAATGGTCCTTGTAAAGCGGCTAAATACGCGAATTGTTGCAACGGGTTGTTTGGGAATAAGGTCTTCAAAACCTGCTTAGTTCTCGCCTGGACGAAACTCTTTAGCGACGCTTGGTCCAGCTCGATGTAGTCTCCCTTAACCACCAACAGCTCGGATTGGAACATGTTGTTGAAGATGCTCAGCACATCCGACACTTCGGGATTGCTTTTCTCGGTCAGCAATGCGGCCAAAGAAGCGAGACCTGACTCAGGATTGACCAGCAGGTTGTTGGTGATCAACTCGCCGATGTTGGCCTGGTTTTTGGCGAGGGCGCTGATGGGAATTTCCTTAGTCAGCGAGACGGAAATGATGGGACTCATCAAACCCATGAGGGTCTACAAAAAATATTTTTATGACGCGTTTAAGAAAATAGAAAAACATATATTTATGTTGAAAATCATAAAATTAATTTAGCAATTTATAGTCTATCCACGTTTAATGTCCAGTCATATAACTTTTACGCTTCGTAGAAGAACAAGTACATCAGTTTAAATCAATAATTGTCAAATATAAATGCAATGCAAAATATCTTGTGGTATGCACCTAGATCGATGCTTAACTTGAAAGAAGCTCATACTCGCTAAACATAAACAAATTGGACTTAAACTCTACCAAATGTATTGGCTCATTGGGCGCAAATCCAAGTTATCATTAGATAACAAGGTATTGCTGTATGAGTCAAGCCCATTTGGTCATATGGAATCCAACTATGGGGTACCACTAGCAAGTCTAATATATTCATCATACAACGGTTCCAAAATAAAGTGTTGCGTGTCATTGTCGATGCTCAATATTATGTTTTAAATGAAGTGAAACAACGCGATATTCCTCTAGAACCAATAGCGAGTGTAATTCAACGTGATTGTGTGAAGTACTTCGAAAGAATGTTAATGCATCTCAATGTACCTGCTAATCAGCTAAATATGCGAAGCGACAGTAAAGTGCGAAGACTAAAACGTCTAACACGATCCGATCTGATTATTGGATGTATACAGACTTTAGAATAAGCTTTAGAATAAGACTAATTAATTAAAATAGTATTTTATACAGGATATCACTTAATGATGTGATTTTCTATATGCCATGTATATATAATATAAATATAACTATGGAACTACTAAGAGTAATAAAAAACGTTTAATTGACAACAGGTATTGAGTCATCATTTGTTTTTAAAACAGCTGTAATTCTACGTAGAGTGTCTAAATAGTTTACAACGGAATGTTGTCTCGATCGTGTAATACAGCATTAGGTAAATGCTATAATGATGTTCGATATTCTTAGATTCACTTCTTTCGTAGCTTAGTGTTCGATTCCAATTGCGATGTTATAAAGGGATTAACAATCGCAGTAACTTCATAAATGTTAACTTTGTAGCTCCATAAACATACAAACATACTTTTTTTACCGACATAGTATTACTCAAGTGAATATTGAGTTTTACTGTCACTTTTGCCGTGGAATTTTTATATTGTCTGGCCATTTTTAACTGCACACTTTTTAGTGTTCGTCGGTCTCTGTCAGTTAAAACTTTGTGTTTCGCCTACTATATCTTTTCGCCGCTGAGCTTTACCATTCCTTGTGTATGTTGTCACTATCGTAGATATTATTGCATGGTGTTCATATTATTATATATATCCCCTGTACATAGATTGCAGTATAGCCATTGATCGTTTTACATCTTTCAGTTCATGACTACTCTGCCCCCATACCTTTATATTAAAAGGCAACTTTCACAGGGGTGTTAAATGTAACAAATCTTATCACTTAAAAGAGCCGAAAACAAAATATTCTGCACCAATTACAACAAAAATCTATGAAGATCACTATGGAAGTAATATTATCATCGTTTATTACTCGCAAATTACTATAACGGCTGGAGTTCCACAAGGTAGCGTCTTAGGACCTCTCCTATATCTGCTCTACACTGCTGCCATTCCAACAACAAAAGAAACACTACTTGGAACCTTTGCTGATGACACAATTACTATGACAAACGATATATCTCTGTCTAGGGTAGTAGAAAAAGTATAAATGGCAGTCAACAAAATCTACGAATGGACGAAAGATTGGAAAATTCAAGTTAATAGCTCCAAATCTGTCCATGTTAATTTTGCATTGCGGCGAAATAATAGAACTTCATTATATCACTCAATGGATGCCCGAATCCATCTTAACGGTAGATTAAATTGGAAACATCAGACAAAAGCAAAATACATTAGAACCAAATAAAAAAACTATACTGGTTAATCGGAAGATACTGTCAACTTGATCTAAAATTAAATAGGTTGATTTATAAGACAATCATAAAGCCAATTGGGACCTATGGGTGCAAATATTGAGCTGCACTAAAAAATCAAATCAACTAGTCATCCAACGCCGTCAAAACAAGGTTCTTCGATTGATTACCAATACCCATCGCTACGTAACCAACGAAGAACTGCACGATGACCTGGAAATCAAATGGATTTGCGAAGTTATCCAAGATTTCGGCTTGAAACACGAAAGAAAATTACTAAATCATACTAACGTGGAAGCAGTATAACTGCTGGACCGCGCACAGGATGTCAGAAGATTGAAGCGAACCAAACTATACGAACTTATATACATTTGGTGTCTTGCCTGTGAATTAATCCAAGTACAAATGAAAAGTTGTAATAAATTAATGTATAATTAATATTGTACTAAGCGTATCTAATGTTATAAAAAAATTGCTATAATATTTGTATTTTGACAGTTAATTATAATATTATCCTTGTTTATTACATTCAAATAACTATAACACACACGTATTTTGAGAGTTAATGAGACTGACAAAATAAAAAATGTAATTTTCATCGAACTGAAAATGTAGAAGATAGTAAATACAGAATGGAATGGCGTGGCTCAAACAATGCAACTGTAATTTGTTCCAACCCTCGTTAGATAGATGTGTTACTAGATAAATGAGAACAAGGGTAATGAAAAAAACAACGAAAACATATCTTTTCCAACAGCTTTTCACCAATCTAATATAACTAATTTTATTTAATGATTTTAAAATTCATGAACAGAAATCTAAACATTTCAGTTACGTTTATTTTTACTACTGTTATTATAGAAATGTTGTGCACTTTTTATCAACTTAAAACTGGCCAAATGAAGATCTTTTTATTACAACAAAGTTTACTAGACCAATTAGTAAATTAAATAATAAATTTCTTAAATACAAATAAGTTTACACAGTTGAAAGTATTTCAGAAAAATATTTCAGTTAAAAATTCATTACAAACTGAACTTATCTACATATATAACAAAATTGAGTTTTTAATTATATATACAGCTATCATGGATTATCCTAACACTTCTGTGATGAGTTTTACTAAACTAGTTATCCAAAAATCAAAGAATTATTTGGAACCGAGCAAAATAAACTTGAAATAATTCGTCTGCGTTTATTTGTTTATTTTAAAAGTTTTGCTTTTGATCGTATTAGTATTAGTATTTTTCGATAGTGTTAGTTTACTTAGGTTATAGTGTTCGAGCAAATATGTTTCTCAAAATTTTAGTTAAAATCCACTTCAAGAAGTTCAATTTAACAAAGCGTTTATAAAAGGAAAGACGACCTTGCTCTCGCGTATAGTCACGTGTCACGTGCTTTTATTTACGTACGGCTTAAACCAAACGTGAATAGACTATAGTGATCATCGCCCATTGATAAAAAAATGGTTATTCGCAAAAAAATTCGATAAAACAACATAAACGTCAGACCTCACGCACCAAAAACAAACAATCTACTACTTACTAGAGCACTAATTAGAATTTTTGTACACATGGTGGCCTGAGTATAACGGAAGGTCTTCGGCTAACAACGAAACTTAAAAACTAGACATTTTTTGATCGTTACGATTTATATAAAACGTTCTATTTACATAATTTACTATTAAAATATACCCTTCAAGATTTGGTAACAATGGTTGCGACTGTCAGTGATAAGCCGTCTAAAAAATCGGTATTCGCGTAAATCAAGAGATATATACGTCGAAATGCAGAGTTGTATATTATGCCGCATTATTCCGTTGTCATCCTGACTGGCTTAGCAAATATATGTAGCTACTGAGGAGCAATACTGCTCTAGAACTTAATATATACAAATATAGACGCTATAAAAGACAAAGCTAGGTTATACCATCACCAAAAAACATACTCATGCTCCTATAATGATCTTTGTTACGACACAATAGATTACTATAATACAGAATCACAAAAATATCGATTTATAATAATAATACACAATAGAGAATTTATTAAAAATACATCTATTTTAACATTAAAAGTGGCATTACTAAGATTTTACCAGAAATAAAAACAAATTAGCCATGTTAAGTTAGAAACCAATCGGAGATGTTACGAAACATTGACGTCACTTAACATTCCCTAACCAGCATTTCCGCATTCCAACGTCTGAACTTTATGGTATTCGGGTTATTTATCTCATATTTCACAGTTAAAGTTTGGTTTTGTGCTACCAATAGGAAGAAAAACATAAACGAAAAAATCTACTGGGATTTATCAAGGTAAATAACCTAAATTCTCCAGAATTGATGATGGATTCGTGGATGGTGATTATACCGGGTGACTGTGGTTGAAATAATAATTTTAAAAATAATACTAGACTAGAAATGGAGTGATTGAGTATTCCAGACACACTGGTGAAATTTGAAATGAAATGTGGTGGAATTATTGAAGAAAATGAAGTAAAACTACTATCAGTATAACGCTTGGCAAGAAAATTAATAGGTGTAAGTAATAAGTCTAAAGAGTACTGAATGCTAGTACAAATCACCAATTGGGAACTTTCAGAATAGTATTATTAAATTCAAGTTTCACGTATTAGCTAAGACATATCAAAATTGTATCGATGCCAAACCTACATATACTACAAACTACTTGACTTGACAACATTTGGGTTCATAACAGGCCAATTAAAAAGTTTGGCCTATCATAGCAAAACACATTTTTTTGGCAAAATTAGTTTTTTTATTCAATATAATTCCCTCCAAGGGTGATACACTGATTATAGCGACCTTCCAACTTTTCGATACCATTTTTGTACTACGATTTCTCCTTTGCTTCAAAATAGGTCTCAGTTACGGCGATCACCTCTTCATTCAGATCTGAAGAATACGGCGGATGAGGAAGCAATTTGAAGCCAAATTCATGGATTTTTGCCATCTGACTTGTGACACGGTGCATTATCTTGGTGAAGCAGCACTTTCTTTTTCTTCAAATGCGGCCGTTTTTCGGCGATTTCGTCCTCTAAACGGTCTAATAACGCTATGTAATAGTCGCTGTTGATGGTCCTTCCTTTTCCAAGATAGTCAATGAAAATTATTCCATGCGCATTCTAAAATACAAATCCCATAACCTTGCCAGCCGACTATTGCGTTTTCCCACGCTTTGGAGCGGGATCATAGTGTGCAATCCACTCGTATGCCTCTCGGTTAGACTTCAGAGTGAAATGATGGAGCCATATTACATTCATTGTCACATATCGACGCAAAAACTCGGGTTTATTACGCTTGAACATCCTCAAACATAGCTCCGAATCATCAACTCGTTGTTGTTTTTGGTCAAAAGTAAGCTCGCGCGGTACCCACTTTGCACAAAGCTTTCTCATATCCAAATATTCGTGAATAATATGATGTACACGTTCAGTTGATATCTTTAGAGTGTCTGCTATTTCATTCAATTTCAATTAACGGTCATTCAAAATTATTTTCTGGATTGTTTTAATGTTTTCGTCGGTAACAACCTATTTTGCGCGTCTAAACTTAGCATACCAATCCTTGATACTTGATTTTCCTGGGGCAGTATCCGGAAACTCGGCATCAAGCCAAGTTTTTGCTTCAACTATATTTTTTCACTTCAAAAATCAATATTTTATCAACACGCGAAATTCCTTTTTATCCATTTTTATCACAATAACAAAAGTTACTTCAAAAATGCTATAATTCACAAACTAATAATCCGACAGCCGCCAAATTTACACAAGCATATTTTGAAGGCCAGGACTAACTAAAAAACATATGGATTTAGTTATAGTAGCGCCATCTCTGTGTCAGGCCGGGGACTTCAACTGACCTGTTATTGACACTTCTTTTCTCAATAGAAAAATGCTTCACTACCCTTCGGCTTAACAGCATGTGTCCTCTTTAATTTTATTTGCGACAAACAAAACAAATTCGTTTGGTATCTCTACAAACAACGATTCCACGTTATAAGTTCATCTGTTGATAAACAAAATTAGCCTGGAAATAACGTTTCGCAATTGTACATAATCATTGTACACGGGCAAATAACATTTTTTTTGTTAAACAACCGTAATTTATTGGTTTAAGATTTGGGAGTCATCAGCATATCGTAAATAATGCTTCTTAGTCAGTAAAAACTGATTTTCTTGAAAATACCAATAAGATTATAATTTGTATTTAAATATACATCAGCAACAAATTGGTTATGTTTTAGATCATTTAAATTGTATTTTATAAAATAAATTTTATACTTTATTTATAAATAAATTACATCCAATTATTTTGATGTGAATTATTTTAAATATCAATATATGACTATATCGAAATATATAGCACACTAATATATGAGCCGAATACAATAGCATCTATTAGATTAGATCTCTCTCTAGATTTTTTTCCATTATTTTGGAGACCTATTCACAGATCCTCCATTTATAACTATCGAAAAGAAAACATATCTACAAGATAAATGTTAGAATCAGCAAAAGTTGTTCGGTCCACATTAGAATTTTCAAACATACAGTACAAATATGTTTTTCAAAGTAATTAAAATGAGAGGTTTGTAATTATTCTGAAACAAATAAATATGTGCCTTTGATATTGATAATTATGCTATGTTTTGTAAAACCGTTAAATAACGGCGCCGGGAACTTATTTTAATTAAACAGTACATTGCATTAATGAAAAATATTGGATATTTATATCAATAATATTAAATGAAAAAATTATGATTTATATACATTATTTTTAATATCACAAATAATAAAAAAAATTACTATATTCTCACTTAAAATTATATTATTCGGTTAATGAAAAATTATTTCTTTTTGTTAAACATAACAATTGTCAAATTTGAGTGTACTGTATGTGTTATGTTCGTTATCACAAAACTATTTCCTAATTTTAATAAAATAATAAAATGTAACGAAATTTTTTTAATAAATATTGATTGATGAGGATACGATTTACATACACAATATTTAATGTTTTCAAAATAATACACAATTTCCAGTACATTCCCTTTTAAAATTATATTATAGTCTATTCACAGTTATTTTGCACATACGTCATATAAATTTGTGACGTTAAAACGTCGCAATGTTGCCGTATCAACTCTGAATTTAAGTTCAGTATGGCTTTGACATATAATAAAATTATAATCTAAATAAAATAATTGAACAAAAATTTTACATAATTTATTATAACATTATAGTACGTCTACAAACTACAGTTAATTATGCAGCCATAATAGTTTATAGGTTAGAGATGTTTATAGGTATAACCTCTTATCATTATTGCTTTCAAGAATTTTGCATACATCTGACAACCGGACGACTATGAGAGGCTCATTCGTTTACGTGTTTGAACTAATCAGGCAGCATTGTGTCTCTTTTTAACTAGAATAAAACGAGAAGGAAAATGTTGTCTGATTCGGAAACAAATTTACAAATTGCGACAGACAATGCATTAAACATTTTACTATCAATTAGTTTTTGAAGGATTTTTTTTAATATGAAGCTTTATTGTGAAAAATCGGAACAATGTTTTTTTTTCAAAGTGTTATCCATCGACAGCCGCTACTTTGTCCCATCTTTCAGGCAATTTACGGATTCCATCTCGATGTATCTTTGGAGGCTACCCACTAATCCAGCCATTTCTTGGTATCTTCATAAGAAGTGAACTCTCAGACAGCTCACGACCAGAAGGAACAAGGCCTTGAAAATACGGTGGCTGGGGTCGCATTCTAAAGTTTCTAAACTGAAGTAAAATCTCTCGCAAATGCGATTTACTCGGTATAAATTTAGGCATTTTCAACGCACTGAAAAACTTCTCTGTTCACGCTTCAATGAAGTGACAAATACTGAAAAGACTTCAGCATGAAGTTGGTTAAAAATGTATGTGGTGAAATTTAATACACAGTAACACCATTTGTTGCAAATCCTTTAAAATTAATTTATAGGCCGGATATTTAGTATTCAAAGGTTAAATTTATGTATTTATGTTGTTACAATTACGTATATATTTTAATAAATACAAATGTTTAATTTATATCTCATTTTTAAATTTTCCTTCAAACTTGTCTCCACTTGTAGAGTTCTGTAGAGTAGAGTTCCCTCTAGAGTTCTGTATCGCATAATTTAGTCAAAACTTTTATACGGGAGATCGATTTCGATACTTGATTATTCTACGATCTAAATGTAAATTACACCAAACGTCAAAATAGGACACTGACATGATATATGGAAACAAATCCTACCGTATCTGTATGTTTCAATTGCGATGATAATTTCTATTAGGACTAAGATTGTTTCTGACAAGTCTACGAAATTTTCTGTAGACCAACAGAACGCTTTTAGAACACCAGAAAGGTTTTGAGTTTGAGTCCTAAGCTAAATATAACTGACGTCAAATGTCATAATATGACACTGATATAGATATCTCGAAACAAAAGTATCCCTACTTATGTTTGAACACTGAATAAAATCTTATATCCTAACCTATAACGTGCATGAAACTATAGTCATAGAGAAATATAGATTTAACTTCATAGGAAATTTTGGCGAAGTGTTTCGCGACGTCCAACATGTAGATGTCGCTACCTTTTAACACATTGTAGCGACCTTGAGACATATCGAATTTTACATAGTGGAATAACGGTCTACAAAATACCCAGAAATATAATCCGAGATGTTGAACACGGGCGGGGTGCCAGCAGCGCCAACTAGAATACGATAATGAATAGCTGGCAACCCCGAGACGTTTATCTGGGATGTTATTGAAGGGTATTTCCAATAATTCAGTTACCAACCATCGTTTGGTTTATTTTATTTCTATTTCGGTTCTATTTTGTATTTTCTACATTTTTTTATATTGCCAATAAGTAACGGTCACTGGTTGGGTTAAACATTAGACAGATTTATTATCGTTACCATGTGAGACATTTTTGCGATACATTTAAACTTTCCTTTAAGTACTTATGAACAATTTAGTGGTGGTGAAAATAATACCATGAGCCCAGAATATGTACAAATGGAAGTGGATCAAAATCAAAATTATATAGAAGGTAAATTGAAGGAGTCAGTCACATTTCTGTTCATAATTGTTACCCTTAATTTCTAAACTGTCTTACTATACTTGTAGTGCCTATTTCCATCGTTCCAGGCTCACGACCAGGGTGTTCGAAACAAGTACCATCGATATTTGAACAAACTCTCCAGAAGGTAATAGTAAAGTTTGTATTCATTCAGCCAGTATCCCCCTTTCTGCTCATTCTTACTGTTAATTACTCGACTCTATCTATGAACTTCGTAGTGTACATCTCAGTTTATTTAGTACAACTTTTTAAAAAAGAAATTGAGTGCGATTTTTGTTTACATACAATTATGAATAAATCAGTAGACCCACAAATTGAGACTTATTTCATAGAGGCAAGACAATATCTCGTGCCCCAGACTCTAACAAAATTATTTTATTATACTGTCAGTAGGTCTTTGAGCTATGTCTTATTTTATTGAGCGATTTTACCACGTCGATAATATAACAAAATTTTTGTCAAATGTTAAAAAAGTCAATTTAAAACCGTTCAATTGCACATTCCATAATGATCTTTCGGATAAAATATTAAAAGAACTAATGGAGAAACGGAAGAGATACTTTTGATTTGCAATGCACCAAATTTTTTTGCTTATGGTTTAATATATATGTATATAATATTATTTATTTTTACAGATTATATACATATTTTTTTATTTTTAAATATTATATTTATATGTATATTTAATTGAATTTAATTTAATAAATTTATTTCAAAAAAAAATTGTTTTTTATTTAAATTTCATTGGTCGATTAAACATGACGTCAAGGCTATCACGTGCCAAACATTACTAATGAGTCACTCAAATGTCTTCACAGTAAAATATTTCTCTAAATTGACCAATCAAATTACTTGAATGGCCCATTATGGATCCTTCTGTATGTTGGGCATAGCAAAACTTAGCGCCAGAGTCCCCTATTGAGTTGCATCTCTATATTCTATGGTCTATACAAAGTTATTTTGTACATACGTCATATAAATTTGTGACGTCAAAACGTCGCAATATTGCCGCATCAACTCTGAGTTTTAGTTCAGTTTTGGTTTTGACATACAACAAAATTCTTATCTAAATAAAATAATTCAACAAAAATGTTAACAAATTCTAGTACATCTAAAAATTCAGTTAATTACACAGCCACAATAGTTTATAGGTTAGAGTTATAACCTCTTATCACTATTGCTTTCAAGAATTTTGCATACGTCTGACAACCGGACGGTTTTGACAGGATCATTCTTTTAGGCGTTCGAACTAATCAGACAGCATTGTGTCTCTTTTTAACCAGAATAAAATGAGAAGGAAAATTGATTGTCTGATTCTAAAACGAATTTACAAATTGCGGTAGGCAATACATTAAACATCTTGATGACGTATGTACAAAAAAATTTTGAATGGACTAATATGTTTTAATTCAAAAATAATTCGTAATATAACCTAAAACTGAATTGACATAGCATGTTAAAATATAATACTGACAAGTAGTGATCTTCGATTTATTTATACCAACAGAGCACAAAAAATATTTTGTGTCTAAGCTAAATGTAACTGACGTCAAATGTCAAAATATGACACTGACATAGATATCTCGAAACAAAAACATCCCTACTTATGTTTGAACACTGAATAAAATCTTATATCCTAACCTACAGTGTGCAAGCATGTAACTATAAACCGGACAAAGGTGACACTATATATATGAATAACAAATAACATCATAAATTAACGTTAGTTAAGGCTTAAATTTTAATACATTAATATTTGTATTTAATGTCGTATATTAGACAAAAGCCTCGGTACACAGAAGGAAATGTAAATGTACATATGAACTTACGTAAATATAACCTTGTATCGCTTCTATTTGTTTTATTTTGGCAAAATTAAATATCTAAATAATATATAAGCAGCATTCCTGGAATACGTTGCTATCACTGTAAATTGTATGAATAATATATATGGAATAATTCAACTGTTATTTTTTGTGGAGCTACTGAACTGGAAGCTATTTTTTTTCTCCTCTAGGTACGTAACATATAACTTAAGATGTTGGTATGCCAGTTAATAATTGTCTTGTTTTGATTAGATTACGAAAAGTTAATGTCAAATATCTGGCTTCTTGCATATCAAATAGTTCGATGAGCTATAACAGATCAATTGAAAAGACCACCTACCATAGTGAAACACATTTTTTGGCAAAATTACTTATATTTTATTCAACATAATTCCCTTCAAGGGTGATACACTGATTATAACAATCCTCCAACTTCTCGATGCCATTTTTGTAGTACGATTTGTTCTTTGCTTCAAAGTAAGCCTCAGTTTCGGCGACCATCTCTTCATTCGACGAAAATTTCTTCCCAGCGAGTATTCTTTTGAGATCTGAGAAGAGGAAATAGCCGCTGGGGGCCAGATCTGCAGAATACGCTGGATAAGGAAGCAATTCGAAGCCCAATTAATGGATTTTTGCAATCGTTTTCACTGATTTGTGACACGGTGCATTGTCTTGGTGAAGCAGCAACTTCTTTTTCTTCAAATGCGGCCGTTTTCAGCGATTTCGTTCTTCAAACGGTCCAATAACGCTATGTAATAGTCGCTGTTGATGGTCCTTCCTTTTTCAAGGTAGTCAATGAAAATTATTCCATGCGCATCCTGCAATAAAGACGCGATAACCTTGCCAGCCGACTGTTATGTTTTCCCACGCTTTGGAGCGGGTTCATCGTGTGCAGTCCACTCGGATGACTGTCCATTCGACCTCGGAGTGAAATGATGGAACCATGTTTCATCCATTGTCATATATCGATGCAAAAACTCGGGTTTATTACCTTTGATCATCTTCAAATACTGCTCCGAATCATCAACTCGTCGTTGTTTTTGATCAAAAGTGAGCTCGTGCGGCAGCCACTTTGCACAGAGCTTTCTCATACCAAAATATTCGTGAATGATATGATGTACACGTTCAGTTGATACTTTTAGAGTGTCTGCTATTTCATTCAATTTCAATTTACAGTCGTTCAAAATAATTTTGTGGATTTTTTAAATGTTTTCGTCCATAACAACCTCTTTTGGGCGTCCACTACGTTCACCGTCTTCGGTGCTCATTTCACCACGTCTAAACTAAGCATACCAATCCTTGATGGTTGATTTTCCTGTGGCAGTGTTCGGAAACTCGGCATTATCAACACGCAAAATTCCGTTTTATTAATTTTTTTCCACAATAACAAAAGTTCTAAAACTAATGATCCGACCGCTGTCAAGTTTATACCCGCATCTTTTGAGTGTTAGGACTAACTAAAAAAATATATGGATTTAATTCTAGTAGCGTCATCTATGCATCAGATCGGGGACTTTTCAATTGACCTGTTACTTTATCAGGTTAAGGGTGACAAATGACACATATTTGAATGAACAATGTTATTTTATCAAGTTTTTATAGCCTGGTATATGTGCTATGACAAAGAGAAAAAGTAGAATCCTCTTTCACTACAAACCAGCAGTAATCTGTTAACCTTTTAGTTAATTTTAACGTTTAAAATTTTTGTAATAAGTCATTCGTCATGAACTGCTTTCTTTAGAGATAACCAAGCCGCTAACTCTTTCGCGGTTTTTCAAGATTTTCATTGAATTCATTGTTTTATATAAGTTTCCTTATCTGTGTGCTAACGAAAATGCCTTCTTTTAATTTAGCATCACTTAATTTAGAGAGAAAAGTTTTCAAACACATAAAACTTTACCATTTTTTCTCATGGCCTTGACAAAATTTTTCACTAAACCAAGTTTTAAAGGTAAGGGTGGAGGAATCACATTTTCTTGTGGAATAAAAGGTTCATATATGACGTTTGATTTATCACAAACAAAGTCAGTTCTTGTTGGCCAATCTTTAACTTCATGGCGGTTTTTGGAGTCTCTACTGTTACAACAAACAGTAGAAACAACATTATTTCCTGAAAACTCCCTGTAGTCGTATCAATATAGCTATAACTTCTAAATAAGCAGAAACTTTCCAGTTGTATTCTTTGTATTTGGTTAAGTCTAAAATTAGCTTCATCTTTTCATATATGATTCCTCAAGCAGAATCAGCTAAATACCTTTGTGGCAACCGCCACGACCCTTTAGGCCACCACGAATTCACCACCAGCAAGTACAAAGGTTGGTAACGCCGGTGGATTGATACCATGCAGTTCCAGGCTATAAAAGACCATCACGACGACGTCTCGTTCTCTTTTCTTTTCTCCATCCTCTTGTCATGGTACCACTTCCACAGCGCTACCGTACTTCCTCTACCTAACCTAATATCCTTTCAATTCCCCCGTCGACCACATATATCATTTAACATTGAAATAAACAGTATTTCTTCAACCAGTGTTTTCACTTCTCCTGCAAATTCCTTCCAAAAATAGTAGTGAGTGTTCTGACAAATAATCGCAGCGGCAGCAACACATTTCGACCGACTGACCAACCCGACGAACATTCCTACACCTTGGAATCCATCTTGACGGTAGATTAAATTGGAAACATCACGTTAGATAAAAAGTAAAACACATTAGAACCAAAATAAAACTATACTGGTTAGTCGGAAGATACTCTCAACTTGATCTAAAATCAAAGTGGTTGATCTATAATACAATTATAAAGCCAATTTGGACCTATGGTGTGCAAATATGGGGTTGCACTAAAAATTCAAATCAACTAGTCATACAACGCTGTCAAAACAAGGTTCTTCGATTGATTCCAACGAAGAACTGCATGATGACCTGGAAATCAAATGGATTTGCGAAGTTATCCAAGATTTCGCCTTGAAACACGAAAGAAGATTACTAAATCATACTAACGTGGAAGCAGTATAACTGCTGGACAGCGCGCAGGATGTCACTATACGAACTTATATAAAGTGTATACCTTTAGTGTAAACTATAGCTATAAGTTATTACAATTTTATAATTGAGGAATACACACTGATGTATTTTCTCGCACTCGTTTTGCTTGTGAATTAATCCAAGTACATAGGAAAAGCAGTAATAAATTAATTGTAAATTAAGACTGTACTAAGCGTATCTAATAAAGATGTTTAAAAAAATGTTTTCATATGTTTCTTTTAAAATCACTGAATATGCAACAGATAAAGAAGGATATCGGCTACCATTGTGGAGTAATACAGCTTTTAAGAGTAAATGGTATTCACAATATTACGAAGGAATGTGATGTGTTATGATCATATCAATAGACAATGATTTTAACAATGGAATAGGGAATTTAAAATACGTAATCTTATTTATGTTAGAAAAGTTGTGCCACACAGTGTTACTTAAAACAACGTCTTTATTATAGTAAACAGAAACATTCTTTTTTACAGCGGCAAGAACTTTAAAACAAAATCGAAAAACCCTTCGATAATTTTCAGAGGCGTTCCGAACAGCTTTACCGGCACCTCGTCCAGGATCTTGATCAGGGTCTCCAAGAAGACCTTGATGCCGTTGATCCACACCACTCCGTACTTGTAGAAGTTCCCATTAGGCGACGGATCGAACAGACCCATCGACGAGGAAACCAGGAACTCGATCATAGAGATACCTTTGTCGGTAAGATGTGACGCCTGTTGCAAGATCATCTTCAACAGGTCCAGATGCCCGCTGACGTATTGGTTTATGATGGACAACGCTTGTACGATGGCCGTCTTAATGCTCGTCAAGTATGTCCGGATCGTGCCGCTAATTGGGATCATGAATCTGTTCGAAACCGATTGGTTAGGAGCGTCATCCTTCTGGGCTATAATCGGACGTATAAACTAAAAAAAGGAAACTGCAAATATTTTCAAACTATCGGGTTGAAGTTAACCAAACATATTTCAACTAATGGGTTATACGGGTTTGAAAAACCTAAAAAATGTAATTCTGTAACAGTACATTATGTTTATAACATATATAACTCCCAAGTTTCTACAACATAACGGTTAATACGGCTCGTTGTTTTGTATGAAATTTCATGTAAATTTGTCTGATTTATCGACATCATCAATCCATGGCTAATCAATAACAATACCAATATGCTACCGTGCAATACGCGGAATTACGAGGGTCACTATTTATATTTCGGGAATAGGAAAAAAAAATAGTTAAGCTGCGAATATATTTTTATTGTTTTACTACGATGATGTAAGTACTCGCCACGATGATCGATACACGTTTTCATACACTTAAACCAATTTTCAAAGCATTTATTCCATTCCGAATGAGGTATCTTCTAAACGTGATTTTTGAACGCTTCAATAGCTTCTTCGGGCGATGAAAATTGTTGACCACACAGTTTCTTCTTCACGGACGGGAACAAAAAGAAGTGTTTGGGTGCCAAGTCAGAGCTGTACGGCGGATGACCCATCAATTCGATGTTTCGAGTGCTCAAATAGTCTCTTGTTTGAGCCGATGTGTGAGAGCTCGCATTGTAATGATGAAGAACAATCCGGCGTCTCTTTTTTGTTTTCCTTATTTCACCGAAGACTTCTGGCAAACAAATGGTTGGGTACCAATCTGAATTTACTGTTCTACGATCCTCTAGAGGCACTGTTGCAATACGACCAGTTTTTTCGAAGAAGCAGGCCACCATTTTCTTTGAAGTGCTTCCTTCGCGAACAATTTTTGTTGGATTTGGTTCATCTTGGAACACCTATACAGTCGACTGCTGCTTACTTAATATATCCATGATTCGTTCTCTGTCACGATTTTATAAACGCCTTTCGAAACACCGCGATTGCATTTCTTAAGCATCAATCGACACGAGCCTTTTTTGAGCGATTGTCAAATTGTGCGGGATCTAACGCGAACATAACTTTCGCACAGCTGTTCATGTAAAAATCGCATATATGCTGGTGGAACTAATGTTTAGGGATGCTTCAATCTCACAATAGGTGACATGACAATCTTGCTTATTCATTGCGCACACAGCATCGATGTTTTCTGGTATAACAGCCGATTTTGGACGACCTTCACGAAACTCGTCGGACAGCGCACTACGATCACGATTGAATTCACTAAACCCGCGATACACGGTAGTTTTTGATGGAGATTCATCGCCAAAAGTCAAATTAAGTTGATTGGTGCATTTCTGTTATGATAATCCACGTCGAAATCGTAAAAAATCATCGCACGAAAATGTTCACGACTCAGTTCAATTTTTTTGCCGAGACGAAACTTTCAACTAAATATAAAATAACAAATAGCGTCCGTGCGACAAAATCTTCGCATATCGCCAAAAATGTCAAACTTTACGATGGAACCGTCAGATGGACTCACATGACAACAGTGTTGCCAATTCCCGTAATATAAATAGTGACCCTCGTACCATTCCGTGGCTGGAAGACATTACGTATCTAGGTCTTCACTTCAACCGACAGTTCGATCGACATTCCCAAATCCAGAAAACTATCCCAGAAGGTTCGGGTATAACAAACCTGCTATCTCCTCTGCTCTGCAATAATTGCATCAATCTCCATCTCGATCAAACGCTTATTGTACAAGATGTTAAAAACTTCCGTAGTCCTCTACGAGTCTAGCGTCTACTTTAAGTTTGGGACACCTAACCAGGTGTAAAGGCTTCAAGTTTTCCAAAATAAGTTTCTCAAGAGAATCATTAACGTTACATCATTTGTCAAAAATGTTCAAATTCTCAGAGAAACTGACACCGCAGAAATCAAGCACTTAATGTCCCACGTTTCTCCCAAACAACAACACAGCTCCAGATCTTCAGAAAATGTACTCATTCGCGAGCTGGTTGATATGCTGGGCATTTAGTACCTAGCACCATTAAACCCTTTTCTCCAGGCTGCAATGACCTTTTCCATTGCTGCTGTTTTTATGTTTGTTTATGTAAATTCAAGTTCGCGAAAGCACAGTTAGTCTATTAGCTAGATTTCAGTGAGTTGGCAGATACCATATCCCCAAAAGTGCCTCTTTTTCCTATATATATCATACATTTTTTTACGAGGACTCATTATACGAGGACTCATCGGCCCTATCTCAGTCTCTGGTGAAATAATGTTTATACATGTCAGTGCTGTATTTCTTATTATATGCACCTCACTACACAAGATCAGATGGATTGATTCTTTTGAGTCTGTGTCCTGTTCTGGTGGTATCCAAAAGCTGCAATACTTCAATATTCTGATGAGAATAGAGTCTTTTTCATGCCTCCTTGCAATTCTCTTGATTCCTTGAGTTACTGAGGGTATCTGAAGGTTTCGATACAGATAATCAGTCCTATAGTATTTGGGTGCGCTCACAATACCTCTCAATACGTAACTATATAACAATAATAATTAAACTGTTCTTTTACTCTAAGTGTTGTAACATAGGTACATAAAATATGGAAGAAGATTCCGCGCTTAAAATATAAGGTTCAATTTTTAAAAGTTAAAATATTCAAATAGCATTTGTTTACAGTGAGAATATTAGCTGCCAAATTTGTAACAAAACATTTTAATGTGATCAAATATGAATCAACATATGCCAATATATTACTCCAACATATCTGCAGATTTCAAAAGAACCAAGATTTTCGAAAGATAACACAAGAAGCAAAGAAGAAATTATTCTTGTCTTTCAAATAATAACATTGCAAAGGTTATGAGGGAAATAATATACAATTATACTAGAAGTAATACTAAAGGTAATTATAACAGTTAAACATATTTTCACTCGTTTTATGGGATTTGTCCATCAGAAATAGTGGCAAAGCTGCAGTAACTGATAAAAATTAGACATTTACTTTACTACTCTGAAGGTGAAAGAGTAACAAGTTAGTAATTTGTAAAAACAATGATGTATTGACTGGATACTTGTTTCAGGTGAAAAGTACAATGCTCTGGAAGATGCTTGTGCTGCAAAAGAACAATGTGGCACTAAGTCACTCATAAATCAATGAAATATATTGTTAAAATGAACTAAATTGGCTTCGTCTTGAATTGCTTTGCTACCAACAGTATACTTGAGATCTGATCACCATGGAGAAGACCAAATGAAGTAGTAATCGCCCAAGATTGAAGCATATCAGTTTTGGCGATAAAATACTAATCGTCACACCAAAAGAGTATTAATGAAATAGATATATCACTTGAGGGGTGCCCGATTTTTTTGAAGCTGAATCAGTGAAATACCTCAGCATCCATCATGATGATAAGTTATACTGGAAATATCATGTCAGACAAAAAGCACAGCAGATCAGACTCAAAATCAAAGAACTGTACTGGTTAGTCGGAAGATACTGTACTGGACCAAGGATCAAAGACATTGGTTCATCAATCTGTCAATTATGGAACCTATTTTGACTTATGGTGTGCAAATATGGGTTTTGATTAAGATATCAAGTCGTCTAGAAATCCAATGCTGCCAAAACAAAGTTCTTCGATTAATTACCAATGCTTGTCAATATTTCGCACTAAAACATTAAATAAGATTATTAAGTCACAGCAATGTGGAAGCAATAGAGTTACTGGACATGCAGGAAATCAGAAGATTGAAACAAACCAAACCGCACGAACTTACACTATACAAGTATATAAGTGTTACTCTTAACTATAGTTAAAATATTTATCTAGCACTCATCTTGCTCGTGTATTGACGCAATTACAACAGAACAATAATGGTAAATTAATTTGTAAATCGACATATATTATAGCATAAGATGTATATTAAAAAAATACTCCATTATATTACTGACCCTCGGACTGTTATATCTTAGTGTTCAAATTTCTACTTTAGTTCGTCCTCTCCCTCAATATCTTTTTCTGTCGTCTAATTAATTGTCATCCTGTATTCGGTATTTTTATTAGCCCCAGTACTGTTTAATACTAATTAAATTACATTAGATTTTTCTAAACCCAAATAACCCCTTTAACAATCAATAAAACAATTTCATACATAAAACTATCTATATTAAAACAAACAACATATTATAGATCAGAAACTAGCCGGTATATATTTGAGAATAAACTCGAAGACTTGGTTGATGACCTTAACAGGTCTGGCGAAGACGATACTGGGCATCGCTTTCAGAGCGTTAAGAACGGTCAAGAGGAAAACTCTGATAGAGGCCAGAGCTCGGATGACGTAGGCGTACAGCCTGCCTTTGGGGGGTGGATCAAATAACTGAGGAAAAGTTGCTCCGATAAAGTCACACATGGAGATGAAGTAATCGGTGAAGGTCGAGACGCTGCCGATATAGAAAATGATCCTATCCAGGTGTTTACCAATAAAGGTGTTGGCCCTCTCCAGAGGCTGCACGAGCTGACGATGTAAGGCGACAAGAGATCGTCGGATCGAACCGGAGGTGTCTAGGAAAGCCTTGTTAGAAACCACCGGTTCGGGGTCATCTGCCAGGCACAACTGTGACAACTAGAACAATAAAAATCGATCATTCTTGGACTTGGATGGTTATGAATAAAGGAAGAAGTATTTAAAGAACACTCTGTGAGTGTGGGCAGTCCAAGATGTGTATTAGGTGTAAAAATGCGAAGAATCAATGTAAAACAACTGTTAAATAACATAACCTAACTGGTAAACATGACGATTTCCAGTAGTTATCCATTTTACATACTGCCAAAGGTTATCAAGTGCTTGTAGAAGATTATGGTGATGCTGCTCCGTCTTATTCCAATTGTTAGTTTTGATTTCAACGATTTAAAAGTGGTAACTTTGATGTCAACAATGGAGAACAACCAGGTGGACACTAAACTGGAAGACTTACTGGAGTTAAAACCAACTAAAATACTCAAAGAACCTTCAGACAGCTTAGCAGTTGACGAATAAACTGTTTTCAGTCGTTTATATGGGTGGGAAAGATCCAAAAGGAAGGGAAAATGGCTACCACACGAATTGACTGAATGTAGTGTTATTGGCAATGAAAAGTGAATCCACTATGATAACCCCATCCAAAAGAGCCATCCACATCGGCACAGCATTGCAGTATTTACGATCATGAAGATTTGTTGTTGTTGTTATCAGCAAAGTGTAATGTACTACTCGCTTGAGTGGAAACGCCACACGTTGTAACAGTTGTGAAGTACTGTTGCAACCAGGATATTAACCAAACACAGTGCTTTTTTGTTCGATTTAGTGATTACCACTAGTTCAGATCTATGCAGCATGACTTGGATGACACAGTTACGAAATTATGAAGAAGTGCGAAGTTTTAGAAAATTATGAATATATATTGCATCAATTTTTGCCAATAAATATCTTTTAAAGTGAATACATGATCAGAATACATGCAAGCACTTGCATAAGATATAGAGGAGTTAAAAACACAATTTTAGATATTTGAAGCCATCCCAACTATACATGTAACACTGGCTTCAATTGGCTATTCATGACAAGCAGTAGCCCGATATGTATTATGGAATCTATGCACCAAAGAAGTTACTTTATGCCTATAAACACCAAAGATGCTGAATATTTTGGTTGAAAAAAATCAGCAGTTGGCACGAGAAAACATAAAAAAAATTTGGAAAAGAGTAAAACTGAAAAGATACCGTTGACACTTTCAAGAGAAAGGGGTCGCATCCTGTTATCCACTATTACACACACACATCAATCTGCACCTAGCTAAAATGAAAAAATAAGTTTAATACTGAAGACAAAGAAAACAGACATCGAAAAGTTAGTTAGGCCAGATACTTGTTAAGGAACGCGTCACTAATCAATTAGTGTTCCTTAAATACTTCTGAATAAAGATAAAGATGAAAGAAACTCAACTTACCCCAAAAAATATAATAGATAAACAACATAGTTTAACATTGTCCATATCTGGTATTGCTAGATATACCCAAGTTAACAAAATTGTATAAAATAACCGTTATAATATTTATTATTTGTTGTATTACTTTATAGGAAGACGTAGGTGTTTTATACTTTTTTTTATATAAAAACATAAAAATACAATAAAAAAATCGTTTACCATTTTTTAATGTTATTCAGTAACTACACTTTTGCCAATAAATGTAAGCAAATAACTCAACAAACAGAACGCAAATGATTAGGGACTTTAAAGAAATAATATTACCAGGGTAGAAACCGTAGACAAGATATACACCACCTGCAAATATAAGTTTGTGGCCAGAATAGTTGGCGAAGAAATCCGGGAATTTGGAAATTTGTTTTAAGGAAATAATCTGTATCTTTAAGTAATAATCAGTAATATGCTTAGTAGTTAATCACAGTAAGATCACTAGTGTTACAATTGTTTTGAGTGAAATAAAGAACATTTATGACATGTACTTTTCTTCACTTCTTCTGATCGCCAACTATTTTCATTCATGTAACATTCATTGAACGAAATAATGGTTTATAACTTCGGTAACCTCAAAACCATATGTATTAATCCTAACATAAAACATATAATAACATATATACAATTATTTTCACTATAGATTTAAAGGTTAGATTTAAGTCTTGATATATTGATCAAAAGTCAGCAGTCGTCCTGCTAGAAGATTGGTTTTTTATTTGGATTGAATAATTTACTTCAACACTAAAACCAATGCTATAAGATGGTCACACTTACAGCCTATTAACGATTTTGTCGTAATATGTTCTTATAATCGAAAAATGTTTAAAAGATAAAAAAAATCTGGCATCCTATCACAGCGCCATCTATTATGTCCGCTTGTGAACCTAAACACAGTTCAGTGATATACACACTCACCGAAGAATTATATATAATGTTAAGATAATCTATTAATGTTAGGCAACACTTCATACAGCAAAGTAATTAATTTTTTCTATCATATCTCTAAATAATGTATATGTTCAGACTATATATCAATTAAACGTATTGAGAAAACATAAGAATGATTAACCGTCATTGGTAATAGAAAATATTCAAAGACAAAACAAAAATACATAACAGTATTATCTAATGTGTAACGAATAGGTAATAAACGCTCGATATGAAATATGCTATCAGATATAACTTAAGTAGCCAGTAAATATTACTCGGAAAATTTATTGACTATATAACATAGAACAATAACAATGTAATTATAATTAACCCAAAATCACTCGTGACTTCCAAATATATAGCCAAAGATAAGATGTGAATAAACTACATTAAAAACGAGAGAATTTGAATAACAACAGTTGATAATTATATATTGTGCATGTGACTCGATATAATGAAACTGTGGAATAACGATGAGTGCCACTTAATGAGATTCCATTTAAAATTATTGTTAATTATACCCGATAAAAATTAATCAATAATTGGACACTACTTTTCCGGTTTGTTTTAAAGAAATCTACTGTCGAGACCCATCGAATATATGTAGCTCACACTTATGGGGATTGCTGTTTCATCACAATCCAACTGTCAAGTTTTATTTCAACATTTTAAAAGGTGTCATTTCGATCTCAATCATAAAAAAAACATTCCAGGCCTTTAAACACGTTTGAAGACAACGATATTGAAGCATTTGTAATTATTTACATTCGGTAGGATCGACAAGATGAGGTACTGCAAGCTAATAAAACCACCCTATGGTCTACCGATATCCATTAATAGTTTGAACGAAGGAATTTTATAGAAAAGGCCAGCTACTAATTTTTCTCAACTAATACCTTTTCAAGTAAAAATTGACAATGCATTTTTGGCCGCAATAACAGAATCGTGAGTAAAAATGAACTTGAACATATATTTATTGGTTTAATACTACTTATTCTTCTAAATTCTTTAGAAATTTTCCTAATTTAAATTAAAATATATTCAATAATCAGCATAGTCTCTATATAAAGGCGAACAACCGACCTAATCTCATCCAATTATCATTACTAAAAATGTATGGATAAAATACAATTCAGCCAATAACTATTTTGTACGTACATTGACGTGATCTCTTGCTTTCAATTTGTAAAGATACGAAATAATTTTTATCCTAATCATAATTTCAAATGCAAAAATTTGCATTTAAAATCATAATAAGTCTACATTCTACTGTATTTATATATGATGTAATTCTTTTAAAAACATTTACTATTTTATAATATTAACGCTAGTATATCGAGCGCTTGAGTGATGACCATCATGCTGACTGATCTGTAAAAACAAGCCACCTTTGCTCTGTATACATTACTTTATATCTGTCTTTGTAATATTAATTTTTTCCAGATAATAGTATAAAATCCAACAAGGAACAACCATCTTAGTCACCAGGCTGGCTAAGACTGGATATTTTTTGAGATGGTCTTCAACTTGGTGAGATTGAGGGCTAGGATTCGGAGCTCACGTTTAGCAGTAGATAAAATACTTTAAATAAATCCTAGCTTGGTAAAAAAACACCTTACTCCTATCCTACTTCCACCTTCTCTTAACCTTAGCTAAAGTGGACAATTTTAATTTTAATTTGGGAAATACATACTGATATATTAATGCAAGTACAACAGAACAATAGTAATAAGTTAATTTTGAAAATTAAGATTAAGCTAGACATATCTAATGTAAAATATAATAACAAAAAAAAGTAAACAAAGAAACGTAAAGTGTGTAAAAAAAGTATTTTGATTTTGTTTTATCTAAACCTCTTTTATAACTGTATATAAACATTCTTTTCAACGTATGTCTAATTTTGGATTTAAGCTGATTAATATTTGATCATATACTAACAGAAAATAATATCCTAGATTAATAACTTAGTCCAAAATATGACTGAATAAGTTAGGTTTCATAGTTTAGAGAAGATTTTGTTCCTTGCAATACCAACATCCATGAAACATATTTGAAGGAACAATAAGGTATAGTATATCAAATAACATCAAAATGTATATATATATAAAGAAAAGTGTATGTGTCTATACATTGTAAAGCTAAATTCAAGATTATGGATATAATCATTATAAAAATAATTACATACTATGATAACCTGCCTGGTAATGAAAAGCATCCTCTTCAGTTAAAGTTAATCTAAGATAAAAATAAATAATAACAGCATGGTTAAATGTCTGGACTAAATGGTGAATGCGATAAAACCCCTCATCCTATATTTTAAATTTTTTGAAGATTCTTTAAAGATGGACATTTGGCTGCTTAATTTTCAGCTAATCTTTATTGAGATATACCATTTTCTTCCAATATACTTGTGAACTAATAATTGTGTTGCATATTGCAGTAAAAAATAATATATTACATGTATGAGTCCAACAAATTGTTATTAAAAGTATTTTCAGAAGAAGTCTTTTTTTAGTTAATGTTCCATCAAATTTGCAACAATTTCTGAATTGTTCAGACTTTCTAGAGTTATCAGAACCAACCAATAACAATTCAATTAACGAATGGGTTCTTATACCATTTAAACAAAATTCACCGTTTTTAAAATCTCTATTAAGATGCCAGGCCAACTTTTTAAAATGATAAATGGTGACTTTCAAGATAATATTGTCTTGTTAGGTTGTCAAAACATGCAATATCCTATGTCCAACAGGTGGTTATCATTCCATTACTTTATTATCCCTTCCAAAATTGGCAGAACCAAAGTCATAGTCATTCCTCTAAATGCATTTCTAATTTATGGTGCTGTCCCCATTACTTTTAGCTCAATTTTAAACACTAAGAGTAAATATGATTGAAATATACTTAATTTTCACGTAAAAATATGTACAAATGACTATTTTAGTCAAAATCAATATGTAATTAGAAGAACAACAAAATTAAATGAGTATCTATATATAGTTCACTAAAAAAAAGATTGATGGTGGATTATTATATCATAAAATCAATATATACACAAATATTTTTACTTCCTCAAACTATTATTATTAATATTTTGCATAATAAGGATATATGATAAACAAATGTAATAACAACGCATATTAGATTCCCAAATTACAGATTTTTTTATGTGCCAAGAACAATATGTGTTACTTATGTGCTGATGGTTCCTTAAATATTGTAAACAATTGATAACATTTCTCTTTTCAATTTTTGTCGCTATGTGTTCTTGGCATGATTATTATATCTTATATTTACAATATTTTTGAAATTGTTTTATACTGTTATGATTATTTTTTAAAAAATTATCGTAACGGAAAAGGTATAGATAAAAAAGCCAAAAGTCACCGCCGTTAACGTACTAACATATTTTAGTACAAATAGTGATAAAATTATATAAGATTTTATATCAGTAAATAGTATATTTTCAATATGCAAATTAATTGCGATATTGAAACGATAAAAATCTTAGAATTATGAATAAAACTGATTCCTGGAACCTAATGTATTTATATCTGTGGAAGTCTTACCTCTTGAGGTGTGAGTTTTGTTAAATGACTCCTAGTCGTTTCCTTAGAAAAATGTAAACTCCTACAACTGCACCATAACCTCACAAAAGTCTCACTCCTTTGCACGGCCGAATTTAACGATACCGCCGAGTAGTTTTTGTGGGACACATTGCAAACCGTCGATCCGAAAGGAAAATTCTTCGAAAAAGACACATTTCTTCGCGTTTTGAACAATTGTCGACTACTGCCAGCTATCACCATGTTTACGATGTTTATCACGAGCGGAAATAATCCCGATATATTTTAGACGCGGACGAATGCAGACAACATCGGGCATTATTTTGAAAATAAACTATAAATATTGGATTTGTTCCCAAAATAATGACATTTTTACATTCCCGACAGCGTATTATTAAAGGTTAGGTATTTATAAAAAAAATCTACGTTGACGTTCGCCACATGCCGGCAACTAGTTATACAAAATTGGTAATAAAAAGTAACTTGATAAGTAAATACTTCCGATTCCAAAAAAAACTTACAAAATTTATTTTTCTATAAATCTCTGTAGTATAAAAAGGTGTGCATTTAGTGGCTAAATGTTTGGTAATTTCAAAAATTACTAAACGGTAGATGGCAGTCTAATGGTTGGTTGTGTCCTCTATCGGCGACGTACTGAACATTTGGGTTAAAAAACATTGTTTCTTCACTTCAATGTGGCTGCGTTATTAGTTTTATTAATAGATGGCGGTAGCTGTATAATTAAATAACATTTAATGTTTTTTTAAATAACGAATTTATGTGGAAATAATAGGTTTACAAAGTATGGGAATGGGAAATAGGACCATTCAATAAAATTCTCTTAAAATTAACTTTATATTACTTTTACTTTTTTTATTTACTTTTATATTACTAGTACTTACTTACTATCGAAATGATATTCGTGTTTAATTGTTTTGCGTGATAAGTAACTTATCCTTGGTCTTATAATTTAAGATAATAAATAATTATCAAGATATTAAAAAGTCCGTATTTCAGTTAGCAGTATTGCCAGATTGGATGAATTTTGTTAATTACAAAGGTATTAGAATAAGTAACATCTACATAATTCTTCATTTACACCAAAGAAAGTTACAAAGTCCAAACTTTGTTATTATGTATTATTATATAAAATACTTATTTGTTTTAAAGATAGTCAATTTTCTTAACCCACTTTATATGTTTATAGCTTTCTTTCAGGAATAGTCTAGTAGATACTTTCCTTAAATACATCAATTATTAGTTTGTTATGGCAACAAAATGGGGATTATGGCACACTATAATAAAAAAATGGTCCAACACTGTCGATTTTCAACGAAATACTGGTGAAGGCAAAGAGATGCATTGATATATTGGTTCTAGAGTAAATAATTTGTTATTATTTTTAATTTAAATGTTATAGGGAATAATAAAATATGATTACTATTCCCTATAACTAGGGTATAATGATAACAGGAAGTTATTATTAATAACTTACAGGCTGTAATAGGAACGAAGATATATACGTAGTTGAAAAGAAAGATAATAAGTTTATGTTACCATTAAGGGTAAGTAAATAGGGTTTTATGGTATTTAATTTTATAATTAAAGAGTGCGCGATGTTGCCAATTTGCTCAGACAATTTCTTTGTATGTTTACAGCCTTTCTGTCTGAATTTCTTTACAAATGATTAAGAGACATTACTTGATTAATATAAATAATACCATTACAAAAAGTTAATATAGTCAATTAATTAGTTTTAATAGTTCATTAATACAATTAGAATTTTTTTTTATTCTCAGAAATATCAGACATTAACTGGTTTGACTGCGTCTCCATCAGTTCTGTCATCATCGATATACTTTAATATAATTCCACTAAATTTGCCCGTCGCAATTTGCAAATTCGTTATAGAATCAGAGAATACTTTCCATCTCGTTTTATACTAGTTAAAAAGAGATATAATGCTGTCTGATTAGTTCGAACACGTAAATGAATGAGCCTGTCAAAGTCGTCCGGTTGTCAGACTTATGCACAATTCTTGAAAGCAATAGCCAGTGATAGCAAAGCAATAGTGATAAGAGGTTATAACCTATAAACTATTGTTTTAACACAATAGTTTATAGTTTATAGTATTAACACAGTTAATCGTTATTAGTTGTCAATTACAGTTAATTATACAACTGTAGTTTTTAAGTGTACTATAATGTTAAAATAAATTTTATTTGATAGCATATTTGTTCAATTATTTTATTTAGATTAGAATTTTGTTGTATGTTAAAGTCAAACTGAACTAACACTCAGAGTTGATGTGGCAACATTGCGACGTTTTGGCGTCACAAATTTAGATGACGTATGTACAAAATGACTTTGAGTAACTATATAGTTATGGTCTACACATGTATGTTTGTACGTTAAACTATATTCCCTATATATAAATAAACTGGAAACAATCTGGCAAAGGGTAAAATATAACGTATTACTAAGTGTAGTATTAGTAGCTTATATCAAACTTTGATATATGCAAATGAATAAATTAAACCATATAGGAATATATAGTTAATTGTTATTAGTTGTTAATTAGAGTTAATTATACAACTGTAGTTTTTAGGTCTACTATAATGTTAAAATAAATTTTATTTGATAGCATATTTGTTCAGTTATTTTATTTAGATTAGAATTTTGATGTATGTTAAAGTCAAACTGAACTAACCCTCAGAGTTGATGCGGCAACATTGCTACGTTTTGGCGTCATAAATTTAGATGACGTATGTACAAAATAACTTTGAATAACTATATAGTTATGGTCTACACATGTATGTTTGTACGTTAAACTATATTCCCTCTATATAAATAAACTGGAAACAATCTGGCAAAGGGCAAAATATAACGTATTACTAAGTGTAGTATTAGTAGCTTATATCAAACTTTGATATATGCAAATGAATAAATTAAACCATATAGGAATATATAGTTAATTGTTATTAGTTGTTAATTACAGTTAATTTTACAACTGTAGTTTTAGGTGTATTATAATATTAAAATAAATTTTATTTGATAGCATATTTGTTCAGTTATTTTATTTAGATTAGAATTTTGATGTATGTTAAAGTCAAACTGAACTAACCCTCAGAGTTGATGCGGCAACATTGCTACGTTTTGGCGTCATAAATTTAGATGACGTATGTACAAAATAACTTTGAATAACTATATAGTTATGGTCTACACATGTATGTTTGTACGTTAAACTCTATTCCCTATATATAAATAAAATGGAAACAATCTGGCAAAGGGCAAAATATAACGTATTACTAAGTGTAGTATTAGTAGCTTATATCAAACTTTGATATATGCAAATGAATAAATTAAACCATATAGGAATATATAGTTAATTGTTATTAGTTGTTAATTAGAGTTAATTATACAACTGTAATTTTTAGGTCTACTATAATGTTAAAATAAATTTTATTTGATAGCATATTTGTTCAGTTATTTTATTTAGATTAGAATTTTGTTGTATGTTAAAGTCAAACTGAACTAACACTCAGAGTTGATGCGGCAACATTGCGACGTTTTGGCGTCACAAATTTAGATGACGTATGTACAAAATAACTTTGAATAACTATATAGTTATGGTCTACGCATGTATGTTTGTACGTTAAACTCTATTCCCTATATATAAATAAACTGGAAACAATCTGGCAAAGGGTAAAATATAACGTATTACTAAGTGTAGTATTAGTAGCTTATATCAAACATTGATATATGCAAATGAATATATTAAACCATATAGGAATATATAGTTAATTGTTATTAGTTGTTAATTACAGTTAATTATACTAATAAGTTAATAACTGTAGTTTTTAGATGTATTATAATGTTAAAATAAATTTTATTTGATAGCATATTTATTCAATTATTTTATTTAGATTAGAATTTTGATGTATGTTAAAGTCAAACTGAACTAACCCTCAGAGTTGATGCGGCAACATTGCTACGTTTTGGCGTCATAAATTTAGATGACGTATGTACAAAATAACTTTAAGTTAACTTTACAGTTAATTATACTAATAAGTTAATAACTGTAGTTTTTAGATGTATTATAATGTTAAAATAAATTTTATTTGATAGCATATTTATTCAATTATTTTAATTAGATTAGAATTTTGTTGTATGTTAAAGTCAAACTGAACTAACCCTCAGAGTTGATGCGGCAACATTGCTACGTTTTGGCGTCACAAATTTAGATGACGTATGTACAAAATAACTTTAAGTTAACTTTACAGTTAATTATACTAATAAGTTAATAACTGTAGTTTTTAGATGTATTATAATGTTAAAATAAATTTTATTTGATAGCATATTTATTCAATTATTTTATTTAGATTAGAATTTTGATGTATGTTAAAGTCAAACTGAACTAACCCTCAGAGTTGATGCGGCAACATTGCTACGTTTTGGCGTCACAAATTTAGATGACGTATGTACAAAATAACTTTAAGTTAACTTTACAGTTAATTATACTAATAAGTTAATAACTGTAGTTTTTAGATGTATTATAATGTTAAAATAAATTTTATTTGATAGCATATTTATTCAATTATTTTATTTAGATTAGAATTTTGTTGTATGTTAAAGTCAAACTGAACTAACACTCAGAGTTGATGCGGCAACATTGCGACGTTTTGGCGTCACAAATTTAGATGACGTATGTACAAAATAACTTTAAGTTAACTTTACAGTTAATTATACTAATAAGTTAATAACTGTAGTTTTTAGATGTATTATAATGTTAAAATAAATTTTATTTGATAGCATATTTATTCAATTATTTTATTTAGATTAGAATTTTGATGTATGTTAAAGTCAAACTGAACTAACCCTCAGAGTTGATGCGGCAACATTGCTACGTTTTGGCGTCATAAATTTAGATGACGTATGTACAAAATAACTTTGAATAACTATATAGTTATGGTCTACACATGTATGTTTGTACGTTAAACTATATTCCCTCTATATAAATAAACTGGAAACAATCTGGCAAAGGGTAAAATATAACGTATTACTAAGTGTAGTATTAGTAGCTTATATCAAACTTTGATATATGCAAATGAATAAATTAAACCATATAGGAATATATAGTTAATTGTTATTAGTTGTTAATTAGAGTTAATTATACAACTGTAGTTTTTAGGTCTACTATAATGTTAAAATAAATTTTATTTGATAGCATATTTGTTCAGTTATTTTATTTAGATTAGAATTTTGTTGTATGTTAAAGTCAAACTGAACTAACCCTCAGAGTTGATGCGGCAACATTGCTACGTTTTGGCGTCATAAATTTAGATGACGTATGTACAAAATAACTTTAAGTTAACTTTACAGTTAATTATACTAATAAGTTAATAACTGTAGTTTTTAGATGTATTATAATGTTAAAATAAATTTTATTTGATAGCATATTTATTCAATTATTTTATTTAGATTAGAATTTTGATGTATGTTAAAGTCAAACTGAACTAACCCTCAGAGTTGATGCGGCAACATTGCTACGTTTTGGCGTCATAAATTTAGATGACGTATGTACAAAATAACTTTAAGTTAACTTTACAGTTAATTATACTAATAAGTTAATAACTGTAGTTTTTAGATGTATTATAATGTTAAAATAAATTTTATTTGATAGCATATTTATTCAATTATTTTATTTAGATTAGAATTTTGTTGTATGTTAAAGTCAAACTGAACTAACCCTCAGAGTTGATGCGGCAACATTGCTACGTTTTGGCGTCATAAATTTAGATGATGTATGTACAAAATAACTTTGAATAACTATATAGTTATGGTCTACACATGTACGTTTGTACGTTAAACTATATTCCTTATATATAAATAAAATAGAAACAATCTGGCAAAGGGCAAAATATAACGTATTACTAAGTGTAGTATTAGTAGCTTAAATCAAACTTTGATATATACAAATGAATATATTAAACCATATATAGGAATATATAGAAGAAGTAATACAGGAATATTGATGAAAATGAGTAATATAAGGCAAAAAAGAAGCATGGAACATCGAGGACACATTCTTCGATACCACTTTGTACAGTTCACATATATAAAGTTGCATATTATACACATTAATAAGTTTTAATATATTTGTCGAATTTCATCGAGTATTTTCTTCTATTTTCTAATTTTTAACAACAGTTTAAGTCACAACCACTAGTGTAAGAGGAAGAAGGATGCTTACATATGAAAGTAGATCTGACATAACAATTTACAATAACAGGACAAAAATTGACTGTGAAGTCTAGTTATCAAATATCAATAAAATCATTAACTCCAAAACAATAATTAAGTTAGATTTAAAATTTGAATGTACTGATCGCTGGATAATTACTCCTGGATTTGGCACTTGGAATTTAAAATATTTAGTTCTTTTGCCCAGGAAGATGTCATTCCAAAACATGCGTTATATTTATGAGTCGTTCATAGTAAATGTTCTGAGCCCAGAACAGATTCTGATGGATAAGGAGATCATTCAAAGACTTTCCATTTTCAATTATGACACCAAATACCGGGCAACCGATATCCTGTACTTACAATTTTATCATTTGAGTAGTCAGTGACTTCATGATGGGTGGATGGTAATGAGTATATCTTCTAGCAGCTTCTCTCATATTTTTCAGTGTAAATTTGATAATATTTTGGATTAGATTATTTTAATTGTTTATTCCTAACTGCCCTTCAAACCTCTTCGTCACTATTTTGATTTAATGTAATAATAGAACAAAGAAACTTAGAAACGCATCTTCTATGTTAAAATTGGTTCTAAGTTACGCTCGGAATCCCCATGTGAGGGCGCTTACGCTTGCGCCGTATGACAGTTAGTTACGGCAGGAAGTTTAATAATGTATGAAAATAAAAAATAAATATATTTTATTGATATATTACTATTACATTAAGTTTCCTTGACCATAAAGACATTGATATAATCACAGAGATATCTCCACTACCCAAAACACATAATCTACTGGTATTATCTTCTCTCTAATATTTAAAACAAACCTAGTTTCTGAACTAATGACCAAAATTAGAGGTTACTACTCCAGCAGCAAAAGAACCTTATTCAGTATCTGCATTAATGTTCTTCTAGAAGGCAAGCAGAATATCTTCGATAACAGTTTATATCCTCTGCCACTGCATTTCAATTTGGATAAAGCTATCAGTTTTACATCCAAACTTGAAACGAAAGTGATGGGACAGGCTGAGTTATCTGTAAATGAACATATAAATTTCAATTTAGAACCTCCATTCTCTAATAATAAGCATAAGTTCCTTATTATATACTTACTTCTGGGTCTTGTTGGGGTAGAAGAATCTCCTATATATCTATCAGCCTCAAAAAACTTATATGATTTAATATTGCCATTGAGGGCATATGTTCCTTGTCTTATAGTAAAGGTAAAGTATCTCAATAAATATTGCTTAATTATTTCAATGCAATAAATCATTATTATTTAACAAAATACTAACTATTTAAATTACTAGTAGGAATTACATCTTGTTTCAGCCATGGCTTTCCACATTTTGGTCTATAGTCTTCATCTTTAAAATGATTACAAACTTTCCTGGATCCACATAGGATATCACAAGATATCCCCTTAAGGTTTTCTTTTCATTACACTAATAAATTAAAATACACAGAATAATCTAAAGTAACTGTCAAATATATATATACCGAAAAACTTGATCTAAATAAACAATACATATTATATCACCTAAAAATGACCGTTAACTGCTTAGGTTAGAATTACTAATACCGAGACCGAACGAGAGAGAAACGCACATATAGCTGTTGCATTTTTTTATTTACCTTTGGCCGCGTAATGGGGATTCCGAAAAGCTTAAACGTGGGACCCGAATTTTCCATATAACTTTCACTTCTAAATTTCTTTATTCCATGAATGTAACTTAAAAAAAACCTCATTCTGTCAATGTGTTGTCAACTGTCAAACACTCTTCATATGATGATTATATATCAATGATGATTAAATATTAAAAAAAATATTATAAGTATGGAGCCATGAATATTCGGATTCGACATTGATGTTGGTGAATGATTAAGTGGTCGCCATATTATATTCGCTTTGGATTATCGTACTGGATCCACTTTTCATCACCAGTAACAATACGATGAAAAAAATGGTTCCTATAATGCCGTTGATGAAGCATTTCACATATGACCAAACGCCTCTCAATGCTTCTTGGCTTCAGTTCATATGACGCAAAATTTCCAAGGTTTTGGAATCTTTCCATGTTTGACAAGCGATTGGAAATGGTTTCTAATGTTCCTCTCAACAATTATTCATATTCTTCTTCCATTTTAAACGGATCATCATAGAGTAATAGAGAGAAAAAACCTAATACCAATACACCAGTTTGGGTTTATTAACAAACACTCAACAATTGACCAGGTCCACAGAGTAACAGATGTTATTGAAAAAGCCTACGAAAGTCAAAAAGTATGCTGAGCTATATTCTTAGATGTAGCACAAGCCTTCGATAAGGTTTGACATGAAGGCCTTGTTCATAAACTACAGAAAATGCTACCAAAACGACACACCGAACTATAAAAATCATACATTACAACCAGAATGTTTAGAGTCAAGCAAGAAGAAGCTTACTCTACAATAAAAGAAGCTAAAGCAGGTGTACCACAAGGAAGTGTACTGGGACCACTTCTTTATCTAGTTTACACTTAAAAAAAATATATAATAAAATATCACGATGGCTACATTTGCTGATGATACTGCGATTATAGCTGTCGGTGACAATACTGAAGAAGTCTCACGAAAATTACAACAGTCAAGTGACAATATAAATTATTGGACACAAGTTTGGAAAATAAGAATTAAAGAAAGTAAATCTGTACATGTGTAGTTCACCTATAAACAGACCGGACAAGTACCAATAACATTAAATAACACTATCATTCCATATAGCAACAACGCTGAATATCTCGGAATGAATTTCGATGCAAAACTTCGCTGGAAGGAACATATAAAGAAGAAAAGAAAAGAACTGGAATTTAAATATAGAAAAATGTACTGGCTAATTGGAAGAAAATCACAATTATCAGTACATAATAAATTGCTATTAAGCAAATATTGAAACCTATATGGACAAACGGAGTTCAATTATGGGGATGTTCTGCAAAGAGTAACATTAATAAAATACAAATTTTTCAGAACAAAGTCCTGAGAGGTATTGTGGGTGTACCCAAATACTATAGGACTGATTACCTACATCGAGACCTTCAGATACCCACAGTCAGTCAAGAAATCAAGAGAATTGCAAGGGTGTATGAGGAAAGACTCCATTCTCATACTAATATTGAAATATTGCAACTTCTGGATACCACCAGAACAGGACACAGACTCAAAAGAACTAAACCATCTGATCTTGTGTAGTGTTGTATAGTGAAGTGCATATTTTAAAAAATTCAGCAGTGACATGTATAAACATTATTTCACCAGAGACTGAGTTAGGGCCGATGGGTCCTCCTAGTTATATACCTAGATTTAAATTAGCAAAAAGACAAATTGTAGGTTAGACGGAAACGACTAGTAACAATATATTAACTAAATAATAAAAAAGAATCATAGGGTAAGGCTTCCAAATAGTCAGCTTCAGATCTTTTGGCTGCCCTGGAAGCTCTTTATTTTTGTGTTGTAAAAATGATCACTTCTAAAACATCGACACCTGTATTTACAATTTGAAATCGATGGAGTTTGTTTGCCATAAGCCTAATACAACATTCGATGACTCCCAACCGCATTTTCTTCAAACTCAAGCAAAAAAAGTAAAACTTCCCGTAATTGCGACTTACTCGGTACAAATGGAGATCAACGCACTGAAAAGAATTTTTGAAGACGAAATGACACATTCTGAAAAGTGAACTCTGTCAGTGAGACTTCAACGTGAAGTTGGTTACAAATATATCCGATACGATTTAATACATAGTAAAACAGTCTAGATATAGGCCTGATAGATATACATATACATATAGTCTATTCAAAGTTTTTTTTAGCAATGAATTATTGGTATTTGTGACGTCAAAACATTGCAATGTTGCCGCATCAACTCTGAGTTTTAGTTCAGTTTGACATTGACATACAAAAAAATTCTAATCTAAATAAAATAATTGAACAAAAGTGTTATCAAATATAATTTATTTTAACATTATAGTATATCTAAAATTCTCTCTATTCGAAACCAAATATACGAAATGTATAAGAACAGTAAGTACACAAACTATTTTATCGATATAAACATAATTTAATAAAATTATTTTAGAGAAAATTGTCTGTCTGGAAAGTATACATAAAAGAATTAGGGACATGCAGCTTTTGAGGGATGCAGACATCCTTTCATATATTCTTACAGGACATAGGGTTTCAATGGTGTAAAGATAACCTTCGGAGAGGTTTAATAGAACTTCCAGACATTACCTTAAAAATAATTCACTATTTAAAGGCATAAAATAAGACCAAGGAAGATAAACTATTTGAATTTGTGTACCTTGATGAAACTTGAATATTTCAAAATGGTTCTTTGTGGCACTCATGGCAAGACAGTAACAAAAAAATTTAAATACAATAAAAATTTATAGAAAAAGGTAAAAGTTACAATAGCATTCGATTACGTTTTGTTGGTCACTATTTTTATTAAAAATTATTTGCAGATATATTGCTGGTCGATACGTATATTCCATCAAAAACTATTTGGATATGTGGAAGGAAGCATTGTGAACCATAACACCTTCGGTTTGGATGAACTCGATAAGACATACAGAGGAAGTAATTGATAAATAGTGGATCGTGAACATGTTTTAGATATATTAGAAATTAACAGTTTAGTGATTGAATTGGACAGTGAGTCGGAAAGTGAAAGTGACTAAAGGAAACTTTCAGGATATGTGATTATGCTGTGCAATGCTGAAAATTCCTGACACAGAGTGATGAGAGTAGAAATAACTAAAGTTATGCACGTAATGAATTGAATATAACTGTAGAAAATGGTATTGTAGGGCGTGAAAGATTTGTGTATACAGATATTATTGTAATTGTTCAAAATTAAACATGAGCATTAGTTCAGAATGTATGAGGAGAAAATGAATACTAACTGTTTTGTAGATATGGTAAAGCATTAGACACAATTCAGTGATTAATTTTATGAAGAATGGTGTACACAGATGGTAGCAGAAGAAATAAAATATACAGTGATACCAAGATGACTTGACATGTAAACACACCATCGAAGGAAACAAGAACTAAACGCGAAAAGGTAAATATACTCTCGAATGAAAGTGAAATACATTTCTCAGATATACAATTGTTAATTAGGTGGATAAGGCCTTCAGGGGGATACCACCACATAAAAAAACGCGCCTAGAAACTCTACCTCATGGGTGGTGTGGCAGAGTTAAATGTAAACAAAGCAAATCTAACCTACAAACTATTATACTTGTGTTCTTAATTGTGGTTGCAAGTCCTTCGATAATATATGTATTAGATGTACTATAATGTTAAAATAAATTCAATTTGACAATATGTTTGTTCAATTATTTTATTTAGATTAGAATTTTCTTGTATGTCAAAGCGAGACTGAACTAAAACTCAGAGTTGATGCGGCAACATTGCAATTTGAATAGACCATAGTTAGTGCTTCCCCATACATAAATACAATTCATACAATCTGGCAACATCGCCGCCTAAAACATGTTTATTTTAAGATGTTTTGGTACTTGGCGTCATGACGGCTTCGGTACCATCATCGGTAAGGCTGAAGGATTTATAATTTAGTCGTAGTAGTACCCAATTGGAGTATGAAATTGTCCAAGACGTGGTATAACGAGGATGCAAACTAATCCATAATAAAAAATGGGTTTTTTGGTCCACCCTATACGCATACATATCTATGCCAACGCTCTCCACCTGAGCGTACGACCCATCCTCGCAGTACCGAACATATTACACAATTTTAATTGCCTCTATTGTCTTAGTTTGTTCATCGGCCACATACCTCACCTCCCACGAATGCAACCTCGCGCCCATTGGTCCCGATTCCGGCCCATCTCGAGCGACGACCAATGGCGGGCCGCCCGGGTCGTACCCGAGGCGTACCGCCGCGCCGTGCGGCTGTCAGCGTGCCCCATCTGGCGGCGAACCGTCGCGTCTCGCATTGGCTTTGGTACAGGCGAATGAGGATGCTGTTCAGTTGATTATGTGCGGTGCCATGAGATTATACTGAGTGATGCGCGATACCTGAACCGTTCGTAATGACGCGGTTCGTTTGGTGCTTTATCGTCGACGATCATTGACGGTTCCGATATCACTTTTTCTTTCTTTCCGTCGTCCGATCGAGTTGGATGTAATCAAATGGATTATGATGCCGCCGCTAACTTTGCGATTGTAGGTAATTTGGTGAACGATCATGATACTGTCACTATTATTTATTTATTTTTATTGATAACACGGGCCAAACTCCAATTCTTTAGGCCGTAATTAGACGAAAAAGTTTGCTTTTTTATTTAGGAAACCGTTTGAACGATATTTTTTAAAAACTGTGGTGTTAATTTTTAATTGAAAATGAAACCAGTTAAATGAACATTTTTATTAAGTTTTACTATCAAAATAACTTACAAAAAAGTAGAAAGTAATTTAAAAGTGCACGCTTTTACCTTTTCTTTCATGTTCATAGGTACTATCTCTTAATAAACTCCAAATATAGTCCTTCGATCATTTTCATTGTATTCATATATGTATAACATCATTGAGCAAATTCCACTGTTTTAGGCGAGAGCCTAAGAGCTCTGCTTTACTTTTCGGCAAATTTAAATCTCGAATTAGATCATTAAAATCTTCTGTAGTAATAAGATGGTGTTTTGGTTGTTCTGGTGTAGGTAAAAACTCCTTATCGGAATTACTTTTATGACAACTAAGAGATGAGCTACTTTTCCGCGACAATTTTTTCGGTGGCTCGGGTACTGGTCGTGTCAGATCATGTGCGACTGGAGCCGAAGAGGATTCCAGATCAGGATATTCGATAGGTTTTGCATTTTTACTTCTAGGTCTCTTACTCGGATTCACAATGCAAAAGTAGCAGTTGTTAACGTGATCTTTTGGTTCTCGCCAGATTCTTGGTGTTGCAAATTTCATTGGCCTTTTCTCGCCTCGATACCAACCTAAAATATAGAAATAGAATTTAATGTGTCTATTATATTTAATTCACCGTTTAATTAAAATTTGCTGATTACCTTCCAAACATATTTTACAATTATTACAAGCAACATGTGCATCTCATGTCTTGTCTTGATTCCGAACAGGACAGTTAAAATATGCTTCGTGAGCTTCACAGAGCACGTGAAATGTATTTAATTCGTATTTTAAATCTCGAACTTTAATAAATTGCCAACATATATAATAAAATGTAATCAGTATGATATTTACACTTTCGCGACGACATTTTAAGGTATTCTAGATTTGTACAAAACACCTGATTGTTGTTTATCACTCTAGTGTTATCTATCAGCGCTGTGTGAACGTTTAAACCTCACTGATAACGAGGTATTTTTAAATGTATTAAAAATAATTAAAATTTATAAAAAAATCGAATATGAGTATTATTACTACAATTATTACAAAAGCAAACTTTATACCAAAAAAGGTATTTTCTTTTCGTCTTTGTTCACAACTAAGCGGAAAATCATAAAATAAACATTAGGACAAAGAACGAACATTTCTTCGTAGAGTCGTATAATGGTCGTATTTATTTATTTATTATGCTATCCAGTAAACTAACACTAATAAGCTATTTGTTACTGTTATCAAAAATTACAAAGTATTCTGCAATAGACACTTAGCATGTATGTCACTGGTTTTACTGAGTACTGAATTTTACTAATAACTTCACTGGACTAGATCAAATGGTTCTACTCCCTTTAACCCTCTGTCTAAGTCATCATTATCTCGGAGCTGGAGAACCTCAACATTGATGTGCTGATGAAGTTTCTGTTCACATATTTCACATAGTCCTTGATAACGTTATCGACAGTTTCTACATTGAGATAGTCATTTACGAATGTACCATAGAGCCTCAAAAGTAACTCGCAGTACCTTGTTTTGGTATCTTTATTTGATATTTCTATTGGTTCAACTGGTAAGGCCTCAGAATTGAACATCATAAGTCCACACCGGCTTCAAGATTTGTTGGTAGTAGAAGTTTATTAAATACTGACAGGGCTGAATATCTATCCAATAACCAGTGCATTTTTGTAACTCAGCTTGTGTTGTTTATATTTCTTCTTCAAATGTGGCTTCCACCTGAGTTTAACAAGATTCAGCTGTATTTCCAGACGGGATTATTTTTTGATTTATATATATATATATATATATATATATATATATATATATATATATATATATTGCCTTGTGCTTTATTATTTTGTTTGAATTAATTTAATGCGCCATTTTTCTCGCCGATAGCTGTTTGTAACTTTTCGGTTGATTTAGTGTTATTATCTCCAGTGGCTAGATTACAGTGTCATCCTCTATATAGCAACAACATTCCAATTCAATGTAGACAAGTTTCTTTTGTACAGCAAACGAAGGCTTGAAGAAGTTTTATCCTTTTCGATACAAGGTTTGTTTATAAATATATTTTATTAAATTCATGCCATAACAATCTTCTTAATAACAATTTAAATATTACCAATATTTGAAATAATTATAATCTTCAATACTCTTTAATTATTATTAATGACAATAAGACATCTTCACTAACAATCGTATATATATTTCTTCATTGAAAATATAAATATAGCAAATAAATATATAATAATTTAAATATAACCAAAATTCCAAATAATTATAGTTTTTAACAACCATCAAGAAAATTACAACGTCTTTCACAGTGCTGTGAATTTCTGATGAGCCATGATATATATTTAATATTGATAACATTAATTATATCGAATTTAAAAACAACCAATATTTCAAGTAATTATTACCTTTAATAATAATTATCAAATTTAGGACGTCTTTGAAAACAGTTGGGCTTTTTGATAACTGTTGCTTAACTGATAATATGTTATTAGTTTAAAAAAAAATTAAATACTCTTCATGCTTTTTAGAGATAATAAAGTAAATTTTGTTTCTTCCTATTAAAGATTTAGTTAAAATTTAAACAAAACCTCTATGTTCATATTTAATAATCATTGTATATTATTATTTAGTTTTGCTAATAATTTTTAGGTAAATAATTATGATTTTAAAATATTATAAAAAAGATTGCTTGTTTACAATCCTAAAAATCTATAACTATATTATAGCTAGTTCAGAAATCGATGTTATATTTCTTCACTAATAACGATTTAATTGTTTTAAATATAGCTTTAAATACGTGTGATATTTTTTTAAATATAAAATAGTCATAGATACATACAGAGTCAGGATATAAAAATCATCGTGGTCCGGTAGAGTGACTACACTGCGCTGGCTCGCGCGTCCCCTGTGTTAGAAATATTTAAATATTCGCAGTATTGCTTGGGATGTCATGAGTAGGGCTGTGTCTTATCTACAACCAAACTTCTGATATCGGCATAGTGTTAGTCTTCGAAGCGTAAAATATACTCTGTATTAGTTATTAAAATAAAGGGTAATGTTCATAAGTTTTATATTAAGCTATATATACATACATATGTATATAAGAACATGACCTTAAATTACGAAACATTTAGAGGAGGTGAAAAGAAAATACAGCATAATACTAAATGTTTATATTATATTCATCTAAAATTTAATATTACTTTTAAATTATAAATTAGAGGATATAAAACAATGAACTTTAACTATGTCATAAACCATTTGCGAAATCACCACATATTTGAATATACAATACTAGAAATCTATAAAAAAAATTCATAATATATAAATAAAATTAACAACTTTCTTGTAGACACAGTCCTTTATATTTCTCACGCTAATTACTAATTAATTACAATACAATAAAAGTTGCAATAGAAAATTTCCAATAATCACCACCATAATTAATGAAATCAAGGACTCAAGTACCTAAAAACAATATATATATATATATATATATATATATATATATATATATATATATATATATATATATATATATATATATTTGATATATATATTTATTATGAGTTATCTTTCAATTATTTTCTATTATCTTTTTGTTATCAACAAATCATACAGCTGTAGCAAGTACAATCCTTTTCTAAATAACTACTTTTTCAGGACTAATGGTTGCAATATTTTCCGGCACTTCTGAAAAGCGTATAAACTGGACGATTAATTGAAATTACTTAAATTAAAAAAGAATTAATTATTAAATTACTATAATTCCCCATTACCTTGTCAAAATTCAATTGTCGAATATTATTCCGGGATTCATATTGGATACTTGTATTTGCTTCAATATTGAGTCTTACTTGACTTATCGTACACTACCTAAAATTCATCCGTAAGATAATAATCATATCGATAGTTTTATGGAAAATACTACCTTGATGATAACTTCTTATATAGTGATATATAAGCTTCTTGACTTCCTGTTTTCTAAGAAATTCTTTAAGCAATATATATATTTTTTTATCATCCTGTGGCTTGTTTCAAGCCTTACAAATCCAAAATATAGATTAGATTGTTTAACATCTGTATTATGGATCCGATAAAGATGTTGCCGAAATTCAGTATGTATGGATCAAGAAATCACTAAATTGGAGACACAGAGAAGGCAGATGATCCCTCCTGTTATCGGCTTTGGTTGAGCAGCAAGCTCATGGTGAAACCTGTGGCTTCCTTCAAGCCTTACAAATCCTTAAAATATAAATTAGATTGTTTAACATCTGTATTATGGATCCGACAAAGATGTTGCCGAAATTCAGTATGTATGGATCAAGAAATCACTAAATTGGAGACACAGAGAAGGCAGATGATTCTTCCTGTTATCGGCTTTAGTTGAGCAGCAAGCTCATGGTGAAATCTTTCTTTCTCTTGCTACCAAGTATGTCTTTTACAAACTTGATATATTAATTTACTTTCACTGCAAAATTTAAGTCATTTAATTAATTTATCCTATTTGTAACAACTGAAACTAAACCTACCTTTGACTCTTCATATTTGTAATCCTGCTATAACGCTGAAATGTTAAACTAAAAGGTCTTCTTTTTAAGTAAAAAGGAACATCACAACATAACTTTAAAAATGCCATATCAAATACTTTAATAGTTAAACAAATAAATGCCCAACGTTTAATCAAAGCAATACGGTACATCGCCATTTCTTTTGAGAAGCGCTTGGCTTGCAATACCATGCAGTGTTGCCAAGTCTAAGGGCAAGACTATTTATTGTACTAAATACTAAAAAAGCGTATCTACTCTATTATTTTTTTTCAAAACAAAATATGAAAGTTAATGTCAGAAAGTCTTGCTAAATATATTATTTTTCTATTATTTATCTAAGCGACATATGGAATAAAATGTAGCGACAAGTTGTGCATTGTGATAAAAGTTCAGCATCCATACATAATCTATGATTGTTATGAACAGGTAGTCAGAAGAGAAATTAGTAGATATGATATTAAATTATTATTAACAATGTTGCTAATCCTAAGGCACTATAATGAAATTGTGGCTAGTTGAGTAAGCGATGATATATTTCTTCACAAATAATGATTTAATTATTTTTAGATATAACTTCAAACACATTTTTTAAAGAAAATACAGAACATTAAGTTTGTTTCTCTTAAATTCAAGTTACAATGTAAATTAAAATGTTCATGTCCATATTAATAATCATTGCTATATCATTATTATTTAACATCGATTATAATTTATTTATTGGTAGATAATTATAATACACTATGTTGATATTGTAGCAAGCTGAGTAAGCGGTGCTATATATGTGCTATATATATTTAATGATGACTGATGTTTTTTGATACAATACAAAACATTAAATGTGTTTTTGTTAAAAATGTAGTTAAAATATAAATAAGAACACTGCGTGGTCATGACTAACATATATTTTATTAGAATGATATTGTAGGCAAATAACAATAGAGAAAGAAATACAGATCATTAAAATCAACTCAGTTAAAATATACTTAAAGCGGAATAATATTCATTCTTAATAACACGATTTAGTAAATAAGAGGAAAACAAGTTTTAGTTATTTGTAAACATAACTATTTAAATAAAACTAGTGCTGTTAACTATTTAAAAATACAAAACATATAATTTATTTTTATTTAAAACTTCATTAAACTAAATGTTCTTATTAAATTGTCATTTTAGTTTTGCTATTTCTTGCAGTTTATAATAAACATGACCATTTATTAATGATTATAAATTGCTATATTATTTTATTAGAATATATCTGTAAGATACATAATAAATATTTTTATAAAATATGTCTATTGATGAACGTTTGTATAAAGATCAAGGAAGAAGTTACTGGTTTAGAACAATAAATGCTGTAAGGATTGGCTAGATTTATATTTATATGTATGAATTTAAATGAAGTAGTTATAAGTCGTCTTCGTATAATTGATGACATTCTGTGTTATATATAAACGTTAATTAGTGAACATACATTAGAATAAAATGTATTAAAATATTTCTGAAATATGAATTATTTGATTATTTGAATTGTAGTGATAATGTATTAGTCTATCAAAAATGTCTATCAACATTTATATGAAGATTGACATTGGGACTATTTCTTCGTGCAGATAATTCATAAAGAAACACACAGTTTTTTTTGTAATTAAAAAAAAACGATTCGAATTCTAAATAAAAAGTTTTGATGTCTCGATTTATGTTTAGATCTCCAGACAATGTACTCCACTACCCATTATTTTGATCGACACCTACATATTGATACGTTTCTATGTTTCCTTTTAGATGTTATTACTAGATTGTTTGAAATTTATTACGATATTATTGAAACAAAGCGACATTTTCCGAAAAGTGCAGCGATAAATTGTGCTTAAGTTCAGTATTTATATATAATATAATGTATGGTTTTAAATAAAAAGAACTATGTCTTTTATGGGCGTACATTTATTCAGCGACATCAACAGTCAGTCAGACAAGAAACCTCAGTTGTAATTGAGAGCTGAAAATATATTTTGCGTTCAGTATGTTCAGTATTTATATATAATGTAATGTACGGTTTTAAATAAAAAGAACTATGTCTTTTATAGGCGTATATTTATTCAGAGACATCAACAGTCAGTCAGACAAGAAACCTCAGTTGTAATTGAGAGCTGAAAATATTTTTTGCGTTCAGTATGTTTAGTATTTATATATAATATAATGTACGGTTTTAAATAAAAAGAACTATGTCTTTTATGGGCGTATATTTATTCAGAGACATCAATAGTCAGTCAGACAAGAAACCTCAGTTGTAATTGAGAGCTGAAAATATTTTTTGCGTTCAGTATGTCCAGTATTTATATATAATATAATGTACGGTTTGAAATAAAAAGAACTATGTCTTTTATAGGCGTATATTTATTAAGAGACATCAATAGTCAGTCAGACAAGAAACCTCAGTTGTAATTTAGAGCTGAAAATATTTGTTTTTTTTAAATTTATATTGGCATATATTTATATAAACGTAAACCATTATTACAACTGTATTTTTGAATATAACACTTCTGCAATATCATTCATCATCTTCGCTCGTCTGGCACAATGGCCGTTGATCGAAAAGTCCCACTCGTGGTCGAAATCTCGCGTTTTATTTCGCTCCTCGTTATCTCCGCACTCATTATAAGGTCGGGGGCACGTAATTATATCAGGTTCCATCGATAGCAGCGCCCGTCGCGGATGTGCACGCTCATTGTTTTTAATTGGTAAAATTTTTCAGTTGGGATACGCGCCGAAGGAAAAACAACCGAAAAAAGCGCGCGTTCCGTGTCAAGTGTGTTGATTCGAGTAATGTATCCTTTACGCTTTCGCAATATGACGATTGCATTGCGATGCAATGTTTGTCTTGTATGCTAAACGAATAAAACGACGTCAATATTTTCAACTTTAAATTCGAACGGGGGTTACTCTTCTGACTGCCTGTTGATGTCTCCGGGTATAGTTAAAAAAACGCTCATAAAATAAATGTTTAAAAACATTCTTTCGCTACGCATGTTATTATGTTATTAAAAAATATTATTTAGATTAATAATAGATGGTGTTACTGTTTATTACATTACATCGTCGAATAGTGAACACAAATTTTTCAGAGTGTCGAAAATATTCGAGTAAATCATATTTGCGAGAAATTTTACTTCTTTACTTCAATTTGAATATTCTGCCCAATCGAAAACACTAATATGTAGAATATTATTTCAGTAAGTGATTCATTATAAAAAACATTTTATAATAAATATGACTATATCAGTCTAATAAACTTTATTATTGTCTATAAATACCCATAAATAAAATAATAGTTTTGATCATAATTCAGTTGGGTATCTTTGGATTAACCAGCGTAGTTATTTAATTTTGTGTGTGCTCGGTTTTTTGTTTAACTTGATGTGTCGCTGATTTTGCTTTTGAGAAATTAGGTGAGTTTATTTGTGTGATTTGGCTGCAATGCAAAATTGCTATAGAATTTATGGTTCTTTATTGGCAATGGGCAGATGTGTATCTTTTGCCATAAGGACTGTGTTGTTGGCAGATGATCCAACTACTATCTCTTTTGTTGTTGGGTTATCAGCAGTGTAAAGCACATACAGGGGTGATATCCAATACAGTACTTTGCAGAATTGCAGCTGATATAGGCTTATATATAGAGAATGTTCCTTGATATGAAGCTCTAAATTTCAATAGTTTTTTTTTTTGATAACATGTTTATTTGATATGTTTAGTACAATCTTAATTATAAATTATTTTATTACTACATTTCATTTGTACTTTGATTAATTCACAAGCAAGACGAGTGCAAGTTAAATACACCAATATGTATTCCTATTCCTGTAAATACACTAAAGGTATACACTTTATATAAGATGGTTTGGCTTGCTTCAATCTTCTGATTTCCTTTGCGTTGTCCAGTAGTTGTATTGCTTAAACATTAGTATGATTTAATAATCTTCTTTCGTGTTTTAAGGAGAAATCTTGGATAACTTCGCAAATCCATTTGATTTCCAGGTTATCGTGCAATTCTTCGTTGGTTACGTAGCGATAGGCATTAGCAATCAATCGAAGGACTTTGTTTTGACAGCGTTGGATGACTAGTTGGTTTGAATTTTTAGTGCAACCCCATATTTGCACCACATAGGTCCAAATTGGCTTTATGACTGTCTGATAAATCAATTTCTTTGATTTTAGATCAAGTTGGGAGTATTTTCTGACTAACCAGTATAGTTGCTTTATTTTGGTTCTAATATTTTTTGATTTTTGTGATGTATTTAGCTGATTCTGCTTGAGGAATTGAGCATCCATTGAGTGATATAATTAAGTTTTTATTATTTCGCCGCAATGCGAAATTAACACGAACAGATTTGGAGCTATTAAGTTGAATTTTCCAATCTTTAATCCATTTGTAGATTTTGTTGACTGTCGCTTTACATACTTTTTCTACTTCCCTAGGTAGAGATATGTTATTTTCCATAATAATACTTTGAATAGTTGTACGGTAAGACTTTACACATCTTGCTCCTCATTAGACAAATGTCAGCGTTTATATCATTCAATGATAAATAACAGTATAACAATATTTTAGCGGTGTTTTAAAACTTTTAAATTACGATATAATGTGTTATAGGTAAGCTTTCAAAAACCTTATGCTATGAAAGGAAGCTATGTTTTGCTATGGAAGCTTGAAATAAAACACGGCTGAAGCTTATGACGGTTCGCCATAAAAATGCTTCAATGATGATTGGGAAGCATGGTGAATTATTTCATGAATAAATGTAAGTTGAAAAGTTGGTCTAGAAATACAGCTGTACTTGGCTAAAATAATTTTAAAATTGTTTTTGAAATGTATTTTATTATTGCTTACATTGTTACTAGTTGTTTCCGACTAACTTACAGTTCCTTTTTACAATAACTAAATCTAGTTACTTATCTAGGAGGACCCATCGGCCCTATTTTAATCTCTGGTGTAATAATGTTTACGTATTACTGTTTTGGTGTAAGTAATAAGTCCTGTAGTATCTGGATGCACCTACTAAACTCGTAATGTATTTATATTACTCTCTGTGGAACATCCCCATAATTAACTTCCATATGTCCATTTCCATTTCCATTTCCATTCATATGTCTTTCTATTTGATTGTTTAATAGTAATTTATTATGTACTGATAATTGTGATTTTCTTCCATTCAAGTAGTACATTTTCCAATATTTTAAATACAATTCTTCATGTTCTTTCTTCATGTTCCTTCTAGCGAAGTTTTGCATCAAATTTCATTTCAAGATACTTGATGGAATTATTTATTGTTATTGGTAATTGTGCGGTTTTAATACGTGAACTGTACATGCACAGATTTACTTTCGTTAATTTCTGTTTACCAGGTTTGGGTCCAATTATTTATATTGCCACTGGTCTGTTGCTATTTTCATGTTGTTTCGTCGCTATGTCTCCGATAATAAGAATTGCAATGTCATCAGCAAATATAGCCATCGTGATATTTTCCATTTGTGGTATATCACATATCACTACATAGTATAAAACAAAGTCGCCTTTTCTGTCCCTATATCCCTATGTGCGCTTAAATCTTTAAAACTACGCAACGGATTTTGATGCGGTTTTTTTCAATAGATAGAGTGATTCAAGAGGAAGGTTTATATGTATAATACATGCATAATATACTAAGGCAACATTGCTAATTTTAGAGGTTTCTAAAGTGATGTCGTAAATTAACCTATTTTTTTAGGCTTATTTAGCAATTAGCAAAAACGCTGCCTAACCCTACGAGTTAGATCAAATTAATGTACTACAGTATTGTACACCATAAAAAGGTCTACAAAAAAGTCCGCGATGGTATATGTTTATCTTTTAGGGATAACCCACATTAACCATTTTTATTGTTTACTTTTTACGTGAGAAAATGGCTTATTTACGAAGCTATTTTAAGCAATACGGCATTAATCCTTATCGAATTAAGTACCTTAAATACAGTGTGCAATTAATATAGATCAATATGGTTCCTTACAGCATGTAAATTAAACAGATATTTTCGGAGATATTACAAATTTAAAATTTGCGTTTAAAAATGTGTAATGTAATAAAAATTTTATGAATTTAGATATGCCAAAGATAGCAGGAAATCTTCATAGTAAGTATAGGGGAAGAGGAATTGTTTTACTCCAAATTTAATGCGTGCAGGCCAAGGGCAGTAATGAATGAACCAAAAATACTGGATCGATTTTAATCATGTTTTCATTGAGTGACATAGGCATATATATTTTATGCCCGTGCAAAGTCGGAGCGGGCCGCTATGTTTTTATATACAACGTTCATATTTTTTCTGTAGTGTATTTAATTTAGTATCAGCATTGCACCCGTGCGAAGCCGGGGCGGGTCGCTAGTGTAGAATAAGTAAAGAATTGCTCTCAATGCACTTCCTTGTGATACACCTGCTTTAGCTTCTTTTATTATAAAGTAGAGTTTCTCTTACTTGACTCTAAACTTTCTGGTCCTAATGTAAGTTGATAATAGATCAGCGTGTTGTTTCCGTAACACTTTCTGTAACGTTTCTGGGATGTAAAGAGGAAACAATATCATGGAGCATGTTACGAAAACATATAATAAGGAACTAGAAACACCTGCGGATGTCTATGAATAACTTGTTCGGATTTCAGCATGGAACCAACAGTTGTTGCTAGAGTTGTCGTTAAATTTAACTGATGAAGAAGGAAGCCGCCGGCATCAGCCTCGGAAACAATAGGCCATAGTTTTAGCACGCGAAAAATCTTTAATTATGGAGAGACGGCCATCTTCGTGGTAAACGAAGACGTTTTAGTACCGTGCCGGGCCTGTTAGAGAGATTCGTTATTTTCCATTGCAGATTGCCGTCTTCTTGAATGATTATGACGCGTTCGGCGGTTAGATATTTGTGAAACACACGGTTATGCAACGAGCCAACAACAAAACAACGTAGCGGCAACGACCATACGCGTTTATATAATTGAATAATCTTTCCATTATACATAATATTAAATATTGTAAATGGAAACGTACATTTTATTTGCCGTAGTGGTTGAAGAAAGAAAACAACATGTGAGTTGTTAAGGAAAGAAAACAATGTTGCAAACGAAATCTTCTTGATGTAAATTAATGTACAAAGTCGAGTTTGTTTATTTAAATGAATAATATTAAAATATATACAATTAAAGATGTTAAATTGATACGTAATGATGAAAGAATTATGAATTGGATGGAAATGACTTACTAAATCATCTGTCTGGTAGGATAATACCGATTCCCTCATCGGGTCTAACTGATGATCCAACATGACATATAAGAATACTGTTCTTGATTCTTGACTTGCATTCTTATTACCTTTCCTCTCTTCTTAATTCTGATTAAATCTTGACTCTCTGGACTATTTCTTACGTTCTTTGACTATAATTCTTTTACTCTTTTAATTATTTTATTCTCGCCAATTTTGTATTCGCTACATTCTTCATATCTCATTCTCATTGATGCACCGCGTTCAGTAACTCGGCAGTGAATGCTAAAGTGAATAGTAAGTATTAAAATATATACAATTAGAGATGTTAAATTGATACGTAATGATGAAAGAATTATGAATTGGATGGAAATGACTTACTAAATCATCTGTCTGGTTTAGGATTATACCGATTCCCTCATCGGGCCCAACTGATGATCCAACATGACATATAAGAATTCTACTGTTCTTGATTCTTGACTTGCATTCTTATTACCTTTCCTCTCTTCTTAATTCTGATTAAATCTTGACTCTCTGGACTATTTCTTACGTTCTTTGACTATAATTCTTTTACTCTTTTAATTATTTTATTCTCGCCAATTTTGTATTCGCTACATTCTTCATATCTCATTCTCATTGATGCACCGCGTTCAGTAACTCGGCAGTGAATGCTAAAGTGAATAGTAAGTATTAAAATATATACAATTAGAGATGTTAAATTGATACGTAATGATGAAAGAATTATGAATTGGATGGAAATGACTTACTAAATCATCTGTCTGGTTTAGGATTATACCGATTCCCTCATCGGGCCCAACTGATGATCCAACATGACATATAAGAATTCTACTGTTCTTGATTCTTGACTTGCATTCTTATTACCTTTCCTCTCTTCTTAATTCTGATTAAATCTTGACTCTCTGGACTATTTCTTACGTTCTTTGACTATAATTCTTTTACTCTTTTAATTATTTTATTCTCGCCAATTTTGTATTCGCTACATTCTTCATATCTCATTCTCATTGATGCACCGCGTTCAGTAACTCGGCAGTGAATGCTAAAGTGAATAGTAAGTATTAAAATATATACAATTAGAGATGTTAAATTGATACGTAATGATGAAAGAATTATGAATTGGATGGAAATGACTTACTAAATCATCTGTCTGGTAGGATAATACTGATTCCCTCATCGGGTCTAACTGATGATCCAACATGACATATAAGAATTCTACTGTTCTTGATTCTTGACTTGCATTCTTAGTACCTTTTCTCTCTTATTAATCCTGATTAAATCTTGACTCTCTGGACTATTTCTTACGTTCTTTGACTATAACTCTTTTACTTTTTAATTATGTTATTCTCGCCAATCTTGTATTCGCTACATTCTTCATATCTTATTCTCATTCTTAATGCACCGTGTTCAGTAACTCGGTAGTGAATACTAAAGTGAGTAGTAACTTACTAACTCATAATACAGTAATGAATTATAATATATTCCCGGCACCGTTGAATAACAGGCAGTAGCGGAATAATACAAAAATATGTAACAATTTTTGCTTGCAATAGTACCACATGTATACTTAGTTCTTAGTCTTTTTGGTTACTATCTGGTCCCTATCTGCATTAATATGAAGGCAGAGATTCGCGTGTTTTAAAATGATCTGTAGAAACACATGTTATAATTTTCTGTTTTAAAATCTGTTCTGGTATATATATTATTTCACTAATATTTGTTCGCACTATTATATTATAGTCTGGCTCAACTTGAGTGACACCTGTTAGAGAAAGATAACGAGCTTTGGTCCATTAAGAGACACTCCTTCTCTTCTGCTATATCTTTAGGAGACTGTTGATTGGACATTGCCGGATGTTCAGGACATTGTTTTCTCTTGTCCCATTATGAGGATCATGTTTGTTTGAATCTATGATGCATGCAATCATTATCATTTGTTCCAAAATCTATTTGAAAACACACTATATTTGTACTTACTTCTAATTCTTTTTGAATATTCTAATGTGGACTGAACAATTGCTGTTTCCAAACAGTAACTATATTTTCATTTTTGATTGGTTAAGCTAAAGGATCTGTGAATATTCTTTAATGAAAGACTTACTAGTTAAATTATCATTTTACTTTAAATGCTATAAAAATGATATCGTAAAAATGTCATTACTTATGGACAGCTAGTTAAACCCTTACTGATATTGGGTATATATTGAGTATTAAATGGGTAAATAAAAGTATGGATTTCTGATGTTCTGTATACAATTAAGTCACCTTTATTCTTTCAAATAGGGATGGCATAATGACTAAAATATTAATTATTAAAAAATAGATCTGTCCATGTTAATTTTGAGTTGCGGCGAAATGACAAAAACCTAATTATATCTGTCGATATTTTTCGGCTAGTAATTGATATTCTGGGATTACTTGAACAAACAGCTTTATTTAATACACCTATCTAAACAGTTGAAGACTCTATATAAAAGAACTAAAGAATTAATCTATATACAATTTATTATTGCAACATTTTATTATTGTACTTATTTAAGATTATTGTAACACAGATTCTTTCCTTTAACTAAAGAAGAAATATTGCCCGATTCCTCAAGCAGAATCAGCAAATACCTCGGCATGTATCTGGATAGTAGGTTAAATTGGAAACATTATGCTAGACAAAAAGCAGAGCAGATCAGACTCAAAGTAAAGCAACTGCACTAGTTAGTCGGAAGATACTCTCAACTTGACTTAAAATTAAAAAAGATTGGTATATCAATCAATCATAAAGCCAATTTGGACCTATGGGGTACAAATATGGGGTTGCACTAAAACAGCAAATCAACCAGTAAACTTAATAATTAATAGATTAATTACCAAAACTTATTGCTACGTAACCAACGAAGAGCTGCACGATGACCTCGAAATCAAATGGATATACGAGATGATCCAAGATCTCCCATTAAAAAATGAAATAAGGTTGTTAAATTACACAGACGTTGAATCAATACAGCTACTGGACAACACGCTGGAAATTAGAAAATTGAAGCGAACCAAATCACACGAACTTGTACTTAGACACTGTAATTGAGTGAATTCTTAACGTTAGCTCAAGTAGCTTAATTTTATTTTAATTTGGGAAATACGTATTGATGTATTAATCTCGTACTCGTCTTGCTTGTCTATTAATGAAAGTATAGTAGTAATAAATTAATTTGTAAATGAAGATTCTACTGAACATATTTAATCCAAATTTCCTATTAAAATATAATACTGTGAGTCTCAATTTATTGATGAATCAATATCAATTATTGATGATTTATTGATCAATTGATGAACGGTTTTCCGGGTTGTCTGGACACAACATATCAAAACTTAGCACTGTTTATCTCTGTCTTAATCCAGGTACATCTCATAGAGTCCCCGTATTTTTTGATTAATAACCTACTAATTAATTAATATATTAAGATTATTCCAAGCCTTTTAACCGTTCATAATATAATACAAACTAAATATCGCAGAGTCGTGATTAATTTTCATAAAAACTTAACAAACAAAAAAGCAGATTCGTTTCACCTCCCATATATATAACACATTTACGATTTCGAAAGTTCCAACGGATAGTGTTTCACCGAGTTTAGATTCAATGATTAATCGCTTGATGAATATATAATTAAAATTTATTTTCCCCGTTAATAAATGATGCTCTAATGCTTTTTTTTTGGTGAGATCGTTATTTATGAGCATTTTTCAGTTAAATAAACGGATAATATCACCGTTTTATTTCAGATTTCATTCATGGCGTCTAGAATAAGCGTCTGCGGGATAGTGTTTCACTAAGCTTGAATAGTTAATTTAAATTATGGTCTTGAGATTTCGAGATATCGTTGGAAATATTACTGTTTAGGTATTATTTAGTTTTTTTGTTTATTAAAATCGTTTAGTTCATATTCAAAACAGTTTGATATATTAGGATTGGCAATTAATCGTAAAGAATTTCTAATAATTAGCTAGCGTTGTAATAGATAGGTAATCAAATAATAAATAAATAATATAGGACTACATATAGGGTAAAAAATAGAGAATAAATAGAAATATTGGTAGGGGCTTTTGCAGCTGAAGTAATAATAACTACTGAAAGAATTGGGTATCTGCAAAACATCTTCAATAACTAGAAATAATGCTAAGATAATTTGGAATGATAATAAATAAAAGAAAAACGAGAGTTATGCAGATAGGAGAGCAAGAAGTAATAAATATACAAACTGAGGATGTAAAAATAGAACAAGTAAAGGTTTAAGATGTCAGGAAATTAAATGTATGAAAAAAATTGGAAAACAATGAATAGATACTTTGCTATAAATAGCAAATTTAAACTTATAAAAAAACATACTAATAAAAAATAAATATCAATCAAAACTAAAAGGGAACCGAACAGGGTAGTTTACAGAGCAATCCCAATTTGGGGCTGAGTGACGTGGGTATTGTCAAAGAGAGATAAAAGTGAGATACAAGCATCAGAATACTACAAGAAACAAGATAAGGTAAAACTGAGATGGATATGATGAGAAGCAAATAAATCAAAACAGACCTCAATATCAAATCGATGGAAGAATACATAAAAAGGAGACAATTCAATTGGTGAGAACAGTTCAGTGTACTTTCAATACTACATACAGCAAGACGGTTAAAAAGAATACGGGAACCAAGAACAGAGAGGGGAAAGCGAATCTGGGATGAATGTACCAGAGAACAATCAGAAAAAAGGAAAAAACCCCAGCCGAAGCCAGATTGAATTTGGTCAAAGATGCTGTTACCAATGGCCAACTAAATATATTATTTCACTAATATTTGTTCCCACTATTATATGATAGTCTGACTCAACTTGAATTCTTCTCTTCTGCTATATCTTTAGGAGATTGTTGATTGGACATTGCCGGATGTTCAGGACATTGTTTTCTCTTGTCCCATTATGAGGATCATGTTTGTTTGAATCTATGATGCATGCAATCATTATCATTTATTCTATATTATATCTTTTATTTCTTATATCTATTTGTATTATCGGATGATTGTCGATTGGACTTCGGAGTGAAATGATGAAGTCATGTTTTATCCATTGTCACATTGTTGTTCACACGTTGTTTTTGGTCAAAAGTGAGCTCGCGTGGCATCCTATTTGCACAGAGCTCATTCATACCCAAATATTCGTGAATGATATGATGTACACGTTCGGTTGATATCTCTGGAGTGTCTGCTATTTCATTCAATTTCAATTTACGGTCATCCAAAATCATTTTGTGGATTTTTTAAATGTTTTCGTCGGTAACAATCTCTTTGGGGCGTCCACTGCGTTCACCATCTTCGTGGCTCATTTCTCCACGTCTAAACTTAGCAATAACTTGATGGTTGATTTTCCTGGGACAGTGTCCGGAAAGTCGGCATCCAGCCGAGTTTTTGCTTCAAATGTATTTTTTCACTTCAAAAAGCAATATTTTATCAACATGCGAAATTTTTATACAATTTTTTCATAATAACAAAATGCTATAATTCACAAATTAATGATCCAACAATTGTCAAATTTATACACGCATCTCTTAAGGATTAGGGCTAACTAAAAATATATGGATTTAATTATAGTAGCGCCATCTATGTGCCAGGCCGGGGACTTTTCATTTTACCTGTTACAATACAGTGGTCCAACGATACTACCCGCATAGATGGATATTAAATCTGAATATTCGTCACCGTATTTTATTTTAAAACTAAAACTAAATTTAAATAAGTAATTTGTTTGTAATGTGGGAAATACATAGTGATGTATTAGTCCTGTAGTCGCCTTGCTTGCGTATTAAGGCAAGTACAACTAAACAGTAGTAATAAATTAATTTGTAAATTAAAATTGTACTAATCATATCTAATGAAAGAAGTAGTTATTTAAAAATAAATATATTCTAGGCCATCGTTAAGCATTATCATATTCTTCTAAAATAATTAATTTGCTTCATCCGTAATTTTCCTCAAATTATTTATTTATTTAGTTCAGAACTGGGACAAAGGCAGACTACAGACTTACAGACTATACGGCTAGATAAAATTGGTTTTTTGAATTATCTAAGTCTGCGTAGCCTCTTTAGTAAAATTCCTTTGTGGCGCGCATAAAAAATAAACGACAGCCTAATGTTATTAGCCATCGGCGGTGACAAAAGCAGATAATCAGAAGATCGCGAACCGGCCAGAAGAAGAGGCAGAAGAAACGGGGAGAGGAGGAGAAAAAACCGACGCCGACTAGGAACTGGACTAGGAGAGCGCCAAAATCGGACTACAAAGCACGAGAGAAGAATCGCAACAATAAAAAAAGGCATCAGCGCGGTCGGTCCCATAGACTTTTATTACCGATCGGCATCCGGCTCGCATACCGTCGCTCGAGCATCGGCGTCATTTGATTCTAGTTTAAGTCAAAACGTGTCCGTAACTGCCCATTGATTATGGTACTAAATACGACTGAAAAAGGCCGGCGTTTATGGTAAATAAAATAGAGCCAGTCGGTACGGGCAACGTCAAATCGGGAGCCGCAAAAGGCCGCGGAGATGATCCGCGACATTCTGGAGCAGGTGTGTGTCGTCACCGTGATTTCGATCGTCGTCGTCGTTGTTGTTGTTGTTGTCGCCGCGTCCGACCAGTTGCGGTCGTTTGATGCGGCGGAATTTATTAATGGCCGAGGCATTTTGCAAATGTCCGAGGTCGGCTAACGAGTTTATTAAGTGTGTGAAGTTTCCTCACTGGTCGAAATATTGTGACACCTTCGTTAAGAGAGACGAGCGAGCGGCATCATCTTTAGTTCGTTTTATGTAAAACGCTTCTAAATATCAACCCGAACCCATAGAATATCCATTAGCTATACCAGTTTATGTTTTACCAGAAAAGTTCGAATTTCCAAGTATTTAAATCCTAAATTAAAAGGGTTTAAGACACAAATTATTAATATACATTAAAAAAAAACAAAGAAAAACGAGGCAACTTGATTAACAGCGATACAAAACAATGCTGCGGGTTTTTATGTATTAGAAAACAGAGCAAACCTATCTCACTCGCTCACCATTCGGATAGTTTTGTAGTAGTTTATTAAGAGTGTGTAGTTTCCTCACCCCATTAGATCCTTTGAATCTCCATTAGATCTACCAATTTACGTTTTATCAGGAAAGTTAAAATTTACAAGTATTTAAATCCTAAATTAAAAGGGTTTAAGATACAAAAATTATGAATATACATTAAAAAAACAAAGAAAGACGAGGCAACTTGATTAACAGTGATACCAAACAACGCTGAGGGTTTTTATGTATTAGAAAACAGACCAAACCCATCTCACTCGCTCACCATTCGGGTAGTTTTGTATTAGTTTATTAAGTGTGTGTAGTTTCCTCACTCCACTAGATCCTTTGAATCTCCATTAGATCTACCAATTTACGTTCTACCAGGAAAGTTCAAATTTCCAAGTATTTAGATCCTAAATTAAAAGGGCTTAAGACACAAAAATTATTAATATACATTAAAAAAACAAAGAAAGATGAGATAACTTGATTAACAGCGATACAAAACAACGCTGAGGGTTTTTATGTATTAGAAAACAGACCAAACCCATCTAACTCGCTCACCATTCGGGTAGTTTTGTATTAGTTTATTAAGTGTGTGTAGTTTCCTCACTCCACTAGATCCTTTGAATCTCCATTAGATCTACCAATTTACGTTTTATCAGGAAAGTTCAAATTTACAAGTATTTAAGTCCTAAATTAAAAGGGTTTAAGACACAAAAATTATGAATATACATAAAAAAAACAAAGAAAGACGAGGCAACTTGATTAACAGCGATACCAAACAACGCTGAGGGTTTTTATGTATTAGAAAACAGACCAAACCTATCTCACTCGCTCACCATTCGGATAGTTTTGTAGTAGTTTATTAAGTGTGTGTAGTTTCCTCACTCCACTAGATCCTTTGAATCTCCATTAGATCTACCAATTTACGTTTTACCAGGAAAGTTCAAATTTACAAGTATTTAAATTGTAAATTAAAAGGGTTTCGAACATAAACATTATTAATTTACTTTAGAAAACTGAGGGTTTTTATGTATTAGAAAACAGACCAAACCCATCTAACTCGCTCACCATTCGGGTAGTTTTGTATTAGTTTATTAAGTGTGTGTAGTTTCCTCACTCCACTAGATCCTTTGAAATTAGATCTACCAATTTACGTTTTACCAGGAAAGTTCAAATTAAAAGGGTTTCGAACACAAACATTATTAATTTACTTTAGAAAACTGAGGGTTTTTATGTATTAGAAAACAGACCAATCCCTTCATAATGCATTATATTAGTTATTATTTAACACTTCATTCCTATAGAAAAGGACACAGAGATATACCATACGTGGTCGTTATTCCGTCTGTACAGTTCATAGTTGTTGTAAAATTGTTTTTGAGTATCGAGCTAGGAAACGGCTAAGAAACTGAGCTACTGTAATACTCCTTTGGTGGCTATTCACTCTGAACTACAGGCTTCTGTCAAAATTTCAGTCGACTGGGGTGTACCGAAAAGTCATTATCGGTTTTGTTTTCAAAAAAAAAAACCACATGATTTTCAAGAAAATCATGAAAAATGTATTTCTTCAAAGTATCGCCCATTTCATTCTATTCATCTTCCCCATCTTTCAGGCAATTTATAGTATTTATATATTTGCGTCATGCCAAAAAAAATGTGGTTATGCTTTGGGCAAAACTATTCATCAGCCATTTTCTGCTGCTCTGTATGTTTTGCTTTATGAGACGGCACGTTATCGTGCTGTGAAATAACTTTATCGTGTCTTCGGGCTTATTCTGAATGTTTTTCGATCAATGTATGGTTCATGTGTTATAAAAACCGGTCATGAATATCCGGTACACCTGGTATGTTAATTCACAGCAACTTCAGTACGTCTTTGGAAGCCTTACATCTTAAATTGCGGTGCTGGTCCACAGACTAGAAGTGTTTTTTGAAGAAGGGGTATTCCCTTATTGTAGTAGTTTATAGCATGAAATCTTTAAATACTTTCAATTTACGTTTTGTGACGTCTTGCGATACTTTTTCCCGAACTATACTTAACTACACCAACATAAATTACATAATAATACTAGACATAAATAATGTCCCATAGATTTATATTAGCTGAACCAAAAACTTATCAAGAAAAAGAAAACTACTTGAACTTGAATGCGTCAAAAGTTGTTAAAAGCAACCTGTAGCTTTTATATTGTTAATCTCTCAGCTCAGACGCCATATGTATGTTATTAGCGAAGAGTAGTCACTCCAACGCTTTAGAACTAGTCTTATAGACCTCAGAATTATTGAAAATTAGAAACACTAAAACACTAAAATTTTGAAAATCACATTTTTGCTTGTAACAGGTAATTGAAAAGTCCCCGGCTTACCATAGTAAAACATTTTTTTGAAAATTTTTTTTTATTCAACATAATTCCCTTCAAAGGTGATGCACTGATTATAGCGACCCTCTAACTTCTCGATACCATTTTTGTAGTACGATTTGTCGTTTGCTTCAAAATAGGCCTCAGTTTCGGCGATTACTTCTTCATTCGACTATTATTTTGTTCCCAGTGAGCATTATTTTGAGATCTGAGAACAGGAAATAGTCGCTGGGTTCCAGATTTGGAGAATAAGGTGTATGAGGAAGTAATTCGAATTCCTATTCATGGATTTTTGCAATCGTTTTCACTAACTTGTGACAGCACGTTCTTTTTCTTCAAATGCGGATGTTTTTCGGCGATTTTGTCCTTCAGACGGTCCAATAACGCTATGTAATAGTTCCTGTTGATGGCCTTTCCTTTTTCAAGGTAGCCAATGAAAATTATTTCATGCTCATCCCAAAATTCAGACGCCATAACCTTGCCAGCCGACTGTTGTGTTTTCCAAAGCCTTGGAGCAGATTTATCGCGTGCAGTCAACTCGGATGACCGTCAATTGGACTTCGGAGTGAAATAACACATATCAACGCATATAACATATAAAACGTCAAATACCAACGCAAGAACTCGGGTTTATTATGCTTGATCATCTTCAAACTCTGCTCTGAATCATCAAATAGTCGTTCTTTTTGGTCAAAAATGAGCTTGCGCGGCCCCACTTTGCACAGAGCTTCCTCATGCCCAAATATTCGTGAATGATATGATGTACACATTCAGTTGATATCTTTAGAGTGTCTGCTATTTCATTCAATTTTAATTTACGGCCATTCAAAATCGTTTTGTGATTTTTTAAAATGTTTTCGTCGGTAACAACCTCTTTTGGGCGTCCACTGCGTTCACCGTCTTCGGTGCTTATTTCACCACGTCTAAACTTAGCGTACCAATCCTTGATAGTTGATTTTCAGGGGCAGTGTCCGGAAACTCGGCACCAAACCAAGTTTTTGCTTCAACTGTATTTTTTACATTGATACATTGACAGATGTCAAGTTTATATAAGCATCTTTTGAGGGTTAGGGCTAACAAACATGTTAGCTAACATGTTAGAAACATATGGGTTTAATTATAGTAAAGCCATCTATGTGTCAGGCTGCGAACTTTTCAGTTGACCTGTTATATTTTAATATAACTGATGGTATAATTGATTATCTAACTGAAAGTTTAGGTTGTCTTTTTAAAAAAAAAGATGCTAAGATAAATTAAAATTATAATTAGTGAATCTAGTGGTAAAGGACGCTTTATTGTTCTTCTGTAATAAGATATATTATTACCAAATATATTAGATTAATGTAATAGTTATATGTTTCGTATCGACAAACAAAATTTTAAAATCGATGTACTGGGACAACACAAATTGGTACAATTTATCTAACGGTTGTATTATGTGTGTGGTAACATATAGACAACAAAACGAAGACAAACTTTTATATGTCTCGCGTTTTTTGATCAAAAAGCGAAAAAGGTGATTCAATTCATCAGTTCATGATGATGGTTCCACTCGGATCGGCCTTGGCATTCCTGGTAATGTCTTTTAGACGGTCTTTATGTAACATGTACGTGACTACAGTATCAAAAAATCGGAATTGATTATAATTGCCCATGCAGACGGTAATCATCTGTTGTAAATTTGTAATGTTGAAGCGCATCTTGATGTTACGAAATAAATAATTCAGGTACTGATTGCAACCTAAGCAGCTTATGGTAATAAGTGCCATAAAGTTAGACTAATTTAAAATGTACTTAATTTTATTGGTCCTTAGAAACAAATGTTGATTTAGAACATTACGTTTATGAACATTTAGAGCCTAATATATATTAATGTTATGTGTTACAAACAAGCACATACACTGAACTTGATTGAATTGGAAAATGAACTTATGATAATTTTAAGCTCCATTAAGCGATCTTCTGTATAAAATATTATCTTAGTTGTTGGTCCTATTCTAAATGTTATTTCAAAGTCTATATATATCCTATAACCAGATCAGATAGTGTTAGTCTTTTAAACTACTTTTTGTTTGATTCTTAGTCTTATTAGTGGGCAATAAGTATTTGTTATGTTTATATTATATATAAATGGCATGTAGAAAATCACTCATCATTAAGTGATCTCCTGTACAAAATACTATTTTAATTAATTAGTATTTTAAAGCTTATTCTGAAGTCTATATATGTCCAATAATCAGATCGGATGGTAATAGACGTTTTAGTCTACGCACTTCACTTCCACCTCGCATATTTAGCTGATTAGCGAGTACATTGGGATGCACTGATACATTTGCGAAGTACTTTACACAAACACGATGAATTACACTCGTTATTGGTTCTAGAAGAATATCGCGTTGTATCACACTGAAACATAGTAAGGAACATTGGCAATGGTACGTAACCCTTTATTTTGGAACCGTTATATGATGGATATATTCCGGTTGCTAGTGGTTCCCCATAATTGTGTTCCATACGACCAAATAGGCTTGAGTATAGTGTAATGATAACTTAGATTTGCGCCTGATAAGCCAATACATTTGGTAGAGTTTAAGTCCAAGTTTTTTCCGTTTTGTGAGTATGTGTTTCTTCCAAGTTAGGTATCGATCTAGATGTATACCAAGATATTTAACATCCTCTACTTGGGATAGTTGACAATTATTGATATTCACTTGTGGACATATTTCTACGCAGCATAAAAGTTATATGACTGGATTTTGTTTCGTTAGCTTCTACATGCCATCTTTTCAGTCACATTTGTACTTGATATAGGACTGCTTGTAGGTTCATTGATGCTATGGCTGGATCTTCATGAGAGGCTAAGACTACCGTGTCTGCGTATGATGCCGCAGCGGTTATTTTTGATGATCAGATGATGTACAGAAGATATAGTACTGGACCCAGTACGTTACCTTGCGGGACTCTTGAATAAATTGCCAGTAATTCGGTATGTTTATCGTCTTCTCTTAGTGTAAAATGGCAATCTGTGAGGCAATATTTTAGAAGCCCATAATCTGGATGAGAGAGATGTTTCTTTAATTTAACATGCAATCTCGTATGCCATACTTTATCAAAGTTAAAGGACTTAACAAAAATATTATGAATTACACTTCTTATGGGCTCCAGAGGCATATCGCGTTGTATTACTTCATTAGATACATAGTACGGAATATCGACAATGACACTGACAACACTTTGTATTAGAAGCATTGTATGATGGCTATATTAAACTTGCTAGCAGTACTCTATAGTTGTATTCCACATGAACAAACAATCTTAAATGTTAAATCATTTAGCATTATCCTTGTTATCTATTGATAATTTGGACTTATGTTTGGTACTGTATAAGTAAATATATTTGATATAGTTTAAGTCCAAATTGTTTTCGTGTATGTGCTTGTAAAGTATGTACTCGTATGTGTAAAAATCTAAGTTTGATTATTTTTTACTTATTAGTGACTTCCTTATTTATTTTTTGAAGTCGGTTAAATTTTTTCATATATTTTGTTTTTCTCCTTTAGTGTTAGATAATTGGTCAATAAATTATGCAGTTATTTTTATTAAATATTATAATGGGTAGGCTAAGTAAAGGTGCAGCCCGTCTGAGGAAACATATGAATAAAGAAACAATGATTGAAAATAAGGAACGCTTCAGGCCCCGGGGGGTTAGACAAATATTCTAACCAAATTAGGATAAAAACTAAAAGTCGTCGCCCCGCCGGGAATCGAACTGACGGCCTCCGAGTGTATGCTGAACGCTCTAACCACTACATTATAGAGGCAGCTGCCTACAGTATTTTTACGGCTTCTCATATGATATGGTTAGTGCTTAAAAAGCAAACTAAACGACTTTTGTAATGAACGAGTTTGGTAAGAAAACCGTTACTAAAAATGCCTCAAAAATCTTTGAAGGTTATAGTGGTCTGGTCCCTGCTTTCATTATTAGCTTACCTAAATAACTTATAATAATAAGTTTATAATTAGTTCACTATACGTACGTCCTCATAATATTTAAAGAAATATCCTCTTGACTGTTGAGGAGTTGTGTCTTCCGTCATATCAGCTCAGCAATAACATTATACATAAATATCTGATTAATTTAGATGAAAAAATATGTGAAAACATTGTACGCGCCTTTGAAATTTGAGGGTTTCTCTCGATGTCCCCGGATTCCATTATCAGATTCTGACTTGGTTCCAATAGGACCACTTCGAAAATGCACTCTTTTGAATAAAAAAAGATGTTTGAAAATCGGTCCATAATGTTTGTGAATTATAGCATTTTGAGTGAAGCAACTTTTGTTATTGTGAAAAAAATACATAAAAACGAATTTTGAGTGCTGACAATATATTTTTTTGAAGGGAAAAAATACAGTTGAAGAAAAAAATTGGCTTGATGCCGAGTTTCCGGGCACTACCCCAGAAAATTCAACCATCAAGGATTGGTATGTTAAGTTTAGACGTGGTGTAATGAGCACCGAAGACTGTGAACGCAGTGGACGCCCAAAAGAAGTTTGTACCGACGAATACATTAAAAAAATATCAATATCAATATCAATATCATAAAACATTTTATAGAAACTTGTATGTTACTGTATTATCAATTTAACACATTCATCGAGTAAACATTTCTTCGCAGTCTCGTTTATCCGCCAAGACGTCTACAAAAACATCTAATGTCTTGATGTTAAATCTCAATCGGGCTCATCTAGCCAAGTCAGATTTCACCCCAACAAATTGCTTCTTTAACGTTTCTTTCTTTAATGATTAACTACTAGATTTTACGATTGCTACGTGCTTAATGGAAAAAGTGAAATCATCCACGATAAATCTCCCTTTACGATCGGCCATTTTCGTTTTTCAACCATATTAAGCGGCACCGGTTCGTAGTAAAAATATCATATTTTTTTCCTCGTCTCCTTCTCCCCCGTCACCGCCGCCACGTCTCGCACTCCAGGTCTTTGGCGCGTACGTGTTCCTCGCGAATTAATCTTCGCGATACTTCTTAATCGGTCCGGTGTAGGTGGAGATTTGTCAGTGATAGAATAAAGGATGATAAATACCGAGCGCTTAGTATCATTTAAAATTAACTGATACATAAATAACTGAATAATCTCTTGTACGGTGGTCACTGGACGCGTCGTCTGAATATTATATATTCATTAGCGCGTGAATATCCGCGAGTTCGGCCTTCTCAGTTATACGGGGTGTCACAGAAGTTATCTTTTGCGATTTCTTGATCGATTTTTTTTAGTGTTGGGAACTATCGACTGAAATCGACTGTCGACTGTTTAGTAATTGACTACTTTTTACTATCGACTGTTTCAGTCGACTGTTTTCAGTCACTATTTTCGGTCCGAATCATTTTGTTACTATTTACTATCGACTGTTCCAGTCGTGTACTTTTAGTTACTATTTTTGGTTCTACTAGTTTCATTTGACTGATTTTTAACGTTCTGGCTCTGTCATCCTAGCCGCGACCTTGGCAAAAATGTACCCAATTTATGATTACATAGATTTATATGTAATGTATATAGTTTTATTATGATGTTTTTGGTAGTTTGCTTGTAAACAATAATATATTGTATATTTATATAGCAGTATTTTGGAATGATATTTAAAAAAATAAATAAAAAAATTATAAATAAATAGTCAAATACTTTTCATTTATTTTATGGCAATAATAGGTTTACTTTGTCGATTTTTGTTAAACAAAATATTTCCATTCAATAATAAATAAACCATTTACTTTATTTGAAAAAGCTCTAGTAATTATTGTGGGGTCATTTTTAATTATTTCATGAATTAGTTTTTTTTCTATGATTAGGTATATGTTTAATTTTTATTTAGTATTTACGGTTATTGTACATCTTGAGTTTTTAGGTTTTGTTTATTGTACTGTCTATATTTATTATAGTATATTATTTCAAAATAGCAATTAACATATTAAAATACGATAAAACATTTGTGGGGTGTTATTCCATTCCATAGAAAAATTTCATTTCTTTGTACAGATCCACAGAACATTCAAATATAAAAGTAATTCTACTTCGATTAAAATAAAATTATTAATTGCATGTTTATAGTATTCAGTAATTATTTTTTTCCTTTTCTTTTTTAAAGTTAGTACGTGAAGAAATATGTACGTCTCCGTTTCGTTTATACTACCGTTGGAAAACATAAAAACACTACTTCAACCAATTATCTCCGTCCTTTCCTCTCTCACAATTTATAGAAGAATGGGTTCGTACATCTTCGACTGATATTACGAATAGAAAAAAAAAAACTGTCGAACCGTGCATTTGACTGAAAATAGTAATTAGTATTTTCAATCGATAGTTTTTTGACTATCGACTGTTTCGACTGTTTTCAGTCGATAGTTCCAAACGCTAATTGTTTTCAATATATTAGTTAAATAGTTCTGCAAGAAGCTGTTTGAGTATTTGAAACCGACTTTTATGTATTTTGATATGCTGAAAACGAAAATAATATGGAAAAAATCGAAGACACTAGGACTTGATTTATTGTATCAATACTGAAGGTTTAATGGATGCATTTAAGACCATTTTGTAATATAAATGCCTTCGATAAAAATGAGGATGGGATATTAGCCAGAGATAAACAGAAGAAGGCTACAAGTTTTGAAGATTATATCGAGAGGATACTTCAACCTCATACACTAGATGGCGTTAAATAATTACTCTGCGCCACTAGACAGCAAATGATGAAAAATTCATTTGTCACTTTAAATGCAAAATACATATCAGACTGAGGCATTTATTATTTATCTTATTTATTTGTATAATATAGATCCATCAGCCTCAGGGACTATTTAGGGTCTATTTACAGATATACAATATACAACACATTTACAGTACCAGCTAAAGTATACAATGTTATTACAAGTATGTTGCAAGATGACAGGTATAATATGTAAAAGCATACAGATACATGAATTTATGAATGCTACAGTATAATGGTCGCATAACCCATGACAGTAATAAGGATACAAGCTACAAAAAAATTAAACGAACATGCATGATATTACACGGATGCACAGTATTATATTTCTAGTAGAGATCCTGTTGCGGTTAGAAAATAATACAGCTTTTCCAGGTTCTCCAGCCTAAGATACTGGTCCATCGTCTCTCCCAGGTTGACCAAACGTTTTTGCGAGTTGTATCTTCGGCATTCGATTAGCACGTGTTTGGTTCATAGTGAGGAACCACATTCGACGCACAGTAGTGGACTTCCTCCCTTAATGAGAAACTCAGGCTCAGTTTACAGTGACCAATTCTGAGACGCGAGAATAAGCCTGATGACGTAAGTGGTGTTAAGGCCTTGATAATACTCTTTTTTCACCTCCAAAGCTTGTTGTTTTCTGTTAGATCCCATCTGAGTTGGTCTAGATGTCTAAAGATTCTGGTAGAGTGGAGCTTTATATCTATACTCCAGAAGAGGAAATCTTCAACAAGTAATCCCTCCTTCTTGGCTAAGTAATTCGCTCTTTCATTTTTAATAATCCCAGAGTGCCACATAAGGTGATACTTTCGCCGCTTCTTTCCAATTTAGAGGTTACTTCACGGATAAGCAGTCCTAGCGGGTGTAGTGGTAAATATGGCTTCCATATTTTGTACTGAGGTTAGGCCATACATGGCAAATAGTTCAGCCGTCAATATACATGATGAAGTGGGGAGCCCGAAGGTCCTTCCGACATCACCGATGCAAATGCTGCATGATGCTTGGAATCGTCCGAGAATATAAAAAGGTGTTCAGAATATTTCTCAGTTTAGTATTGACTGAATTGGGTGCTGATACTGCCAGAGTCAGAACTATCCCTTTGTAGATTCCACTGGAGAGTTTGATAGTCATCTGCGACAGTCGCTATGGAGGCAATATATCCTCGGAGGTGTGTATCGGTGGATAAGCCAGCGATTAGCCACTAGAGACTGCATGGAATCTATTGCAAGAGCACCAATGTTGCTCTCTAGAGGGGTTAAATTTGGTGCTTAATGAAAAAACATGTTTATAATAAGACAGCCAGGATTTAAATCTCAAGGAGCTCGAATTTATATTTAATCAAAACAATTCCCGTCTGGTTTCTAGGGAAGGGACTTCGAAGCATTTATTAGATCTATTAGATATGGTCAAAACGAGGGGTCATTTTTGTTCTAATGTTATTGTTTTATTGACAAAGAAAAAATTAAGAATAACAGATATTATTGAAAAAGCCTACGAAAGTAAAAAAGTATTCTCAGCTATATTCTTAGATGTAGCACAAGCCTTCGATAAGGTTTGGCATGAAGGCCTTGTTCATAAACTATAAAAAAAATTACCAAAACAACACAACGAACTTTTAAAATCGTACAATCGTACAACCAGAATGTTTAGAGCCAAACAAGAAGAAGCTTATTCTACAATGAAAGAAGCTAAAGCAGGTGTACCACAAGGAAGTGTACTGGGGTCAATGCTTTATCTACTCTTCACTTGTGATATACCACAAATGGAGAATATTACAATATTACTCAAAATTACAACAGGCAAGTGACAATATAAATAATTGGACACAAGCTTGGAAAATAAAAATTAATGAAAGTAAATTTGTGCGTGTGCAGTTCAAGTACAAACAGACCGTACAAGCACCAATAATATTAAATAATATTATCATTTTATATAGCTACAACGCTAAATATCTCGGAATGAATCTTGATGCAAAAATTCCCTGGAAGAAAAGAAAAGCACTACAATTGAAATATAGGAAAATGTACTGGCTAATTGGAAGAAAATCACAATAAGCCGTATATAATAAATTGCTATTATATCAGAAAATACTGAAATCTATATGGACACACGAAGATCAATTATGGGGATGTTGTGCAAATAATAACATAAATAAAATACAATTTTTTCAGAACAAAGTCCTGAGAGGTATTGTGGGCGCACCCAAATACTATAAGACTGATTACCTACATCGAGACCTTCAGATACCCACAGTCAGTCAAGAAATCGAGAAAATTACAAGGGGGTATGAGAAAAAACTCTCATGAGAATATTGAAGCATTGCAGCTTTTGGATACCACCAGAACAGGACACAGTCTCAAAAGAATCAAACCATCTCATCTTGTGTAGTGTTCTGCGCATATAATAAAAACATACAACAGTGAAATGTATAAACATTATTTCACCAGAGACTGAGATAGGGCCGATGGGCCCTCCTAGTTATATACCTAGATTTAAGTTATCATAAAGATAAATTGTAGGTTAGACGGAAACGACTAGTAACAGTGTAATAATAAAATAATTTAAAAAAATCCTTTTTAATCTGAGTTAAAGTGAGAAATCGAGTTTCTCCCATCCCCAAATGTTGTCCAATGAGTTAGGGTAATGGTTCGGCTTAATCGACTGTATGGGGCTGAAGTATTCTCTCGAGGTAAATTTTGCACTCTTCTTAGGATTATTTCTGGCCTGATTTAGATATTTTATCGTAATTGTCATCTAAAGATATGTTAAGGATCTATAAATTAACCTGGTTTTCCTGAAGGAACACCAACGCCACTGAAATACGAATAACCAAATATCATAATCATAAACTTAATGGGCACGCATTAAGAGCTCATTGATACCAACATAAACCCACACCATCCATCGCGTATATAAACGGCAGATATATAAGATATAGAAGCAATGGCGGTAATTTGTCAAGCGGATTCGCGTTATTTGTACCGATCACAGCTGTTTGGACGGTGGAGTGAAAGAGGCGCAATATCCTATGAACCAACGAGGACCAGACGAATAAATCTTCCTTATGTTACCTCATTCAAAATACGGCATATATTTTATTTATTACATCGTCCGCGGATATAGTGGTTATTCTAGTCCCGTCGAAACGAACTCGGATGCTCGACCTGTTCTATAAATAAGGAGTGCGCGCAAGAAATCGCAAGTGAATATTTATAGACGGTTGTGGCTGTTTTTTTGTCGTGAAATATGAGAAATATATGGGTTTGGAGGAAATTTATGTCACACCATCGTTTGTAATAATTTATTTTAAATACGCGACAATGTCGAGAATATAAATTCACTTCTTGATCTCTCTATTTGAACAATGTTTATGATTACCAGCACTGCTAAGGGGGATATTTTCATATCGTTAAAGGTTAAATTTAGCTGTTTTAGTGACGCGGCATCTAAAAACGAAATTGTAAACGCGTTTTTTCCTAAAAGTCTATTCAAAACAAGTGTAAACCCACGTCATCTGAATTGATGTTGCAAAGTTGCCGCAAAGCACAAGTGTTGTAACAAAATTCTAATATAAATAAATATAATTAAACAAAAATGTTATCTAACACAATATACTTCAACATTCTAGTACATTTAATGCATATATTATCGAAGAACTTAAAATCACAATTAATTATACAGCCGCAATAATTTATAGGTTATAGTTTTTTTGTTATATTTACATTGAACTCTTTTCCACACCAACCACGAGGTAGGCGCGTTTTTTATGTAGTGGTATCCCCCGAAGGCCTAATCCACCTAATTAACAAATGTGAGTAAAGAAACATATTTTAGTTTCATTAGAGAGCATTTTACCTTTCCAATTCCATTTTACCAATCATAAAACAACATTCATATAGTTTTATTCAATCACTGTCACTTTCAGTCTATCAAAAACTTGCTCGTAGCTCCACCATTTGTCAATTTCTTCTTCAGTGTGTCCGATCTAGCTTATCCAAACCGAAGGTGTTGTTGTCGACATGAATGTCTATTGTAATAATTTTTTGCAATACCCCATGTCAACTCAATTGGATTAAATATGCAGTGATAGGGAGGAAGACGAAATTCTATATGGCCTTAACATTCAGCAATCGGATCCACTATGTATCTTTTCAAAGTCTTATTTCTAAAAAAGTAAAAGCAACGAAACATTTCGTTTATATTTACCTAGTAATAATTTGAAGTAGTTACTTCTGTAATGTGTTTTTTTCGAAACTTATTTTATGCACTCTAAGCCATTCCTTAATTGCAGCCTTTGTTGATGCACTTGCTGGGATATTTTCCACCAGTGTACTATGATATGGTGCATTGTCCATATCAACAACTGATGGTTCCTCCAAGCTCTTTAAAAGCTGATTTTCAAACTACTACAAGAACAAGTTATGGCTCATTTATCCATGGTAGTTACCCTTGAACTTAGAGGAAAACACCAATTCTGCACCAGGAAAAAAAGCATTCCTGTTTCCAGCATGAAGAACTATATGTGTGCAATGAATTATTAATAAATTTTATGACTAACAAAACCTAATCGATAGTTATTCCAACGTTTACCTTTTTCCATCAACTTTTGTCGTCTTTACACTATATTTATTATAAACTTGCCATGAGTGACCCAATGTACCATTCTGAAAATTCCATGCCTCATCTAAATGTACCAATTGATATAATAATTCTTTCTTGATTTCGTTATAAGTTTTTAAAATTTCTTTAAAAGCAATGCCTGGTAGTTCTATTAGACCCATTCCTAAAAAGAAGAGAAGAAATATTTCCCCAAAAGAAGAGATATAAAATAACTTCTATACCATTTTGGCAACAAGAAAGCAAACCATAGATAACTAATCTTGCCCGTGTCCAAATGTTCGTGACAAGACCAGTAGCGATCACTCATAATCAAATTGTTGATGTTATCAATCATTATATAATAAACCGACTTATTTAAATTTCCCAATAATTTGTAGATTATACAGATTGTTAATATCCTGTATGATTAATATGTCGTTAGGATTTATAATTAATTAAGTATAAGAATTAATTACCATTATTTAATAATTAATTTAATAATATAATTGATTAATTATCGATTCGAAATAATCAATTATTTTGTAAAGTAAGAAAGTGTTGAAAATTATGTTTTGTTAATCATATGTAAATACATTAATTTATAAAGTAGCATAATTAGATACTGGATAGGAAATCTTTGAATAATTTTTTTTATTTCTAAATCCTTCTCTTATCGTCCTATAGGCCTGTTACCAGTGATCTCTAAACTATTCGAAATACTATACATTAAGACACTTAAAATAATCGCAGAAGAGAGAAATATTATTCCAGACCATCAACTTGGCTTCCGTAATAAATACGGAACAACAGAACAAATACATAGATTAGTCAACCAAATTAACAAAAACTTAAACGATAAAAAATATTGCTCCGATGCATTTCTCGATATTTCTCAGGCCTTCGACAAGGTTAAATTGAAAATTATTTTGCCTTATACGCGCTTTCATCTGCTGAAATCATAACTCACAGACAGACATTTTATTATCAAACAGGGTGACGAATACACTGACCTACACCCAATATATTCGGGTGTTCTTAGCCCATTGTTATATCCATTGTATATAGCTGACCAAACGACCTCAAGAAACACTACTGTTGCAACATATGCTGACGATACAGCGGTTTTAGCATCACTCGAGGATCCAATATCAGCCAGAAGAAACCTCCAACGTCATCTTAACAAAGTCCAAGTATGGCGTATCAAAGCAAATGGCACTAAATCTAAACATGTGACATTCACCCGTTGTAGAAGAACATGTCCCTCAGTAAAACTGAATACTCATGAACTTACGCAAGCAGACAACGTTAAATATCTGGGAATGCATTTCGATCGACGTTTGACATGGAAAAAAGATATAGTGACAAAACGCAAACTGCTTGGGCTTAAACTAAACCAAATGTATTGGCTGATAGGGCGTAAATCTAAATTATCATTAACTAACAAGATTTTGTTGTATAAGTCAATACTTAGGCTCATTTGGACCTATGGTATTGGACTTATGGTATAGTGGGGTACTACTAGCAAATCTAACATAGATATCCTCCAGCTGTTCCAAAATAAAGTATTGCGAATCATCGTCGATGCCCCATATTACGTGTCCAACAAACAGACTCAGCGCAATATCCCCATAGAACCCATAACGAGTGTGATTCGGAGTGTTAGTGCGAACTACTCTGAAAGACTATTAGTGCATTCCAATGCACTCGCGAAACAGTTAAATGTGCGCGATGACAGTGTGGTGCATAGACTCAAACGCAAACTACCATACGAACTTATTAACAGACCCATAGAGTGAGCTTTGATAATCTCTAGAATAAGCTAGAATGGTTGTTAGAATCAGTTAGAATTTAACATAATTTAGAATAGTATCCAAACTAAGATTTATATTATAAATTGTTCAGCAGAACATTTCATTTCATATAGCTGAAATCATATAATGATACTTTAATACGTTCTAGTAGATTAATTAAAAAATTCTAAATCCAAAGATCCTACAAGGGGATGGGATGAGCTTTCCTAAAATAAAGCTTTTCGACAAAGTTTGAATCTACTTCCTTCTGAGATTTGGGGATTATCTTGGGTATTATTGTTGAATAACTAATAAAAGGCGCAACGAAATAACCTTCTTAAGTCGCTACGAATAATTCCAACATCTAATATATTTTCTAAACAAAAGGAAGTGATAGAATAACAATACTAATCTAATCAAATTTCATTCCATAAAATGAGTTAGCCGATATTATTCAGTTTCATACAAATCGCTATGATTGATAACGAGCTTGATTAAAAAATAATTAATACATCCTACTGTTAGGAGCTACTATTGATAATTAGTCGACTGTGATTAATGAATAATAATAGTGGTTGTAAAGTAGCTTGATTGTAAAAAATGCCGATCATTTAGCTTCTAAATTAAAATTTTTCTTGTATAGCCTAGCTGAATTTTAATCATTTCATTGTCGGTAATTAATCTAGCATAGTAATTATGGTATATAAATTGAGAGTAATTATATTTTTTATATTCGTAAAGGCATTAGATAATCTATGAAGTTGTATTAATTTTAAATTACATTTTGATGCGATTTTGAGGTTTTGTATATGAAAAACAGACAGAAAAAGCTTAAAATAATTTAGAATTGATTTAGTTGAAAGCACTAACCAATGATTGAAACAAAGAATTTGTTTGTTTTGTAAAAATGATCAGGTTACAACATCTAACATGTCTACATTTACAGAAGCACTCGGTGTGTGAATAAGTCAAAACCAATTCAGAGTCTTATCATGAGAATGTATTAATAATGTTGGATGTAATCATGTGATATTGATACCAGGGTTGCCAATGCTGATTTCCCACCGATTCGACTAAAAATTAGTTTAAGAAATGAAATAAGTCTCAACCCTTCTTTCAGTCATCAATCTTTTCATGAAGTTCAAGCCCATGTTGATCAAAATCTAGTTTAGCATGAGTTACCCATTCGTCATCTAATTTCTGTGCTATCACAGATTGATGAAGCACTGACATCCGTGATTTAATCGGCAGATGTTGAGCTTCTGAATAGTATAATTTAGAATCCATTTGGTTGGCAGCACTAAAGCATATTCTTGGCATATTCTTTAAGAATAGTGCTACAATTGCTACAAGTGCTACAATTGATAAGCTCGAGGTACATTTTTAACTTTTTTCAAATTTGCCATACTTCCTCCAGCTTTTAATCGAATGTACATTTCTTCTTAACCTAGAAAATGTTTTGAAATAATTATGTATAGTCTGTTCAATCAAACAGTGATTTCACGTCATCTGTATTGATGACGTCAAAACGTCGCAATGTTGCCGCATTAACTCTGTGTTATTTCAATTTGGCTTTGATATATAAAAAAATCTAAATTAATAAATTAATTATACAAAAATACTGTCATCACATATAATTTATTATAACATTATATTACATCTAATGCACGTAACAAATTTAATAGTTTGTAGTTTAGGGTTGTGTTTTATTATATTTACATTCAACTCTTTCCACACCACCTATAAGTCAGAGTTCTAGGCGCTTTTTATAAGTAGTGGTATTCCTTGGGAGCCTAATACACCTAATTACTTTCATTAAAGAGCATATTTACCTTTTACGCTTAGTTCTTGTTTATTTAGTTATAGTGTTCCCTTGTAAAATCATTTTAATGTGTTTGTTCTTTTACCATCTGTATCTTTCATGAAAAAATATGTTTCATTACTGCACTCTCCCTAATTTATTTGTCATACCTACAAAATTGTTAGTATTCTTTCTCTCCTTACACATTTTAAGCAAATGCTCAGGTATATTCTGAATAATTACACACATATCTGGGGATAAAAATAATTCACACTCTACAATAAGATTTCCTATAGTTATTGTATATTAATTATATACTCACCTTTAGTTGTTTCTACTCTCATCACCCTTTTTCTGTTTCTTGAAAATTGTCAGTATTGAATCACAATCTCATATTGAAAAGGTTTCATGGAAAGTAAAGTGAATAACTAAGCTATTAATTTCCAATCTATATAAAAATTTGTTCGCAATTCCATCTTTGTCAATTTCTTCTTCGATGTGTCTGATAGAGTTCATCCAAATGAAAGGTGTTATCGACTTTTCTTATTTCGAACATGAAGAACAATACAATTAATTATTAATAAATATTATGACTAATACAATATAATCAATTGTTATTACAAAGTTTACCTTTTCCATCAACTTTTGTTGTCTTAACACTACATTTATTGTGATCTTGTCATGAGTGATCGTTGGGTTGATTGGTCCTGTTCTGAAATATCCGAGTTTTCTTTGATTTTTTTCAAAGTCCTTAAAAATGGTATTCTCTTAAATTCTGGAAGTGCCATTAGACGACCTTTTCGTTGATTATATTTAGACTGTTTAAATCCTATATTACCCAATAGCGTATGAAGAGATGTTCTATATCCCTCAAGGTACTATCCAGATTAACAGTTTCCTCTGAAATAATTGTATTAAATTATGTTTATATTGAAAAGATTACTCACTGTGTTTTATACATTTCATATGTTTGATCTCTGATAGAGTTAACATCAAGTTGATCTTGATTGGTCATCCGCGTGGTATGAGGAGTGTTTTTTGGGTGAATTCAATTTTTCATTTAAGATATTTTAGTGACCTATACTAATATTCAGTGCAGTTGCAACAGACTAAAAAAAATTTCAACAAATACCGTAGCCAACTTAATATTTTACAGTAAAAATTCGAAGTAACTGATTAAAGAAAATCTTTTCTGTCTAGCGTCGACATCTTCTATCAGAGTAATTATAAGCAGCATTATGAAATTTAAAAACAAATTAATATTATTATAATTAATATTTTTAAGAATTTGGCAGACGTTTGACAACCGGACGACTTTTGCAGGTTTATTTGGTTAGATGTTCGAGCGTATCAAACGGCATTGAGCCTCTTTTTAGCTAGGATAAAATGATAAGAAAAATATTGTGTGATTCTAAAACGAATTTGATGAGGTGAGTTCACTGTTATATTGAATAGACTATCGGTATTTGGAGTTCTTGTAGAAGTGCTCACAGCCGGACTATCGATATTAATAGGTCAATTGAAAAGTCCTCGGCCTAACACCTAGAAGGCGCTACTAGACATAAATCCATATGTTTTTTAGTTAACCCTAACTCTCAAAAGACGAGTGTGTAAATTTAACAGCTGTCGAATCATTAGTTTGTAAATTATAGTATTTTGAGTGAAGCAACTTTTGTTATTGTGAAAAAAATGTATAAAAAAGAATTTCGCGTGTTGATAAAATATTGCTTTTTGAAGGGAAAAAATACAATTGAAGCAACAACTTGGCTTGATGCCGAGATTCCGGATACTGCCCCAGGAAAATCAACCATCAAGGATTGGTATGCTAAGTTTAGACATGGTGAAATGAGCACCGAAGACAGTGAACGCAGTGGACGCCCACAAGAGGTTGTTACCGAACAAAACATTTAAAAAAATCACAAAATAACTTTGAATGACCGTAAATTTATACTGAATGAAATAACAGACACTCTAGGTATATCAACTGAACGTGTACATCATATCATTCACGACTATTTGGGTATGAGAAAGCTCTGAACAAAGTGGGTGCCGCGCGAGCTCACTTTTGACCAAAAACAACGACGAGTTGATGATTCGGAGCAGTGTTTGAAGATTATCAAGCATAATAAATCCGAGCTTTTGCATCGATATGTGCAATGGATGAAACGAAGCTCCATCATTTCACTCTGAAGTCCAATCGACAGTCATCCGAGTAGACTGCACACGATGAACCCATTCCAAAGCGTGGGAAAACGTAACACTCGGCTGGCAAGGTTATGGCGTCTGTATTTTAGGATGCGCATGGAATCATTTTCATTGACTACCTTGAAAAAGGAAGGATCATCAACAGCGACTATTACATAGCGTTATTGGACCCTTTGAAAGATGAAATCGCCGAAAAACGGCCGCATTTTAAGAAAGTGCTGTTTCACCAAGACAATGCACCGTGTCACAAGTCAGTGAAAACGATAGTAAAATCCATGAATTCGGTTTCAAATTGTTTTTTTACTATTTCAGTGACTATTTCCTATTCTCACATCTCAAAAGAATGTTCGCTGGGAAGAAATGTTTGTCGAATGAAGAGGTGATCGCCGAAACTGGGACCTATTTTGAAGCAAAGCACAAATCGTACTTCAAAAATGGTATCGAAAGGTTGAAGGGTCGCTATAATCAGTCTATCATCCTTAAAGGGAATTATGCTGAATAAGGAAAACTAATTTTGCCAATAAAATTTGTTTTACTATGATGGGCCGGGGATTTCTCAATTGATGTTATGTCCATTAGTTTTAGACATTCTACATTCTATATTTTCTGTATAACGCTCGAACAAGCCGATTACACCGTACAAAACGCGTTTACATTTTACTAACTGACACTGTTACGGTTTCAATAATTTGCACCAAAATAGTACGGGTTTTTTCCATGCAGTACACAACCCGGTTCCTTGTCGTCCTCTTCGAGATATTTTTGCGATTAAAAGCCGATCTGCCCACGCGCTAAAGTGCACACCTGCGTAATAACATTATAAAACAAAACGAGACATCAAAGAAGATGCTGGGTGAATGAAGGGGGACGCCATTTCGTCGATAACATCGCGTCATGTCAACCGCACGATTTAGTGCATAGAAATGTCGCTATCCGCTATGTAAATTCGGTAATAGGCCATCGTAAAAATTTAACAACGACTCTTTGATCAGAATATTAAACCACCGATCTCAATTTATTACGCCTTATATGGGATGCGCCGCTACGTATGTGAACGTTGGAAATTAGGATTTCTTGATGATGATGACCCGATGATTGTCGCGCGCGTATCTGTGGTGTTCGTCAGGTGGAATCATCGGTATCGGTATCTGATTTACGCAACTGTTTCTCCGTAAATAACGTTGATATCATTGGGACGTTAGTTAAAATTAAATTACGAAGAGATTTGGTAATATGGTGATTATTTTTGCAATTTTAATTGAGTTCAGAGTTCAAATGCATGGTAAATATGGTAAAATATAGTTATCAAAACTATTACGGCTGGAGTTTGATAGGCAGTAACATGTAACCACTCCTGCATCTGCTTTATACTACTGATGACATCCCTACAACAGGAACAGTACTTGGGACATTTGCTGACGACGCAATCATCATATCAAAAGATACATTTCGGTCTAGAGCTACTGAAAAACTATAATTGGCCGACAGTTTTGCGCTTTAGTGAAAAAACAGAAACCTAATTATATCACTAGACGGATGCCCGATTCCTCAAGCAAAATCACCTAAATACCTCGGCATCCGTCTTGATGGTAGGTTAAATTGGAAGCATAATGACAAAAAACAGCGCAAATTAGATTCTAAGTCAAGCAATTGAACTGATTAGTTGGAAGATACTCTCAACTTGGCTTAAAATCAAAGATATTGATTTAGATATCAGTCAATCATAAATCCAATTTGGACCTGTGGGTTGTAAAAAACAAATTTCTACGATTAATTACCAATGCTTGTCGCTACGTAACGAATGAAGAGCTACACGATGACCTATAAGTCAAATGGATACAAGAACTGATCCAAGATATCGTCTTAAATAATCCCGTACTCGCTTAACTTGTGTATTAATGCAAGTACAACGGAACAATAGTAATAAATTAATTTGTAAATTAAGATTGTACTAAGCATATCTGATAAAGATGTTATCAAAAGAAAAAAACCTAAAAAACATAGTATTTTCAAAGTTATTTTGTACTTACGCCATCTAAATTTGTGACATAAAGACGTCGCAATGTTGCCGCATCAACTCTGACTTTTAGTTCAGTTTGGCTTTGGCATACAACAAAATTCTAATCTAAATAAAATAATTGAACAAAAATTTTATCAAATATAATTTATTTTAATATTATAGTATGTCTGAAAATTACAGTTAATTATACAGCCACAATAGTTTATAGATTACAGTTATAACCTCTTATCACTATTGCTTTCAAGAATATTGCATACGTCTGACAACCGGGCGACTTTTACAGGCTCACTCCTTTATGTATTCATCTAATTAAACAACATTTTGTCTTTTTTTAACTAGAATAAAATGAGAAGGAAAATATTGTCTGATTCTAAAACTAATTTACAAATTGCGGCAGATCACACACATCTTGATGACGTATATACGAAAAAACTTTGAATAGACGTTTTATATTTCGTTTTATATAATTCGTGTTAATGTTTCATGTAAAAAATATCATTTCGATTCTTCTTGGGTAAAATAATATATTGCCTACCTAATGAAATAAACATTTATACGTTAAATTTCATATGAAACTTTACTTTGTAGAAAATCGGTACATTTGTTGAGGTTCAATTATTTCTTAAATAGTTTCGTCGTATAAACAGACTCTTAAATACGACAATATGTGAAATGTTAAATACGAATAGATACCTTCAAAATATTATGTATTAATAAGGTGCTAAAAACAGGATAGTATTGTGGGGCTGTAAAACTATAAACATTATGATTTTTTGTTTTATAATATGTTTCTAATTATAATGGAAAAAACTTTTCTAAAAATCTTCTGAAACCATCTCAGAGAAATTAACATTTCAACTTGATTCAAAGGAATCAATATTTTTTTACCTTTCTAATTTTCTTAAACTCATGATATATGTCAATTATAAGAAACGTCTTTTTTATTTTATATAATATTTCGTAAGAGTTTTGCGACTGTCATCAGGTAATTCTTTCAGTTCATGTGGTAATTCTTCTATCCTCGACTATTGAGGTATGAGAAATGATGCACTTTTAAGTACAATGTTAAGTAACACTTAATGCAGGCCCATATCTGTCTCCAACTGGAATAAATCTTCATAAATTAATGTTTGAAATCTCCTATTTCAATTCTTTTGTGCATTTTTTACGTTCTTTGTCATAATATAATGATAGAGTGAGGTAATCCGGTATCTTTTCTTTGAATTTCGTTTTTCAGCTTTATATATATACTAGCGACCCGCCCCGGCTTCGCACGGGTGCAATGCTGATACTAAATTAAATACACTACAGAAAAAATATGAACGTTGTATATAAAAACATAGCGGCCCGCTCCGACTTTGCACGGGCATAAAATATATATGCCTATGTCACTCAATGAAAACATGATTAAAATCGATCCAGTATTTTTGGTTCATTCATTACTGCCCTTGGCCCGCACGCATTAAATTTGGAGTAAAACAATTCCTCTTCCCCTATACTTACTATGAAGATTTCCTGCTATCTTTGGAATATCTAAATTCATAAAATTTTTATTACATTACACATTTTTAAACGCAAATTTTAAATTTGTAATATCTCCGAAAATATTTGTTTAATTTACATGCTGTAAGGAACCATATTGATCTATATTAATTGCACACTGTATTTAAGGTACTTAATTCGATAAGGATTAATGCCGTATTGCTTAAAATAGCTTCGTAAATAAGCCATTTTCTCACGTAAAAAGTAAACAATAAAAATGGTTAATGTGGGTTATCCCTAAAAGATAAACATATACCATCACGGACTTTTTTGTAGACCTTTTTATGGTGTACAATACTGTAGTACATTAATTTGATCTAACTCGTAGGGTTAGGCAGCGTTTTTGCTAATTGCTAAATAAGCCTAAAAAAATAGGTTAATTTACGACATCACGTTAGAAACCTCTAAAATTAGCAATGTTGCCTTAGTATATTATGCATGTATTATACATATAAACCTTCCTCTTGAATCACTCTATCTATTGAAAAAAACCGCATCAAAATCCGTTGCGTAGTTTTAAAGATTTAAGCGCACATAGGGATATAGGGACAGAAAAGGCGACTTTGTTTTATACTATGTAGCTTTTCGCATAAATGGGAAGCGCGCTTGCAGGGCAGCACTTGGCCAATTTCGAAGAAGTTAGAAAATTGCTCGATAAATGGGTTTACTCAAAGAACAAACAGTTTTTTTGGAATGGCCTCCATCATTTGCCTGAAAGATGTGCAAGAATAAAATGGCCATTACTTTGAATAAATACATTTTTCCGTTTTCTTGGAATCTATATCATAAAATTCTATAATTATGTATGCGTAAAAATCATCCAAAACTGTTCAAGGGACGTACATTCTTATGTCGTTCTCGAAGCCGCCTGTTATCTTTAATTAGGTGCCGTGTGTGTGTATGTGCGCGAAGAGCGACCGATTATCGTACGATCGCGGAAAATCGTCAGAAAAATCCGTAGTCTCGTGCGCAGGTTTGAACACCGGTCGGCCGGTGACGCTGGATTGTGACAGTGTCGCGGTCTTGTCGATGGTAGCGCGACGGCAGCTGAATGGACCACTTGGACGTTTCGAATCCGTGGGAATCCGACGACGAGCAGTTCGAGGAAATAAAATTGCGAATATCGCGTATATTGCTCGAGTAATACGTAGCAGTCTGGTAGTACTGATGGAGGTTCTAATACATAGTACCTGTGCGACGCAAAAATATTGTCGTTATATGGGCATACAAATTAATTCTACAAGATTTACGACAAATTATGTCACTGTGTATTAAATAGCATCGGGTACATCTATAACCAACTTCATATTAAATATTTTTTCCAGATTATAGAAAATGTCTGAATGTTCTTACTTCAATTTGAAGAAAAAGGTGACTGAAGGTCATCTGACGCTCTGTGGAGCTTATGACAATCATGCTCCATCGGTTTTAATACATCGCCAATACTGGTTTCGACGTTTTAAAAGTAGTGATTTTGACACCGAAGACAGAGAGCGTTCTAGATAGCCAAAAAAAATTGAAAACGAGGGTTTGAAGATATCACTCGATGCCTTCAAGTCGGGCACTGCGCAAAAGACAACCGGTGCACTAGCAAAGATACAATCATTTTGATCTTTAGCGTACCAATGGTCGATTACAAGTGAAAAAACTTGTAAAAATGCTTAGAAACATTAAAATATGAGGTGCTAACAAACAACCCCCCCGACTTATTTACCAGACCTTTCTCCTTCCATTGCTTCCTTATTAGTATTTGTTCAAAAAAATGAGTCGTGACCTGTCTGAAAAGTCGTAAATCGCTTGAAAAGTGTGAAAAATAGCGGCTATCAATGGACACTATTTTGGATAAAATACATTTTAGTGAGTTTTCATAATGATGTCTCACATTTTAAAAAAAATTCTTTAAATCTAAGTTATAGGCCAAATATATATTGTTCAAATTTTGTAACTTTCTTCAGAGTTTTTTTTTAATTAATACTGATTTTTTTAATTATTACAGTGGGCCCAGTGGGCGGTAATAAGATCTTGTAATAGCCAATATATACAACATGAAGTAAATCATATTATATGTAAATCAGAGTAAATCATATGACATGTAGAAAATCACAACTTTAAGTGATTTCCCGTGTAAAATTATTCTAAATCTTACTCTAAAGTCTATAGATGTCCATTAATTATGTAGTTTACTATCATGTCGCAAAATTAGCATGTGGGGTATACCGATACTGCTTCGAAGTATTTAACAAAAACACTCTGAATTTTAGGCTTCAAAAATATATCGACTTCATTAGAGATATTACACATAATATCAGCAATGACACGTAATATTTTATTTTGAAACCGTTGAATGATGGATACATTAGGTGTGCTAATATTACTCCATAGTTGGATTCCATATGACCAAAGTGCAAATTGAAGATAATTTAAAACTGTCATAACTTAATTAAGTTCATTGTCATCTTCAACCAGATTGTTGACAGACAATTTAAATGCGAACATTATTCGTATTGTTTAAACTGTGAGTGCTATAAATATATTTAATAACATTTACCAAAGGGGCATTATATTGAATAGGTTACATACCATATCCGATTTTATAAATAGTACATGATCGAACTTTTCTTAGTTCAGAAATATACCGAAAAACTATTTCTTGTGTATTCATCCTAAATAATGAACTGTAAATATTCAAGGAAATAAAAGTTCTGAAAAAATCAAATGAAATGAATGTGATCAGGTGTTAAGTTATTCACTTAAATGTACTTTCTGTAAAACTTTTTACAATTTTCATCTTAAATCCCTAACATCATGTATGAGACGTTGAACATTTCTTACATTTGAGTTTATGTCATGAATTTGGATTTTTAAATTATAATTTTATGGATATTTTAAATAATTTAATTATATTTGAAGTTATTTTCCGTGAAGCATGTGTGCTAAAGTTTTGTCGCAATGTGGTGTCTAAATCTTACGCGGAACCTACAAGTAAACAATAGCAATCTCTTTGTAATGTTTATATGAATATCTTCATTAACCATCTTTAATCGCATGATCTAAAAGTTACAATTTTTTTTTATTAAGGGTTGGAATGAAAAATGTACAGTATACTAAAGTTTTGTCGCCTAGCGTATGATCCTAATATTAGAGTTTATAAAGTTATATATTTTTTATCGGTATAATTAAAGTTTTTTCTGTTCTAGATGAACCAACTCTGCAAGGTGTGCGGAGAACCCGCAGCGGGATTTCACTTTGGTGCCTTTACATGTGAAGGATGTAAAGTAAGTCTTACCTATATCTTGGTTTGGCCCATTCTTATTTATAATCCTATTTAACTTTTATTAAATTTTTCATAATTGCAGTTAGACCGTACAATATGGAAAAATTATTTTATATTTTACTAGCGACCCGCCCCGGCTTCGCACGGGTGCAATGCTGATACTAAATTAAATACTCTACAGAAAAAATATGAAAGTTGTATATAAAAACATAGCGGCCCGCTCCGACTTTGCACGGGCATAAAATATATATGCCTATGTCACTCAATGAAAATATGATTAAAATCGATCCAGTATTTTTGGTTCATTCATTACTGCCCTTGGCCTGCACGCATTAAATTTGGAGTAAAACAATTCCTCTTCCCCTATACTTACTATGAAGATTTCCTGCTATCTTTGGAATATCTAAATTCATACAATTTTTATTACATTACACATTTTTAAACGCAAATTTTAAATTTGTAATATCTCCGAAAATATTTGTTTAATTTACATACTGCAAGGAACCGTATTGATCTATATTAATTGCACACTGTATTTAAGGTACTTAATTCGATAAGGATTAATACCGTATTGCTTAAAATAGCTTCGTAAATAAGCCATTTTCTCACGTAAAAAGTAAACAATAAAAATGGTTAATGTGGGTTATCCCTAAAAGATAAACATATACCATCGCGGACTTTTTTGTAGACCTTTTTATGGTGTACAATACTGTAGTACATTAATTTGATCTAACTCGTAGGGTTATGCAGCGTTTTTGCTAATTGCTAAATAAGCCTAAAAAATAGGTTAATTTACGACATCACGTTAGAAACCTCTAAAATTAGCAATATTGCCTTAGTATATTATGCATGTATTATACATATAAACCTTCCTCTTGAATCACTCTATCTATTGAAAAAACCGCATCAAAATCCGTTGCATAGTTTTAAAGATTTAAGCGCACATAGAGATATAGGGACAGAAAAGGCGACTTTGTTTTATACTATGTAGTGATAAATTAAATATTTTCCTAAAGTGTTGATTAAAGTTGTTAAATCTACCAAAACTGAAATAATTGTTTTATTTAATAATTTTTTTTGTAATATTATTGTACTAAAAATATGAAAATTAATTATATAAGATTAATATGATTATTTAGCTAAAGTTACTATAATTTGTTGACGAAATTGTAAATACAAATTACGTTATATATACTATCAACTGTTATTTGTTATATTTACATCAATATTACCATATCAGATAATTAATTATATCTAAAAACAACTTGGTGATGTAAAACACGATTGACAATTTTAGTTAAATTAAGTGATAATAATTTGATAATTAGTAAGAAAATCAAGATATAGTACCAATCTCTAATTAATGAAAATATATTTCTAGCACCGTTAAATAATATTTAGGTAATATAACATAATAACTATAATAGAATAAAAAACATATACGTTCTTAGTCTTTTTAGTGTTGTGCTGTCTGGATACTATTTGTATTTGTGTGTTTCAGTGTACTTCTTTTGAAAAAATATTTTTATTTATTCCTAATTCTTTTTGGAGATTCTGCCGTGGACTGAACATGCTGACTGAAATGTGTGCTAGTTTCAATATCCACCTTGTGATATAGAGACAATATTGGTTTTCAACTTTTCATTTTAAGTGGAATTATGGGTATCAAGTCACTGCTTTGAAACAACGTCGCAATTAGCCACAAAGCTAACAACCTATTGATTATAATAGAATTATGAAACTAGATAGGTTGGAGATATCAACAGTCAATGAGACAACAAACCTCAATATTTGTATAGGGTGGGGCAAAACCCTCGCTACCATTTTGATTGCGGTCCATTGCAAATAACCATTCCATTATTGCCACTTAGTGGAAGTTGCGTCAATGGTAGCGGGATTTTCGCCCCACGTTGTATTAACAACGTGCCTAAAGAAATGCGTTCTATGGACGAAAGTATTTCTTCTTGATAAATATAGCACTCGAAATGTCCTCATCAAACAGTTTTCGAGATATATCACCGACTACTTACCACCCGGTAATCATTTAGGACCAGAGACCGTGTCCCACATAGAGACAAGCCTCGATAGCATTAGCAACATGATAATGATAATCAACGACAATTGTTCGAAAATTGGTAACGATCCGACGTTAAAAACCCATTCTGAATAAGGTAGTCGTACATTAAAAGTTGCGCCACATTCGTATGATGTCGAATAGCACAATACAGTCCTTGCGGCTAATAATGAAAACGAGAAAAAGAACAAACGACAATGAGAAAACAAAAATTGGCGTTGACAAATGATCGTCCCGTCTGAATACCGAACGATCATCTAACTAGAGACCGATCGGTTCTCTGTTTTCGACTGTGTAACTTACCAATTCGCGTTTAAGCATACACACACACACACGACCGATAGAGAGCTATCGCCGAACGCTCGTCCCGGTAACGGTGAATCCATCAGGTGGTTTCTCTCGTTAGGATCTCGTATAGTATGTTGAACGCTGATTTATTGTCTTATTATTCGTAGAACGTCCGAAAAAAAACGAAGGTACAATCGTCAAAATTAATTTTTAACGGTGAAATCGAAATGAGCATGTGAATATGTCAATAGATAAGGCATCGATTTAACGCCAAATCCGATTAGAATTGAAATGAAATGAAAGTTGATTGGGGGAAAAAACGGCCAATTACCGACATTGATATATCCATTGTTCGGCGCGTTTTTGACTTGACACGGATTTCGAAAAATTACAAACAAGTGTGTATTCAGAAAGACCTAAAGACCTTTACTATTAAAGATGGTCGAAGAAAATTCAAGGATATACAAGAGATGTAAAAAACAGATATGAACGATCAATCATAGACTATAGTCTATCCAAAGTCGCTGTGAACATGCGTCATCTCAATTTATGACGTCAAACCGGTGTAACGTTTCCGTATCAACTCTGAGTTTTAGTTTATTTTGTCTTTGACCTATAACAAAATTCTAATGAAAATAATATAATATGTTATTAAATATAATTTATTTTAACATTGTAGTACATCTAATGCATATAATATAGAAGGACTTAATCTACAGTTTATAAGTGAGAGTTGTTTCATTATATTTCATTACATTGAATTTTACCTTCTCCATATAATCTATTTAAAGTTATTTTGTACATACATACCTAAATTTATGGCAGTTTGACTTTGACATACAACAAAATTCTAATCTAAATAAAATAATTGAACAAAAATGCTATCAAATATATTTTATTTTAACATTATAGTACATCTAAAAACTACAGTTAATTATACAGTAGTACTACACAATAGTTTATAGTTAGAGTTATAACCTTTTATCACTATTGCTTTCAATAATTTTGTATACGTCTGACAACGGGACGACTTTGACAGACTCATTCGTTTACGTGTTCGAACTAATCAGACAGCCTTCTGTCTCTTTTTAACTAGAATAAAATGAGAAGGATGAATGTCTGATTCTGAAAAGAATTTACAAATTGTGGCAGGTAATACATTAATCATCTTGATGACGTATGTAGAAAAAAACTTTGAATAAACTATAGATCATATTTACCTTTGTATGTCCAGTTTTTTTTGGTTCCAATAATGTGTTTCCTTGTCAAGTCATTCTGATATCACATGTCATATATTCTAACCTAATGTTCATTTATAATTCTGAACAATTATACACATTTGTTATCTATGCACATAAATCGTTCACACTCTACAAGACAACTTCCTATAGTTTTTGTATATTAATTATATACTCACATTTATATCTCTCCGCTCTCCCTGTCTACCGTGTCTTGGAAATTGTCAGCATTGAGTCATGATAACAGATTCCGAAAATTTAATTCAATTGAATAACTAAGCAACATCCCCAATATATGTAACATTTGTTTACGATTTCATATTTTGTCAATTTCTTCTTCAATATGTCTGATCGAGTTCTTCCAAACCGAAGGTGTTATTGACCATTCCTGTTTCCAGCACAAATAACAATATATGTAATGACTAATAAAACTTCGAAATCGATTGTTATTTCAAAGTTACCCCTTGTACATCAACTTCTGTTAACAGCTAAATATATAAATTGAAATAATAAGTTTTCTTCGATTTTCTTATACGCTTTCAGAAATTGTATTATTTTAAAAGCAATGTAACAGTGTAAGAAAGATCAGATCTCATAGCTTTAAGCTATCTATGGATACTTTACACACAGTTTCCTCTGAAACTTAGTTAATATTGACTAAATTACTCACTGTTTTTATACATTTAATATATTTGATCTCTGATAGAGCTACCAACAAGCTGATCTTGATTCGTCACTCCGTGTTGATTCGTATGAGGACCATTTTTATTCGGTGAATCAAAAAATGAAAAATATCATTTTGGAGATATTTTAATGACTATACCCATATCAATATCCAGTGCAGCTGCAATACGCTAAAATATTTTCAATAATAACTGCAGCAACTTAATATTCAATAGTATCAATGCTTACATCTCTAAAAAAATTTATGGAAAGTTGGAGCCTCTATTATCTGTTCTGTCTGGCATCGGCCTTTATAATCAGAGTAATAACAAGCAACGTTTTAAAATTTATCAAAACAAACAAAGCGTTAAAGCAACGTTTGCCGGTTTATACCCTCTTATCACTTTTGTTTTGAAGAATTTTGCATACGTTTGACAACCGGATGACTTTGACAAGCTGGTTCGATTGCATGTTCGAAACATGTCAGACAGCATTGTGTCTCTTTTTAACTAGAATACAATGAGAAGGAAAACATTTTCTGCTTCCAAAACGAATTTACAAATTGCAATAGAAATTCAGTATTATTTTGGAAGAACTATATAGTTATTACATTATTATCACTATTAGCGTTTACTAAAAAAAAAAATATTTTTTGTCTACTCTGTACATAGAATTTATAATGAGATTCTATTCTGGGAAATACTTTAAGATACCCTTCTGGTAAAAAAAAAACTATAGTCAGTACTTAACGTTGTCGGTTGGTATTCCCTATAAATTTGTCTAATCGCAATGCATAACATTGTGCTATAACAATGGGATCATGAGCATCAAAAGCTATTAGGCCTACGTTATAACCGGATGGGTTTAGCTCGGTTGAAAATCTTCAGTCTTCGGTGCCATACCCACGCTCATTAGCCAGCCATAGACTTCAGTGTTTCTCTTTCGGGCAAAGAGGAAGACGGAGACGTTATTGTTAGTTCCGATAAAGGGAATTTAAAGTTTCCTTTATTCGGCCCACATGCATTCGCAAGAGCATATTTCTAATTATTTCCCGGAATGGTAAGATGGAATTTCAATTACAGAAAGATGTCAACGTTTATACATATAATCAGATATTTAATCTTTCTCTCTCTCTCTCTCTCTCTCTCTCTCTCTCTCTCTCTCTCTGTCTCTATGATCTATATATATATATATATATATATATATATATATATATATATATATATATATATATATATGCAATTCAATATTGACACACAGGACCTATCAAAACGTCGCAATGTTGCCGCAGCAACTCTGAGTTTTAGTTTTATCAAAAAAGCTGTGACATAACAAAATTCTGATTAAAACGAAATGATGAAACAAAACTACTATGCATTATAATTAATTTTAACATTACAATATATCTAATGCATATATTATCGAAGCACTTAAAAGTACAATTAATTATACAGCGACACTAATGTATATGTTACAGTTATTATATATACATTGAACTTTTTTCCACACTAGGTTAGACAGAGTTCTAAGCGCTTTTTTATGTAGTGGTATCCCCTTAGTGCTAAGTTCTTGTTTTCTTCGATGCAATGTTTCCTTGTAAAATCATTATGATATTACTATATTTCCAATTAGTTTGTCCTTATATTTAGACCTGTATATGTCTTTCTTGATAAAACTACATTTAATCACTTCATTCTCCTTAATGCATTTGCCATATCTGCAAGACAGTATTAGTATTATTTCTCTCCTCATAAATTTTAACCAGATGTTAATGTATATTCTGAACAATAACAGATATGCTCATAAAGATTTCACACCATATAATACAATTTCGTACAATTGAAGTATATTAATTCTTTACTAATCTTTAGATGTTTCCCCTTTCATCACTCTGTCTTGGTAATTGTCAGCATTGAATCATAAACCAATATTAATTAAGTTTTATTCAATCACTGTCACTTTGAGAAACACCAATCAAGTTAATAACTAAGCTGTTTATTTCCAACCTATCAAAAACTTGCTCAAGATTCTACCATTTGTCAATTTCTTCTTCAATGTGTCTGATCAAGTTCATACAAACCGAAGGTTTTATTTTCGACAATGCCTCTTTGCATAAATCCAGACAGTTTTTGTTTGAATATCCTTCTCGACTTGAATGTCTATTGTAATAATTCTTTGCAATACCCTATATCAACTCAATTGGATTAAATATACAGTGATAAGGAGGCAGATGTAATACTCTGTGGCCACAACGTTCAGTAATCTGATCTACCATGTATCCTTTCTCAGGCTTATTTCTAAAAAAGTAAATTACATAAAATGCAATTAAATATTTCATTTATATTTATCGAGTAACAATTATATATATGTATATCAATGCAAGTACAACGGAATGTTAGTGGTAAATTAGTTTGCAAAATTAAGATTATATTAAGCATATCTAATGTAAGAAATCTTTTTTTCTTAAACCTAGATATAATTGCGTCGCAACACTAGAAATATCAAGAAATATTTAGCCAACGAAAAAAATATAAGCTAGTGAAACTAAATCAGTAAACGTGACAAAGCAATTATGAATTCATTGCGTCGATAAAACGAGCACGTTATGTCGAAGTAATCGCGTTTATATTGAATAAGGCCACTACACAGCGATGGAACCGATTGCTATGAACGATATATGGGTCCGCAATTACGCCAAACATTTACCGATGACCCAGTTTATCATGACAAAAATGTATCTCTGTTTAAGCATGTGGAAAAAACAAGTGGCGATCAACAAAATCTACAGAGGGACTAGAGATTGAAAAATATAGCTTAATAGCTCCAAATCTGTTCGTGTTGATTTTGAGCTAAGGCGAAATGATAAACATCTAATTATATCACTTGAGGGATACCCGATTTCTCAAGCAGAATCAGCTAAATACATGAGAATATATCTCGATGCCAAAACACAGAGCAGATTAGACTCAAAGTCAAGCAATTCTGGTTAGTCGAGTCTCAACTTGACCTAAAATCAAACAGATTGGTTTACCAGTCAATCATAAAACCAATTTGGACCTATGGGGTGCAAATATGGGGTGGCACTAAAACATCAAACCAACTAATAATCCAACGCCCCAAAACATAGTTTTACGATTAACATTGTATTAATCCCGTACTTGCCTTGCTTGTGCATTAATGCACACAGAACAGTAATAACAAAAATTGATTAATGGTCTTATATTTGCCTTATTAATGCCAATCCCTTCGAGAATCGCATATTTCTGCGTGACACTTTAACGGAATCCATCCCGGGGCGAACGGTTAGTAATACTCACGTCAAATAAACATCAGCGTCGTTTTAAATGAATTTTCCTCCGACTTGAGCGCGTAAAACGCTCCGGACAGATAATACCAATAAACAATTGACGGAATATTCGGAATTCGCGGAGCGACACCGATTCCAAACGTCCCGTCGATCAGCCAGAGACCGGCAGAATGTGATCAAAGCCGTCCGTTGGATAAACGGATAGATCTCCGTCATTATTTTGTCAAGACGGATCGGTCGGAACGATAAAAAATGACGATTTTTCCGCGCGCGACGTACAGAAATCGTTTTCTGATCGAGTGAACTCTGAATCGCCACAGAATCCATATTGTAAATTTGTCTAGGCCGACGGTCGTCGAATATCTTAGCGATGCGGTCGTTCGTTTCCCACTAATCGTCCGAGTTTACCTCGTCGGAAATTATCGTGGATGTTTTCCTTATACGTTTGCATACAAAAACTTATTTATTTAATAGTCGGGCGTAATTGCCGAGCGATATATCGTTCATAGGAATCGGTTCCATCGCCGTGTAGCGGTCTTATTCAATATAAGTGCGATTACTTCGCGATAACATGCTCGTTTGATCGACGCAACGAATATATAATTGCTTTGTCGCGTTTACTGATTTAGTTTCACCAGCTTATATTTTTTTCGTTCGCTAAATATTTGATATTACTAGTGTTGCGACGTAATTATATCTAAGTTATACCTTATTTCATGTTTTAAGGCAAAATCTTGAATCACTTTGTATATAAATTTCATTTCGACTTCATAAGCATTGTAATCAATCGTAAAACTTTGTTTTAACTGCGTTGGATTATTAGTTGGTTTGATGCTTTAGTGCAACACCATATTTGCATCCCATAGGTCCAAGTTGGCTTTAAAATTTCAATAAAAAAGACGTTTATCGTCTAAATGACATTACTACCAAAAATACCAAACATAAATATTTGTATCTTTAAATGGTGTAAAAATGCCTGTTCGCAAGACAATCACGGAATAATATTAATATATTTTATTTAAAAAATATTTTGGACATTTTTTAAATATACAATTTAAAAGATTTCAAGTTTATATCTTTTTGGGATTTGGTTTGGTATATTTTGAATATTAAATTTCCTGAATAAGTCAGTTTCTAAGTTAAATAATATAGTAAAAGAAGTTAAATAATAGTTTTATTTTTGTTTAAAACCTTTTCATGAATTATAACTGGCCCAGTCATTAGGCCGTTCTCTTTTGAATTCATTCAGTTAGTCGCAATCAAATTAATGATAAAGAAAAGACAGGTTGACGTTGGATTGACAATCATTCTGAAGTTACTCGAAGCGTTTCTTGATGTAGTTAAGTGGAGTTCCGATAAAAACATCGCAGCTGAAGCTGTAAAGTCGCAAAAGACGGATTGTAGGTGTTCGACCTAGACGATCGCTAGCTAGAAACTATTCGAAGTAAGAAACATTCAAGTTTTGAAAAACTCACCTAGTCTTTGGATTCCCGGCACATACATTACAGTTCAAGGTTTAAGGCCATCAAACGGAGACTAAAGTTGCTGGGAATTAACATAGTTTATTGGAACAGAAATTTGCAGTTTAGACTGAACTCTGAAGTAGAAGACCACTCCGCAGGATAGATACAGTGCTATTTCGAAAATCTTCAAAAGCAAACAAGCGAACGAAGGTATTTTCGATGCTCAAAAACATTTTTTATACTAACTATTATAAGCTCTCCAGACTGAACAACGACTACATAAATCCCTTAGGCCATTTCTTCAGGAGGGGGTGTTTTGTGATAAATAAAAGGTTAAGTCATATATATATATATATATATATATATATATATATATATATATAATTTTAATATTAACAGTATTTACATTTTGGTATTTTCTATTGTAATACGATTTGATGAACAATATTTTAGTTAATTACTGAGGGGTGTAAGAAGAAATTTGATTGTTTCCCAACTCTTGAGCACGCAACATGACAGGTCAATTTAAAAATCCTCGGCCTACTACAGTAAAACATTTTGTTTTGGCAAAATTAGCTTTTTTAATTCAAAATAATTCCCTTCAAGAGTGATACACTGATTATAGCGACCCTCCAACTTTTCGATACCATTTTTGTAGTATGATTTGTCCTTTGCTTCAAAATAGGCCTCAGTTTCGGCGATCAGCTCTCCCCAGCGAGCATTCTTTTGAGATCTAAGAACAGGTAATAGTCGTTGGAGAATACGGTGGATGAGGAAGCAATAGGAGACCCAATTCATGGATTTTTGCCATCGTTATACACTGACTTTTGACGCGGTGCATTGTCTTTGTGAAGCAGCACTTTCTTTTTCTTCAAATGCACCCGTTTTTCAACGATTTCGTCCTTCAAACGGTCCAATAACGCTATGTAATAGTCGCTGTTGATGGTCCTTCCTTTTTCAAGGTAGTCAATGAAAATTATTCCATGCGCATCCCAAAATACAAATGCCGTAACCTTGCCAACCGACTGTTGCGTTTTCCAACGCTATGGAGCGGGTTCCTTGTGTGCAGTATACCAGTTTCGTGTACGCAGTTCTTTCACTCAAAATGCTATAAATCACAAATTAATAATCCGACAGCTATCAAATTTATACACGCATCTTTTGAGGGTTAGGGCTAACTAAAAATATAAAGATTTGTAGCGCCATCTATGCGTCAGACCGGCAACTTTTCAATTGACATGTTTTAGTGTTACGGAAAATACTACCTTGATGATAACTCCTTATGTAGTGGTATATAAGCTTCTTGACTTCTTGTTTTCTAAGAAGTTCTTTAAGCAATATTTTTTTTCTTTTGTCATCTTGTGGCTTCCAACTTTCGAAGCCTCACAAATTCTTAAAATATAGATTAGAATGTTTAACATCTATATTATGGATCCGACAAAGATGCTGCCTAAAATTCAGTATGTATGAATACCAAAATCATTAAATTGTGGAGACACAGAGAAGGCTGTCTTGTTATCGGCTTTAGTTATGCAGCAAGCTCATGGTGAAATATTTCTTTCTCTTGCTACTAATTATGTCATATTACAAACTTGACATATTAATTTACTTTTACTGCAAAATTTTAGTAAAAAGTTTAGTATTTTATTTGTAACAACTGAAACTAAACCTACCTTTGACTCTCCATATTTGTAATTATATCAAAATGCTGAAATGTCAAACTAAAAGACCTTCTTTTTAAGTAAAAAGGAACGTCACAATATAACTTTAAAAACGCCATATCAATCGCTTTAATTGTTAAACAAATAAATGCCCAACGTTTAATCAAAGCAATATGATACATGGCCATTTCTTTTGAGAAACGCTTGGCTTGCAATACCATGCAGTGTTGCCAAATCTAAGGGCTAGATTATATATTGTACTAAATACTAAAAAAATCGTAACTACCCAACAACACATTTTCAAAATAAAATTTAAAAGTTAATGTCGGAAAGTCTTCTTAAATATAGTATTTTTCTAAAATAAAATACATCCATGAAGAAAATAGCGTAGCTGTAAATTTGGCAACATCGACTTTTATCTTTTCGGAATGCGGCGAGTAGATTGCGCCGACGAATATACGAATAGTTCCGAAAGTAGCCGAATCTCCGGACCACGATGATTTTTAATGTATACTAACATATTTGCTAACATATTTTAAACAATATGCCATCGATATTAATCAAAATCATTAATACATCATCTATTATTTGTTATACTCATAAGCAATATTGATTTAAACGAGACATTAATCATATAGTAATAAAATATAATTCCAATTGTACGTCAATTCTATTAATTCTAATAGAATACAACAGCAATTGTCATAGCTAAATTATCACAATACAAAAAGCTGAGCTAATGCTTGTTGAGATTTCTAATAAAATCGAAACGAAGTTGGTGAAAGTTATTGGGTAATAATTTACAAAAATCCAAATACAAATGTAAATTATTCTTACAGCTGTAAGGTAAAATATCGTCTACAATTCATTAGCTGAAGACATTCGTAACCTTGTCAGTGTCTACTTTATTGAATATCACCAAAACTGCTTCATTAGTACCCAATATATTTAAATAATAATTCAAATATGTTAATGGACAACTAACAATAATTTTAACTAATCTGTCGGGTATTATATATTATTTTCAAGAAGAAGAACAAGAAAACGGTGTTATGTGATTGATTTATCCTGAGAATATTCGTTTTTTTTTTAATTTATGAAAGTTAAATTGTTTAAAGTTGAAGGTTAGATAAGGATACTTACATAATTGCTGATGATAGTGTACTACTTGTTACAAGTAATAAATAAGTAACAATATTAAGATAATTGTAAATAGAATTCAAGCTGTTAATAACCTACTGACTGGATGACTGATATGGCGAAAGAATTGAATGCTTCAAAGTTTACACATGACAGTAGTAGATGGTTCTAGAGCTCATATGACACAGCAAAAGGATATATAGGGCTGGACACTGAATGTCAAGCTCGAATGGAAAGAGCATGTTAGAAAGAAAGGGTACCACTTTGTATGAAGCTTTAAATTTATCAAACCAAAGTTTCTTGCATCATTGTTAAAGCCACGTGGTATATTGAAAATATGTTAAGTGTGAAAATTGTGTGATATTTTAGAACTATTTGAAGTACACGAGTAGGACTACATCCTTTAAAAGCTAATTAAGATTATTTTTTAAATCTTGGGTCTGGACTTAGAAGTTGGAGGAGAAAAAAAAATTAGTTTAAATATATTTTCACGCGTAAACAACTACAATAAACAGAATTATTGTTAGTGTGTATACTAAAATAATAAGAATAATGTTTAAAAAAAATTAAAAATCTCCTAATAATGCATCATAACTGAACGAAAAGTTTATAAAAAGTTCATTTTGGTTAAATATAAACTGTAAAGTTTTCATTTTCATAACAGTCTTAAACAGTCTTATCTCAAGAATCGCACATTCTGTATTAAAATTATATAGAATTATTAAAGAACAATATTAAAATTTGACATTAGTTGTCTGTGAGGATAATTTAACAATTTTTGGTGGATATTCCCCTAAGAGCACTTCATGTTACTATACAGTATTCTTTATCTATTGGTTATCGGCCTAAAAGGGAATTTCATCTGCATTGTGTTCAATATAACGAAAAATATATAGTTTCGAGATACTTTGATGTAATATTTCAGATTTTGGATTAGTTTAAATCATCAATATTTAAGTCTTAGTTAGTAATAATTTTCAAGTAGATGGCTAGATGATCATTAGTCAATGTAGCAGCCATAATTTGATGAAATGGAATGCTCACCCTTGTTTTGTTTTTTTATTGATATTCTCATCATTTGTAGTGTTTCTTAGTTTCTCTTGTGCAGTTATCATGGTATAGAATGAAGAGAATAGAAAATCTGGTATTTTAAAAATACTGTATAACAAGCATATCAATTATAGTAATCCACTACTCAACGTAGATCATTTGCATTCATTAAAAAAGAATAATTGGAGGTACTATAATTGAAACACACTCTTTGTTAGTTACCAGAATTAAGAGATTAGTTTATAAGTCAATTATAAAGTTATATAAAAGTATCAATATATTATCATTAGTTTGGTCAGTCAATTTGGGCTTGAGTAGTATACACAGGAATGGAAGTTACAAGAAGAATAGATTCAATATTGTTTGTTGTTGTTTTGAGTAACTGAGAACATGCCCATTAAGAAGATTAACTATAACTGTATGACTACATAGTATAAAACAAAGTTGCCTTTTCTGTCCCTATATCCCTATGTGCGCTTAAATCTTTAAAACTACGCAACGGATTTTGATGCGGTTTTTTTCAATAGATAGAGTAATTCAAGAGGAAGGTTTATATGTATAATACATGCATAATATACTAAGGCAACATTGCTAATTTTAGAGGTTTCTAACGTGATGTCATAAATTAACCTATTTTTTTAGGCTTATTTAGCAATTAGCAAAAACGCTGCCTAACCCTACGAGTTAGATCAAATTAATGTACTACAGTATTGTACACCATAAAAAGGTCTACAAAAAAGTCCGGGATGGTATATGTTTATCTTTTAGGGATAACCCACATTAACCATTTTTATTGTTTACTTTTTACGTAAGAAAATGGGTTATTTACGAAGCTATTTTAAGCAATACGGCATTAATCCTTATCGAATTAAGTACCTTAAATACAGTGTGCAATTAATATAGATCAATATGGTTCCTTACAGCATGTAAATTAAACAAATATTTTCGGAGATATTACAAATTTAAAATTTGCGTTTAAAAATGTGTAATGTAATAAAAATTGTATGAATTTAGATATTCCAAAGATAGCAGGAAATCTTCATAGTGAGTATAGGGGAAGAGGAATTGTTTTACTCCAAATTTAATGCGTGCAGGCCAAGGGCAGTAATGAATGAACCAAAAATACTGGATCGATTTTAATCATGTTTTCATTGAGTGACATAGGCATATATATTTTATGCCCGTGCAAAGTCGGAGCGGGCCGCTATGTTTTTATATACAACGTTCATATTTTTTCTGTAGTGTATTTAATTTAGTATCAGCATTGCACCCGTGCGAAGCCGGGGCGGGTCGCTAGTAATTTTATATAACCAGTGTGGTGGTTCAAAAAAAGTTCACCAAACCAAAAAGTTAAATTAATTATTATAAAAAGCTACTGTTGAAATATATTATATAGTTATTTTAGTTTTACGTAATGGTTGGTTGTTGGAGGTTATTAACTGACCTTTTTTTCGAAAGGAGGTTTTCGAAAATATTTAAATATATTAGCCACCTTATTTTAGCGATCTCAATTTTATTCTCTGTCTTTCACTAAGATAGCACAACTATCCTCCATACTGACGTCATGATGGTTAAGTCTGTCTAAATTGTTGTGAATTTTTGTATGTGGAGTCGGTATAATAATGCAGAATGATTGAACTGAATCGGCTTTATCAATAACACGTGCATATAACTGATACAATACTGTCAGTACTCTTGAACTGAACTTAGCAGCCCTAAATCTAAAAACTGAAAGAACTCTTTAATAAAAGTTCAGATTGGTGGAAGGAATATTTAGGTATTGTTTAACGATAACGCCTCATATCAAGAAGCTGTCAGTGTGAATGAATTTTGTTTCTAACTTAATAAACACTGTCTAATAACCAGTGTAATCTCCTAATTTAGAATCGGCCGACTTCCATCTCCTTCCATAACCCAAATTACTTAATACATTAATTTGTAAATGAAGACTGTTTTAAGCATATGTAAAATGTATCGTAAGATATAATTAATTCTAAAAAATGGATTTTATTGACCAATTCCTAATACTTCTTTGGACACAACGTAGATGTATATACTTTCTATATTCAATGAGCTTTCTGTGTAAACAACTGTTAATTAAAACAAAAAAACAAAGAAAAAAATTTCTCTTCAATTATGTTCGAGTATTATTTTACTGGCACCTACCTCTCAGCAGTGTTCTTGTCTTGATTGGCGATCTTGTCAAACAAGAACGTTAACGAAAATATAGGCATTAAATAAACACCGAAAACCTCTTTTTTCTATCTAGTAATGAGCCAGTTTTTTTTTTCTTTAACAACGCGTCCGTGGTACCATTAGCTTTATTCTCAGCCCGTTTCCACCAGAGAAGAAGAGCGGTAATTCCACGGGAGATGGTCGATTTGTGTTTGTTTTGACACTTTACGGTAACAGCGAAACTATTTTTTTAATGGTTGTAATTTTCTCCGTTTTGATTGTGCGTTTTAGGTCTTCCGGTACCGTACGACTTGGTATGGTATATGGTCTCGTCCATGTTCTACTAATATTACCAGAGCATGTTTTTTTTCTGTTCAAATAGAAAGGTTAAAGATGGCTCGAAAAGCAAACAGTTTGTTTTGTTTTGACGTGTGTACTATGCGAGTATAAAAATAGACTCAGCATGACGTTAAAGGCACCCAAATAATTGAGCTTATAGGATGTATAAATAGATTTTCAGTGTTTTTTGCAACTTTGAAGCTTACTCTTCATTAACAATGGATTGGATCATGGATCCTGCATAGAAAAATTCGTTGCTTTTTCGTAAGATGTGAAATGATCGCCAAGTCTGAACGTGGAATGAATTTGGAGTAATTTATTAAATAAATTCAGTTTGGTCAGTCAATTTGTATATAGAAATAGAAGCATATAAGAAGAATAGATTCAATATTCAAGTTATTTTGAATAACTGAAGACATGCCCAGGAAGAAGATTAACTCTAACTGAATAATTTTTGTATAACCATGTCGATGCTCGTCATTGAAAAATAATATAATTTAGTAGTTAGTGTTTCAAATAGTTGTTTAATATATTGTTTTTTAAAAATTAAATCGATTAATTAAATTGAACCGAAAAGTTAAGTTAATTATTATAAAAAAAATTAAATCTTCAGTTGCGTCGTTGCATCATTTCTTCAGGTTTCTTGAATGATCATTTGGAATGGAACTTTAGCTACAAAATATCGGAAATACTAAGTTTTGGATTGTTAGTTGCTCTCGTTTTAGGTAATGGTTGGTTGTTGGAGGTTGGTTAATGGAGATTTTCGAAAATCTATTTGGCACTGGTGATTTTCTTTGTGTGTATCTTGTCTCTTATAGTGTTAATTTATCAAATTACCAATAAATAAAATATTTCCCGATAATCCATGTTCCAACTTTTGATCACATCTTACTTCAACAGTGACAGTTTGTTTTTATTTCTTTACTTGAATATATCAATTTCAAAATATAGAATAATAATATACTTAGGTTTCAACAATTATAATTTGTTTTAAATTTACAAAGCAAATGGCACATAGGTAATTATTCATTATCTGAAAATTTTTTCCTTAATACGTGTTCTTACACTTGTGCACTTCACATAAGTTTAGAACACGACATAGTTTCACACATAACAGGTCAACTGAAAAGTCCGCAGCCTGACACATAGATGGCGCTAGTAGAATTAAATCCATACGTTTGTTAGTTAGCCCTAACCGTCAAAAGATGCGTGTATAAATTTGACAGCTGTCGGATCATTACTTTGTGAATTATAGCATTTTGGGTGAACCCAATTTTTTTAATGTGGAAAAAAAGGAATTTCGCGTGTTGGTAAAATATTGCCATTTGAAGGGAAAAAATACAGTTGAAGCAAAAAATTGGCTTGATGCCGAGTTTCCGGACACCTTTCCAGGAAAATCAACCAACAAGGATTGATATGCTATGTTTAGACATGGTGAAATGAGCACCGAAGACGGTGAACGTAGTGGATGCCCAAAATAGGTTGTTACCGACAGAAACATTAAAAAAAATCCACAAAATGATTTTGAGTAGTCGTAAATTGAAACTGAATGAAATAGCAGACACTCCAAAGATATCAACTGAACGTATACATCATATCATTCTCGAATATTTGGGTATGAGAAAGCTCTGTGTAAATTGGGTGCCGTGCGAGCTCACTTTTCACCAAAAACAACGACGAGTTGATGATTAGGAGAAGTGTTTGAAGAAGATCAAGCGTAATAAACCCGAGTTTTTGCATCGATATGTGACAATAGATGAAACATGGTTCCTTCATTTCACACCGAAGTCCAATCGACAGTTATCCGAGTGGACTGCACACGATGAACCTGCTCTAAACCTTGGGAAAGCGCAACAGTCGGCTGGCAAGGTTATGGCGTCTTTATTTTGGGACGCGCATGGGGTAATTTTCATTGATTACCATTGAAAAAGGAAGGACCGTCAACAGCGACTATTATATAGCGTTATTGGACCGTTTGAAGGACGAAACTGCCGAAAAACGGCTGCATTTGAAGAAAAAGAAAGTGCTGCTTTACCAAGACAATGCACCGTGTCACAAGTCAGTGAAAACGATGGCAAAAATCCATGAATTGGGCTTGGAATTGCTTACTTATCCACCGTATTATCCAGGTCTGGACCCAGCGACTGTTTCCTGTTCTCAGATCTCAAAAGAATGCTCGCTGGGAAGAAACTTTCGCGGAATGAAGAGGTGATCGTCGAAACTGAGGCCTATTTTGAAGCAAAAGACAAATTGTACTACAAAAATGGTATCGAAAAGTTGGAGGGTCGCTATAATCAGTGTTCCCTTGAAGGGAATTATGTTGAATAAAAAAAAACTAATTTTGGCAAAAAAATGTGTTTTACTATGGTTTCTATCTAATCTATACCAACAGTCAGAAACGAATATCTTTTTAATTGTCGTTTTTTTATTAATATTGTTTAAATTGTTTAATTATAGAATTTACTAAAGTGGTTTTTTATACTATATATAACAGTATTTTTGATAAAATATCGAAAAACCAGTAAAAGAGTAATAAACTATATAGGGGGATAGATTGTAGAAACTGTAAGAGTGTGATAAGAGAGTTAGATATAAAGAAAAAAGGAAATTCTCAAATAGTAGAGATGCTAAAATGAATGTACAAGAAGTAGAGCCCTTCATTGATTAAGTAGGGCATGCTAATTAATCGTAGGACTTTGTTTTGGGTGTGACGTGCCTATTTAGTTTGATGTTTTAGTGCAACCTCATATTTGCATGCCATAGATGCAAGTTAACTTTATGATTCACTGATAAACCAATATCTTTAATTTTAGGTCAAGCTAAGAGTATTTTTCGACTAACCATTAGAATTTTTGGTCTGATATGTTTTCAATTTAATCTACCATCGAGATGTATGATGAGGTATTTATTGACTCTGCTTGAGGAATCAGGCATCCAGAAATTGATATAATTAGAATTTCGTCATTTCGCCGCAAAGTAGTATGTAGTTTATTTGTAGATATTATTGACCGTTACTTGTACTTTATTTATAGCCTTAGACAGAGATACATATTTTGCCTTGATAATTGTATCGTCGGCAAATGTTCCAAGTACTGTTTCTTTTGTTGTTGGGATATCAGCAGTATAGGGCACATACAAGAGTGGTTCCAACACACTACCCTGTGGAAGTCCCGCTGAAATAAGTTTAAGTTTTGAGAATGCCCCTTTATGCGAGACTCTAAATTATCTGTAGAAAATATATGATTCCAGGAATCGGCAGCAATTCCTCGGGGGCAATTACCTGGTAAATGGAAACAGTTGGCGGGTGTTTGGGTATCAGAATGCATGAGAATTCCGTTGGCCACTCTAGGGATATAATTCGCAAAAAAGTGCAGTTGTTTTAGAAGCATATGGTGACACTTCACCTTACTTTATCTATCCCCTGTATGCTTCAATTAATTTTTAATGAACCAATTCTAGATTTTAACTGTTATAGTTAACAAATATTGCAATGGCACAGCGTACAAACAAAAATGGCAACGAATAGAGATAACGCAGCGCGAAAAAACATAAAACAAAAGGCGACTCCTTTACAGCCGGCGTAACGTTCGCCTCACCACAATGGAAGAAGCACCAGCGAACCACAAATCATCGATTAGACAATAAAACGCCAACGAAACGACCGGCTTTCGTACAATAAATAAACAAAATTTACGACCCAGTATCCGTCCAGAATGCCAACATTATTAACAATTTATTTTAATTTTCTCGAAATTGCCGCCATTTCGCCGGGTTGTTACATTCGAGATTGTTTCTGTTTCTGTTTTCGGTTCGCTTAGGTCAAAATACGATGCGATGTGGCACACAACTGGGTCAGAACGATATTAATTTATCCGAAGTTCTATCTTTTACGTGAGGAATTAAACAGCATTTTTGCGCATTGGGCATATGTACCTAATTTTTGTTGCTTTTATGCTTAGGAATAAGAATAAGATCAAGAAATAGTTCCTCATTTAATTTTATGTGTGAAAATCAACTCAATAAAATTTGTAGCTACATTTTTTTTATTATTTATTTATTTTTTTAATTATTGTATTGTTACTAGTCATTTCCGACTAAACTATAATTTGCCTTTATGATAACATAAATCTAGGTATATAACTAGGAGGACACATTAGCCCTATCGCAGTCTCTGGTGAAATAATATTTATACATGTCGCTGCTGTTTTATTATATGTTATTCTTTGCGGAACATCGCTATAATTGAACTTCGTATGTCCATATATGTTTCAGTATTTCCTAATGTAATAGCAATTTATTACGTGTGATTTTCTTCCAATTAGCCAATATATTTTTCTATATTTCAATTCCAGTTCTTTTCTTTTCCTTTTTATATCATTCTTGCAGCAAAGTTTTACATCAAGTTTCATTCCGAAATTTTAGCGTTGTTAGTATATGGAATGATAGTATTATTTAATGTTATTGGTGCTCGTAGGGTCTGATTGTAGGTGAACTGCACGTACGCAGATTTACTGTCGTTAAGTACATAAAATGATTTACTAAAATGTAACAAATTTCCATTCATGATTTATTGGTCTTAAAATATTAAAATAGAGCACCAATGTTTAAAAATGATCAATTTTACTGTTTCTGTCGTGTTTAACAAAAGTTTTTTTCGTCAACCCCCAAATATAGTCCTCCATTATGATTTCAGTGTACTGGAAGATTCTGGAGCATCAGAATCAAGGAAATTCGGTTGTTTTAACGGCGATACCAATAACTCTGTTTTATTTTTTGGAAGATGCAAGTTCCTTATGCAAATCATTCAGATCTTCAGAATTCGGAATATATGGATATAGATGAAGTCCTACTGGCTACCTTGAGACAATAGTTGATTTTCCAATACAGGAAGAGCAGGTCCTGCAGTTTTTTTCTGTATGGGGTATTGGAGCGGACGTCGATAGTAGATCAGGATAACATTTCTTTTTAATTATTACCTCTAAGTGGATTTACAATGCAAAAACGACAATCTGTGTGATGGTCATTTGGTTCCCTTCAACTTCATTGATCTTTTTCCACCTCTGTAGCAGCCTACAATATGACGTAACACATAACTTAACGAATGGTTCCAAATAATAAAACACGAAAAAAAAACGTATCCTCATATGAACATTTTTGTGCTGACTTTTAACAGGTAGATTGACGTAAGCTTCAGGCTTCGCAAATCTTTAGAATTGAACTTTTTTTCCCTTACTTTAGTAAATTCGCCGCAAATACAGTAAAACGAGTCAGCGTCTCGTTTAAAAACTCTCGACGCCATTTTGAACTGGTAAAAATACGTAAAATACGTTATGCCTCTGTATTAGGGGCATTGGTCACCGAAAAATATCGATATTTAAAAAAATATCGATATATCGTTTTCGATATTTTTAAAAAATATCGATATATCGATATATTGGTGAAGAAAATATCGATATTTTACAAAAAATATAACGATAATTTTAAGGAATAATAAAAATACTGAAATATTAGCCTAAAAAATATATATTTTTTCTAAATTTGGATATATTGATATTTTTTCTGCATCCCTACTCTGTAATACTCAAACACAAACTGTTGTACATGTATTATACATACAGTTTTGGCATGCAAAAGCCTTTTCAATCATTTATAAAAAAGTACTTACTTAGCCTGGCATGACTCTTCATCTGATGAGTTTAGATATACTTTATCTTGCAGAATCTGGACAGAAATTGCCACCGTTGAAGCTTCTGTAATGGTTTTCCAGTAGACTGTAACTGTAACAGTTTTCTTCGTAGAATAATATTGGAGTAATATCAGTCCGCTTATTTGTTAGTGTTGAGCTTTGTTATTTTTTATTCATGTTTTCACTTAGAGTTAGAATTACTGCTGAATGATCTCAGTGTAGACCAAAATTTCCATATAATTTGTAGATTGGACCTTCCGCCAATAAGTAGATTTTCCTGTTGATATGTTCTTACATTCTATTTCAGCATCTGTTTTATATAAGTAATTACCTTTAAATGTTGCCATTCCAGACCCTCATCTTGTATTTTTAGCATTGAGGTCGCTTCCAATTACACATTTTTCCCCTAAGTTGTTCAGTACGTTCAGGTAATGTTCCTTCGTTTGACTGTATCATGGAGGGAGTAAATTGCAGCTAGTATAATTCAATATCTGAGTTCTGTTTCTCCATAGTAATATTGTTTTTAATTACTATTGTACATTCTCCTCCTGAAGTATTAGCTATATTTATTGTTTGGTTAAATGCATATTCTCCAAATTTAATGAAGGAATCAGCGTCAGTTGGGTTCCAGATATTACACAAACATTTATTTTTTGTATTTCCAATTCCCGAGTCCCATTAACATTCCGAATTGCAATTCTAATATCTTTTTTGCCATTTCTTCTAGTTGATGCTACTGCCCTGTTGCTATTTTCTAATCTTTGAAGCCTTTGTATCATTTATATTAACAATGACTTGTTTGTTATTGAATGAAATGATATATATTTACGTTTTCACTGATTATTTGAATCCATTTTGGGACGTGTTCGAGAATGTATGTGTTAATTGCCTAGAAATGTTTTTGAAACACACGATAAGGCAGCCGCTGGTCAATATTTCGATTTGAGAGCTATTAGTAGCTAAAAAAATTAACAATTAACATTGACATTTGCCTCAAGATACCTGCTCACTGATTTTATAGACTCGGCGCACTCTATAACTCCTCCTAAATGAAAGCGTGTTTAACGACACCAAGAACATCGCCGCTGACGTGAAAATACATCGTTAATCCACTTTTGTTCTTGATCGAGGAGGCATTTTTATAGATTTTTCTCGGCGTCCAGTAGGCTAGGCAAAAAACAATTGGCGCAATGTTATTCGTGGCACACTTGTAAGTAAATTACAGCGGACGATTTATATGACTTCAAGAGAGAAAATGCGCGGATATTAATAAGCCGGATGGGTCGAGTATGTCGTCTCTTAGATTTTTCGCACAATCCCGAAATATAAAAGTCAACCCCCCTATTGGCGTTTTTTAACGAAGACAAATTATATATTCACCTAATTCTTCGTAATGGCTTTCTACGAGATTGTTCGAGTTCCGAAAATCCCCGATGACTAACACAAGAAGAAGAATGGGCAAATTTACGAACTTGTCTTGTTATTATAATCCCATAGTTCTAATCGGAGAAATTTAAATATTTCTTCGCCGCTCTTCCAGCCATATTTCCTCATAGTGATGATATGTCTATTATACTCTTTCAATAAATTGCCCCGAGATAACCAAAATGTAATCAATTCACGATTGAGATTATTCGTTTAGTTGAATCGGTAATAATTCTTGCGTCGATAGACGCTAATCCCTTTTTAAATATGCGGGTTATCGTACAGAATGTGGTCCTAATACTAATTTATATACGGATGCAGATCAGTTCGGTTTATTTAAATCAATAAAACGTATACGTCCGCTTATGTAATTCCTGAAAAATTTTAATAATTGTCTCTAAACCTGTTTCTATGACATTTTTTTATGTCTGTATTACGTTCGGAGAAGAGAAAGCATCCACTGTTACTGTTTGTGTTATTACTAATCATTGTATAACTAAGAATTTAATTAAATTCCTCTTCTATGTCTTTTTAGTCACGATATGGGAACGAACTTTCTTCGAATATTTTTCTGATGTATTGTAGATTTATATTTATTTGTCGTTTTAGCCAGATATTTCTGGAAATATTGAGGGCTATATATATGAACTATATATATGAGAACTCTGAGTTTTAACTCAGTTTGGCTTGGACATAAAACAAAATTCTAATCTAAATAGAATAATTATATAAAGATACTGTTTTATAAGTTGGTGTTCTAGGCGCGTTCTTTATGCAGTTGTTTTCCCTGAAGGCTTAACACACCTAATTAACAATTGTATATCCAAGAAATATATATTTCTTTAATTAGAGGGCATAGTATTTAAGGCTTAGTTTTTGTGTCCTTTGGTACAGTGTTTCCTTGTAAAGACGTTTTGATATCACTGTTCTTATTTTTAGTTTGTTCTGTTAATACCCGAATACATTTTCTTGATAAAACTAGATTTAATTACTGCACTTTCCTTAATGCATTTGCCATATCTGCAAAAGAGTTACTATTCTCTCTCTCCTGACATATTTTTACCAAATGCTCATGTATATTCTGAACAATTACGCATATAAATCTTTTACACTCATTCTTACATTCTTACATTCAACATTTCTTACAGTTATCATATTATATACTCACCTTTAGTTGTTTCCACTATCATCGCTTTGTCTTGGAATTTCTCAGTATTGAATCATATCATATTCAGAAAGTATAAGTAAGCTGTTAATTTTCAATTTCTTCTTCAGTGTGTCTGGTCGAGTTCATCCAAAGAAAAAGTTTTTTTTTAACCGTTTCCTGTTTCTAGCACGAAAAACAAGTCGTCCTTGATTTTATTATATGCTTTTATATATTGCGTTCTTTTAAAAGGAATGTCTGGAAGTTCCATTAGACCTCTTCATGGGTTATCTCTGGGTCATTTAAACCCTGTATTACCCAACAATGTATGAAAGGATATTCTACATCCCTTAAAGACCTACATATCTCTAACCTATCTGTGGAAACTTTTCAGACTAACAATTTCCTCTGAAATAATAATATTAAAGTATGTTTTTTTTTGAAAATTTAATCACTGTTTTAGAAATACTTAGACTGATAGAGTTAACATTAAACTTATCTTGATTAGTCATCCGTTTCGTAGTGCAACTGCAACACGCTAAAATATTTTCAATAAAAACCGTATTAACTTAATATGTAACAGTAAAAAGTTAAACAGTTACCTCTCTAACGAATTTTATGGTAAGAGGGGGCCTCTATTTTCTCTTTTCAATTCGAAGTAACTGATTGGAGACACAATATGTTGTCTGGCTTCAGAATTTTCTATAAGAGTAATAATAGACAGCGTTTTGAAATTTATCAAAACAAGCAAAGCGTTATAACAACGTTTGCTGGTTTATAACCTGTAGTTATTATAGTTAATATTTTGAACAATTTTGCAGAATGTATGAGAACGGCACGATTTTTGGAGGCTTCGGCAGGTTCGGTTATCAGACAACATTGTGTCTCTTTTAAAGTGGAATAAAATGAAAGAAAAATATTGTCTCATTCTAAAAAGAATTTAGAAAATGCCACAGGCAGTATATTAAACATCTTGATGACGTGATATCACTGGTATTTCAAATAGACTATATGTTAATTTAATTAATTTTATATGTCAAATATATTTCCTATTTAATTTTCTGAAAAATATTTCTGTAATCTAACATATCATTTTAGAAGTATTATCTTTACTCTTTTCTGTGATAAACGTGACAAAGTTAATAATCATGGTCGAGTTTAGACTATGGGCCATCACTAGTTCATTTATTATTAATACATTGTTACTAGTCGTTTCCGTCTAATCTACAATTTGTCTTTATCTTTAACTTAAATCTAGATATGTAACTAGGAGGACCCATCGTCTCTAACTCCATCTCTGGTGAAACAATGTTTATACATGTCATTGCTGAATTTTTTAATATATGCACCTCACTACACAACACTACACAAGATCAGATGGTTTGATTCTTTTGTGCCCCTATCCTGTTCTGGCGGTACCCAAAAGCTACAATACTTCTCATAAGAATGGAGTTTTTCCTCATGCCCCCTTAGAATTCTCTTGATTTCTTAACTGACTGTGGGTATCTAAAGGTCTATGTAGATAATCAGTCCTATAGTATTTGGGTGCACCCACAATACCTCTCAGAACTGTTCTGAAAAATTTGTATTTTATTTATGTTACTTTTTGCAGAACATCCCCATAATTGAACTCCGTATGTCCATATACGTTTCAGTATTTGCTTATATAATAGCGATTTATTATGTACTGATAATTGTGATTTTCTTCCAATTAGCCAGTACATTTTCCTATATTTCAATTCCAGTTCTTCTCTTTTCTTCTTTATATGTTTCTTCCAGCGAAGTTTTGCATCGGGATTCATTCCGAGATATTTAGCGTTGTTGCTATATGGAATGATAGTGTTATTTTATGTTATTGGTGCTTGTACGGTCTGTTTATAGGTGAACTGCTCATGTACAGGTTTACTTTCATTAATTCTTATTTTCCAAGCATGTGTCCAATTATTTATATTATCACTTCACTATTGTCTCCGACAGCTATAATCGCAGTATTATTGCTAGTTCATAATAAATTATTCTGTTATTGACCACTTTTACTGATAAAGAAATATCACACTAGTAATTAATAAATATTTTATAAGGAACTAACTAAACAGTAAAAAATAAAAATTAATTTATTTTTGGAGGTCGTTTCAATTTTTTTGTTAAAAATATTATATTATATATATTATAATTTACGCAGTTATGTTATTAAGTATTACAATGGGTAGGCCAAGTAAAGGCGCAGCCCGTATGAGGAAAAATAGAAATAACGTAATAATGATTGAAAATAACGAACGCTTCAGGTCCCAGGGTCCCAGGTACCTAACCTAGGTGATTTTACAAATATTCTAACCAAACTAGAACAACAACAAAAAGTCGTAACCCCTGCCGGAAATCGAACTCGCGAACTCGGCATGTCAGCTGAATGCTTTACCCATTAGACCATAGCACCAGTTGCCTATATTATTTCTACACCTTTCCATATGATATGGTTAGTGCTTAAAAAGCAAACTGAATAGCTTTTACACTGAACTACTTCCGATTTTCCATCACATCAATTCAGCAATAACATTATATCCAAATATCTGATTGTTTTAGATAAAAAAGGATAGGTGAAAACTTTGTCCATGTCTTTGTAATTTGAGGTTCTCCCTGAATTTTTCCCCTTTTCACATCTGATCCTGACTTGTTTCCAATGGGACCATCTTGAAAGTGCACTCTTTCCAATAAAAAAATTATTTTGAAAATCGGTCCATTACGGCTGACATACATTATATATATGTGGCGCACTGGCTGCATGTTAAATTGAAAACAGCTTTTGCCCCATACGCACTTTCAACTAATCAAATCATACCTCAGACATATATTTTATTGTGAAACGGGGCGATGAATACACTGAAATCCATCCAATATATTCAGGTGCTCTGCAGGGCAGTGTTCTTGGTCCATTGTTATATCTATTGTATACAGATGAACTACCGACCTCAAAATATTCTAACGTTGCAACATATGGTGACTTTTATCATCACAGAAGGATTCAATATCAGCGACAAGAAACCTCCAAATTCATCTTAACAAAGTCGAATTATGGCTGAAAAAATGACTTATCACAGCAAATGAGACAAAATCTACCCACATGATCTACATTCACCCTTTGTAGAAGAAGTTATCTCTTAGTAATAACTCCCGCAAGCAGACAATCGACGATTAACATGGAAAAAAAACAGATAGTGACAAAACGTAAACAGCTTGGGCTCAAACTAAATCAAATGTATTTTCTGAGAGGGCGTAAATCTAAATTATCATTAGATAACCAAGTTTTGTTGTATAAGTCAGTTCTTAGGCCAATTTGGACCTATGGTATTGAACTGTGAGGTATTACTACCAAATCTAACATAGATGTCCTCCAGAGGTCCCAGAATAAAGTGTTGCGAGTCGTCGATGCCCCATATTACGTATCCAACAAACTGATTCAGTAGATATCCCCTTAGAACCCACTAAGAGTGTGATTCGAAATGTTAGTGCGAAGTAGTCTGAAAAACTGTTAGTGCATCCCAATGTACTCGCCAAAGAGTTAAATGTGCCCGATGAAAGTGAAGTGCGTAAACTCACACGCAAACTACCGTACGAACTGATTAATATATACATAGAGTGAGATATAATAATCTCTTGAATCATTTAGAAGAGTTTTTAGAATAAGTTAGGATAGACTATAGAATAAGTTAGAATCTACAATAATATTTATATTATAAATTTGTACAGCAGATCACTTACTGAAGCGATCATCTACATGTCAGTAAAGTTACATTGTATAACAGAAATCATATTATAATACTTAATACACACGGACAGGTTGTTGAAGATCTAAGAGATTGATAAAAATAAATATATTTTCCTCCTTTTTTTGAAGTCGAATTAGATGATGTGCTTGGTTTCTTCATTAAAATAGTATATATTCTATTAGTCTTCAAATAACAACGTACAATGGTTAAACATTTCAATGATGAATGACAAATAAAAAAAACGATAGTAATTACTATGTCCGAACGCGATACAATGAATCATTACATCGACGACAGGTCGTGCAAATAGCACTGTTTCGTATAGGATCAGAGCCTAGCGCAGATGTTGTTAATAACAGCGGAGAAGAGAAGAAAAAAAAAGAAGCGAAACAGCCGAAGAATCTAAACAAAGTCATCTTGAAAACCATACAGTTCTTCGTGTACTCTTGAGATGTACCGCTAACCTATTTCTCAGGCTTTCTTATATTCGCTGGGTGTAGTTCAATACAGATAGCAGTTTATTTAGTTGCGGTGTGTCGGTGCGAGACCGCGGTCTTGCTTATTGCTCATCGTGATGTACCGGAATGAATTTGGAACGGAGATGTTTTACATTTTCTTTACATGGCGGCGATCGCTCCGTTTGATGAGTCGGTCGGCTGGCCGATATCAAAAAATGACATTAACGTCACGTTAGGCTCGTTGGGCTTTTTTCCTTCTCTGGTCGGGTCTTGGCGGGCATTTGGGTTGCGTGACTAAACCCTAATTGGGTAGACGTAATAAACTAATCGATTTAATTGATTTAGAAGATAATATTGGCGATCGTCGGGATTCACGATACAATTACAGGATTTGTGACTTCTCCATGAAACTTTATAAACTTTTTTTGTAGGTTTGATCAGTCGAGCATCATTAAAATGTGGTTGTTCTTTTTAAAATGCTATTTATATTCTACTAGCTGACTAGGCGAGCTTCGTATCTCCAGTCAATGAATGTCGTGTTGCATATTAGCTGAAGTAGAGAATTTATGATTTTATGGAAGTAATACAATGAATATAAAATAAGTATTAAGTTCGCACATTAGTAAGATAATAACACAAAAAAATCGGTTTAATTCTCTTAATTGGATAATGATAATACGAATTAATAGAGCGGATGGTATGCCGACACGTGTCCATGCCTCGTATAAGTGACCATGAGAAAACCATGAATGAATGAATGAAATCGAGATCACAAACAGTGAAGGATTGATGTTGTGATTTGTTAATCGACAAGGCGAGAGCAAGACGAATCCGGGAACTGAACTTAAAGGGCATATCCGTTGGGATCATTGGAATCCTCGGAATGAGAACTAACTCATCTTTAATTTTTCCATTGAGTATCGTGAGTCCCGTAATTCACATTACTTATCCGTTGTCTTAACACCAAGCGCTTTCCATTGCGTAGTTTTGTTTGGTTTAGATTTCGAGCCTGCTCTGAATCAATAAATTTTAATCGATACAGACTACCTACGATTTAGTTTTGAATTATAAGGTTTAAGTCATCCACATCATCATTCTTAGCCGTCAAAATTGCTCGCCCACTGGATCATTTGTTATTTGCGTGGTTAGAAATGATGATCGGAAATACTTTGCTGATGCTTCTTTCGATGAGAGGAAATTACAAACATTCTGAGGAAACGAAAACAGTCCATTCGATTCGTCGACAGGAACACGGCCATTGCCGTTAGTTTCATTACCAACAATTGCTTGGAGAAATCTTTGGCATATGGGACACTCAACAATGCAACTCCTATGTTTGCGATCAGGTGGTGTTTCTTCAGTTGTTCTTTTTTTTAATAAAGTCATTTGTAAATATATATTTGGCAACCAATAAATATCTTAATCCATTTTCAAGTGACACTATTATACCTTTATTTAAATATGTTGTTTAATTTGAGAGAAGAGTTTACTTTATCGACGGGATGAACGTTAAATGTTTGACAGTTACGAAACCCACGAACATTTTGTATGGGATTTTTTTTTCTTTTATCTGTTTGACCATTTTCCAATGTTTTAATAGTTTTTTTCTGCTATTCGGAACGAGACAAATCCAACAGATCAAACATTGTGTACAAAGGCTGTGTACAATTAGACGGATACATTGTATTTTATCCAGGATTGCTCTTCCCTTGTACTAAGGTAGGAGAAAAACAATAGGAAATTCAATAATTTATTTACCAGGTCCACAGAATAACAGATGTTATTGAAAAAGCCTACGAAATTCAAAAAGTATGCTCAGCTATATTCTTAGATGTAGCACAAGCTTTCGATAAGGTTTGGCATGAAGGCCTTGTTCATAAACTAGAGAAAACGTTATCAAAACAACACACCGAATTACTAAAATCGTATATTACGGTCAGAATACTTAGAGTTCAACAAGAAGAAGCTTACTCTATAATAAGAGAAGCTAAAGCAGATGTACTACAAAGAAATGTACTGGGGCTAATGCTTTATCTATTCTACACTTTTGATATACCACAAATAGAGAATATTACGATGGCTACATTTGCTGATGATTGTGTGATTATAGCTGTAGGAGACAATAGTGAAGAAGCCACATGAAAATTACAACAGGCAAGTGACAATATAAATAATTGGACACAAAGTTGGAAAATAAAAATTAACGAAAGTAAATATGTGCAGTTGCCTATAATCACACCGTACAAGCACCAATAACTATATATCTGGAAATGAACATCTCGGAATGAATCTTGATGCAAAACTTCGCTGAAAGGAACATATAAAGAAGAAAAAAAAACTGGAATTGAAATAGGAAAAGGAAAAAGTATTGGATGATTGGAAGAAAATCACAATTATCAGTACATAATAAATTGCTATTATACAAGAAGATACTGAAATTTATATGGACCCACGGAGTTCAATTATGGGGATGTTATGCAAACAGTAACATAAACAAAATACAAATCTTTCAGAACAAAGTCCTGAGAAGCATTGTGGGCGCATCTACCGGACTGACTACCTACATCGAGACTTTCAGATCACAGTCAGTAAAGATATTAAGAGAATTGCAAGGGGACGTGAGGAAAGACTCCATTCTCATGATAATATTGAAGTATTGCAGTTATTGGATACCACCAGAGCAGGACACAGACTTCACTAGAGACTGAGTTAGGGCCGATGGGATTGTATACCTAGATTTAAGTTAGCATAAAGACAAATTGTAGGTTAGTTGGTAACAACTAGTAACAATGTAATAATTAAATGATAAAAAAATCGCAACCTGATTAGTAATTATATGCACTTATTGTTCTAACATAATTCAGAGAAGGTAAACCTTCTCTTATACTCTTAAAGGCTTCCTGCAAATGAATCATTGCTTAGTATACCTTTTACACTTTTTTTCCCCTACGGATCTGTACTTTGCGAATTGTTGTTATATCTTAATGGCTATTCACAACAAAATAATCTGTGATAATTATTATAGTCTGGTTTATTTGCTTTTTTATATATCGGAGCAATAATGTTGTTTACCAATCTTGTGGGATTTGTTACTCCTTTCATACAATTTTGTAAATTTCTACTAATAATTGAGTAGCATTCTAACCCATTTATTCAGCATTTCTGGTACTTATCTTGACACGGCATTTTCCCATTCTTCAGTTTTCTCAGTTCTTTGTCAGTTTTTATTATTTAATTCCTTGTAGCCACTATATTTTTAATATGTTACTTCATGAGGATAAAGGATTATCATGAGGATTTTTTCGTCTGATTTATTATGCTTTCTTTTTTATATCTCACGTGTCTATAATTACATACTTTTCTCTTTCGTAAGTTTCTAAAGCGTATTCTTATCATAATTCTTTCTCCAAATCCTATCCATATTATCGTTTTTGCCTCTTTTATCAATCGTATTATTTTCATTTTGCTTTGTTGTGTATTTCGTAATTGTTCATTGACTCTTCATTCAGATAATTTAAGTTTTCTTCTTTTGTTATATCGGCATTTTTATTTCTCCGGAGAATTATGCTGTTTATTTTTGCCCAGATCTTCTCCTATTCCCTTGAAATAGTTCCAGAGATGTTCAGTCGTTTGTCGTGGGTATTGTTTCATCTCTTAGACAAATTTCATTTTCTCATAAGTCACTGACCTCAAATATTGAAACGGAGTTATCAGAATTTTCAATAATCAAAGGAGGTTGTCGATGCCGGAATATAATATGCGCCGATTACTAATACCAATAGCAATATTTCTATGAATTTTATGGGATCTAGATGATCATATTTCGCGGTAAACATATAACCGTTTCTTTCTTTTTACCTTTCACATTTTCTAATCGTCTATACACCCACAACATCTCCATTCAGCGACACGTTTTTCCCTTTTCATCTCGTTCGAGTCGTTATTGTTATTCGACGTAATAATCATCATGATTTACGTACCGCTCTGCTCGCGCACTTCATTAAACGACCATTTTATATGCGTATTAGTTAGTCAAATGATTGTTTTTACCGAGCAAAAACCCAGATCTGTTATCTGTTCTTGTCATCGGGCACCGGTCCAGTCCTTTTCCAGTAGCGCGCTAGCTCATTATTCTTTCACCTAAATGACATCAACTGCCTTTTTTTCCGCGCTCCGTACGCCACGGCACGAACGTACGACTTTTTCTGACTCACGGCTGCAGGAATTTCCACGATTGTTTATATATTCCATCACCGCGTAATTACCTGCGATTGAATTGAAATTATATCGGGATTTATCAGAGTAACAATACTGTTTTCCATTCAATAATCAATTAATGAAGATTTATGGTCGCGATGGGGACCGATATTTATTGTAAGGGACAGTCCATTAAGTGCTTCATTACATCCGATGAGGTTCTTGTATAGAAAAAATTAACGAACAATATAGCTTCAATATATATATATATATATATATATATATATATATATATATATATATATATATATATATATATACACGATGTGGGGCAACAGTCCCGCTACCATTTTGATTGCCTATAACTTTGCTCAAAGATAAAATAAATAAGTTTGTTTCTCATTAAAATTGTTCATTCGGTCATTACATTTCTTTTCCTTGTGATTGAAACATTATATTGGCTAAATGATGATCGCTATACGCTATGCAACTTTCGGCTGCAACATCTGAGGCTGAATTTCCTCATTTTCGTGATGAATATTCTCTTTAAGATGTTGAATTATTTGGGGCTTATTCACAGAAACTTTTGATTTTAAAAAACCCCATAACAATTTTTCCCTGTTCTTCTTTGCATGTTTATTTCAGCGAAGTTATTGCTATATGGATTGATAGTATTATTTATCGTTATTGATGCTTGTGCAGTCTGACTATAGATGAATTGCACATGCACAGATTTCTTTATATCACGTGTAGAGTGGGCATGGCATTCGCCACAATAGACTTCCTTGTATAGGAATAGTTCCTTGTACCTGCTTTAGCTTTTTTTATCGTAAACAATATGGCTGTGGTGTAAGATTTTAATAGTTCAATGTGTGTTTCTATACTTATGAATAAGGCCGTCATGCCATACCTTATCGAAGGCTTGTGTTATGTGTAAGACTATAGCTGAACATACATGTTTACCTTCATAGGCTAGCGAGAAAAGGATCAGAATACATGCACGCGTCCGATACGTGTATTTACTGAGTGTAGAACACTATGAAGAATTAAGACCAAACCATAGCGAGCTCAAACGATTCCTTCCGGGCGAAAAAATCGACGGAAGACAATGCGGATTAAAACAATGCAATAAAATCGGGTATAAATCAAGACCGTAAAGAACGTCACGAAAATATATCCATATTAATCACGCGAATGATTAGGACACACAAAGGTTCAAGTTATATTTTCTATAATTATCTTTCCGGGAAGATTTACCGTCATGGTTCGGAAGGTGATTTATTACAACCGATGGCTGCCCAACACGCTATAATCATATCTTCAGAGATTACCGAACATATCTTCATCTAAAAAAGCCGGCGTACAAACAATGCGCCAGATAAGAAATAAATTATTAGATAACTGTCCGCTTAAACTATCCGGCTTAGTTTTAATTAACGTTTAGGAGCAGAAAAAAATAATTTAGCACGCCGAAGATATACTATAATTTTATAATTACCAAGTGGAACGTTTATTTTTGCGTCGTTGGTGATGTGGTAGGAACACACGGAGATCGTAGGATGATTAATATTAGTTAATATGTTGAAGAAGGAACTTTAAATTGTATCGTTTTACCGGCTGTACCGGAAAATGTTTTTTTCGCAAAAAAAAACGGTTGATGACTTTTTATTGAAAAAACTGTTTGTCCTTTGAGCATACATCAAGCCATTTTTGAACTTCGTCGAAATTGGCAAAGTGTTCCTCTGCAAACGCGTATCCCATTGATACAAAAGGTTGATAGTCGCACAGAGCAAGATCTAGTATGGCGGGTACGATGTTATGTACCATCCAAGTACTCTTCAACTCTTTCTTGACCGGTTTTACGTTTGATACGTTATTGTGCTGTAAAATCACTTTATCATGTCTTCGTATCCATTCTGCACGTTTTTCGATGAATGTATAGTTCAAACTGATCATTTGTTGTCGGTAGGGATCACCATTAACTATTACACCAGGTTTCAATAGTTTGTAACACACCACGTCACTTTGGTTCCACAAAACACATAGAATTGTCTAGCGACCAAATCGATTTGGCCTTACAGTCCATTAGCTGACTTCGCCAGGTTATTCTCAATATAAATCCACTTTTCATCACCCGTCACTATTCGATGAAGAAATGACTTCCGATCATACCTTTGAAGTAGCTAGCGGACCGACGATTTTTCGATATTTCATTTGGCATCATTCAATTGCTGACGCTTCTGCCAACTGTTTTTGAGTTTGGGTTGGATCTCCATCCAATAGTCTTGCAGTTTCGCGTCTTCAATCTTTTTCGGTCTGCCAGAAAGTTCTTTGATTTTAATTTTTTACTCGCAAACGATGATTTGGTGGATTTTTTCTTTTGATTAAATAATATTGCGCGTCGCAAATGCACGTTTTCAGGCACAGAGCTTGACATTTTCAAAGAGGTTACAGATTTATATGTAAACGCATTGCTTTCGCAAAATACAATACGTATAGCACTATGGTATATTTATTAATGATACTTCAGTTAATTTAAGTTTTCTTCTTTTGTTATATCGTGATTCTTATTTCTCCGGAGAATTATGCTGTTTATTTTTGCCCAGATCTTTTTCTATTCTCTTGAAATAGTTCCAGAGATGTTCAGTCGTTTGTCGTGGGTATTGTTTCATCTCTTAGACAAATTTCATTTTCTCATAAGTCACTGACCTCAAATATTGAAACGGAGTTATCAGAATTTTCAATAATCAAAGGAGGTTGTCGATGCCGGAATATAATATGCGCCGATTACTAATACCAATAGCAATATTTCTATGAATTTTATGGGATCTAGATGATCATATTTCGCGGTAAACATATAACCGTTTCTTTCTTTTTACCTTTCACATTTTCTAATCGTCTATACACCCACAACATCTCCATTCAGCGACACGTTTTTCCCTTTTCATCTCGTTCGAGTCGTTATTGTTATTCGACGTAATAATCATCATGATTTACGTACCGCTCTGCTCGCGCACTTCATTAAACGACCATTTTATATGCGTATTAGTTAGTCAAATGATTGTTTTTACCGAGCAAAAACCCAGATCTGTTATCTGTTCTTGTCATCGGGCACCGGTCCAGTCCTTTTCCAGTAGCGCGCTAGCTCATTATTCTTTCACCTAAATGACATCAACTGCCTTTTTTTCCGCGCTCCGTACGCCACGGCACGAACGTACGACTTTTTCTGACTCACGGCTGCAGGAATTTCCACGATTGTTTATATATTCCATCACCGCGTAATTACCTGCGATTGAATTGAAATTATATCGGGATTTATCAGAGTAACAATACTGTTTTCCATTCAATAATCAATTAATGAAGATTTATGGTCGCGATGGGGACCGATATTTATTGTAAGGGACAGTCCATTAAGTGCTTCATTACATCCGATGAGGTTCTTGTATAGAAAAAATTAACGAACAATATAGCTTCATATATATATATATATATATATATATATATATATATATATATATATATATATATATATATATATATATATATATATATATATATACACGATGTGGGGCAAAAGTCCCGCTACCATTTTGATTGCCTATAACTTTGCTCAAAGATAAAATAAATAAGTTTGTTTCTCATTAAAATTGTTCATTCGGTCATTACATTTCTTTTCCTTGTGATTGAAACATTATATTGGCTAAATGATGATCGCTATACGCTATGCAACTTTCGGCTGCAACATCTGAGGCTGAATTTCCTCATTTTCGTGATGAATATTCTCTTTAAGATGTTGAATTATTTGGGGCTTATTCACAGAAACTTTTGATTTTAAAAAACCCCATAACAATTTTTCCCTGTTCTTCTTTGCATGTTTATTTCAGCGAAGTTATTGCTATATGGATTGATAGTATTATTTATCGTTATTGATGCTTGTGCAGTCTGACTATAGATGAACTGCACATGCACAGATTTCTTGTATATCACGTGTAGAGTGGGCATGGCATTCGCCACAATAGACTTCCTTGTATAGGAATAGTTCCTTGTACCTGCTTTAGCTTTTTTTATCGTAAACAATATGGCTGTGGTGTAAGATTTTAATAGTTCAATGTGTGTTTCTATACTTATGAATAAGGCCGTCATGCCATACCTTATCGAAGGCTTGTGTTATGTGTAAGACTATAGCTGAACATACATGTTTACCTTCATAGGCTAGCGAGAAAATGATCAGAATACATGCACGCGTCCGATACGTGTATTTACTGAGTGTAGAACACTATGAAGAATTAAGACCAAACCATAGCGAGCTCAAACGATTCCTTCCGGGCGAAAAAATCGACGGAAGACAATGCGGATTAAAACAATGCAATAAAATCGGGTATAAATCAAGACCGTAAAGAACGTCACGAAAATATATCCATATTAATCACGCGAATGATTAGGACACACAAAGGTTCAAGTTATATTTTCTATAATTATCTTTCCGGGAAGATTTACCGTCATGGTTCGGAAGGTGATTTATTACAACCGATGGCTGCCCAACACGCTATAATCATATCTTCAGAGATTACCGAACATATCTTCATCTAAAAAAGCCAGCGTACAAACAATGCGCCAGATAAGAAATAAATTATTAGATAACTGTCCGCTAAACTATCCGGCTTAGTTTTAATTAACGTTTAGGAGCAGAAAAAAATAATTTAGCACGCTGAAGATATACTATAATTTTATAATTACCAAGTGGAACGTTTATTTTTGCGTCGTTGGTGATGTGGTAGGAACACACGGAGATCGTAGGATGATTAATATTAGTTAATATGTTGAAGAAGGAACTTTAAATTGTATCGTTTTACCGGCTGTACCGGAAAATGTTTTTTTCGCAAAAAAAAACGGTTGATGACTTTTTATTGAAAAAACTGTTTGTCCTTTGAGCATACATCAAGCCATTTTTGAACTTCGTCGAAATTGGCAAAGTGTTCCTCTGCAAACGCGTATCCCATTGATACAAAAGGTTGATAGTCGCACAGAGCAAGATCTAGTATGGCGGGTACGATGTTATGTACCATCCAAGTACTTTCAACTCTTTCTTGACCAGTTTTATGTTTGATACGTTATTGTGCTGTAAAATCACTTTATCATGTCTTCGTATGCATTCTGCACGTTTTTCGATGAATGTATAGTTCAAACTGATCATTTGTTGTCGGTAGGGATCACCATTAACTATTACACCAGGTTTCAATAGTTTGTAACACACCACGTCACTTTGGTTCCACAAAACACATAGAATTGTCTAGCGACCAAATCGATTTGGCCTTACAGTCCATTAGCTGACTTCGCCAGGTTATTCTCAATATAAATCCACTTTTCATCACCCGTCACTATTCGATGAAGAAATGACTTCCGATCATACCTTTGAAGTAGCTAGCGGACCGACGATTTTTCGATATTTCATTTGGCATCATTCAATTGCTGACGCTTCTGCCAACTGTTTTTGAGTTTGGGTTGGATCTCCATCCAATAGTCTTGCAGTTTCGCGTCTTCAATCTTCTTCGGTCTGCCAGAAAGTTCTTTGACTTTAATTTTTTACTCGCAAACGATGTTTTTGGTGGATTTTTTCTTTTGATTAAATAATATTGCGCGTCGCAAATGCACGTTTTCAGGCACAAAGCTTGACATTTTCAAAGAGGTTACAGATTTATATGTAAACGCATTGCTTTCGCAAAATACAATACGTATAGCACTATGGTATATTTATTAATGATACTTCAGTTAGGCATTAAACTGTTTAAAGTTTGTATAGTTTAATATCAAATATCACATATCATTGTTTGTTTCTATAAAGCATTGAAGATTATTTATATTGTCCGGAAAAGATAGCCAGCAAGATTTTTCAATATGTAAGGCTCAGTATTGGCAGCTTGTTGCGATAATGTTGTTTTGGCTTCGTCTCTTTAACATGCTGTTTGTTAAGAAAAAGTAAAAGAAAAAATATTATTCCTTAGACTCAATATGGCGCTCTTTCATTTGAGCTGCAAAATCCACCCACTTGTGAAGGCCATTTGGCGTCAGTGAGTGAATAAAGGAAGAAAATTGCAATTATCAGTATATAATAAATTGCTATTATATAAGCAGATACTGAAACCTATATGGACATACGGAGTTCAATTATGGGGATGTTTTGCAAAGAGTAACATTAATAAAATATAAAATTTTCAGAACAAAGTCCTGAGAGGTATTGTGGGTGCACTCAAATACTATAGGACTGATTACCTACATCGAGATCTTCAGATACCCACAGTCAGTAAAGAAATCAAGATAATTGTAAGGGGGAATGAGGAAAGACTTCATTCCCATACTAATATTGAAATATTGCAACTTTTGGATATCACCGGAACAGGACACATACTCAAAAGAATCAAAACATCTGATCTTGTGCAGTGTTGTGTAGTGAGGTGCATATATTAAAAAATTCAGCAGTGACATGTATAAACATTATTTCACCAAAGACTGAAATAGTAACAATGTATTAATTCAATAATAATAAAAAAAAATTTAAATCAATAACATACATTATTATTAACTTGGTCGATGAGTATCTTCCGTATCGATCCGTATTCTTCTTTATCATCACTTTGTTTGTTATTTCGTAATCAATTTTACTTGCAGTTTGCAAAGCTCGATTGGTTATCTAGTTCCTATTAAGTCTAAAACTAATTACTGATTTAACTTGTAGTTTCCTTATTTAGATCCCACTGGATACTTAATTCCGCTCTTTTTAAATTTATCTGTTTTTAATAATTTGAATTTTATTTAATTTTGTTATCATCGTTATCTTTATTAGTGTTTCTTTTTCTTTTGGTGAAGCTCCATCTTCTTCCACGTCGTCGTTGTCCTTCACTCATAGTATTCCCGTTCTTGTTTCTTAATTCTAACACCAGTTCTTGTATTCACTTTTTCAAACCATATATATATATATATATATATATATATATATATATATATATATATATAACCATATATAATATATTACTATATTTATTTCATAAGTCAACTCATTTAAATGCTAATATATTCACTATATATATATATATATATATATATATATATATATATATATATATATATATATACATATATAGAAAAGTCCGTGACCTACCATAGTAAAACACAATTTTTTGGCAAAATTAGTTTTTTTATTCAACATAATTCCCTTCAAGGGTAATACACTGATAACGACGACTCCAACTTCTCGATACCATTTTTGTAGTACGATTTGTCCTTTGCTTCAAAATAGGCCTCAGTTTCGGCGATCACCTCTTCATTCGATGAAAATTTCTTCCCAGCGAGCATTCCTTTGAGATCTGAGAACAGGAAATAGTCGCTGTGGACCATATGTGGAAGATAGGGTAGATGAGGAAGCAATTTGAAGTCCAATTCATGGATTTTGGCCATCGTTTTCACTGACCTGCGACACGCTGCATTGTCTTGGTGAAGCAGCACTTTATTTTTCCACAAATTCGGCGGTTTTCGACGATTTCGTCCCTCAAACGGTCCAATAACACTATGCAATTGTCACTGTTGATGGTCCTTACTTTTTCAAGTTAGTCATTGAAAATTATTCCATGCGCATCCCAATATACAGACGCCATAACGTTGCCAGTCGACTGTTGCCTTTTCCCATGCTTTGGAGCGGGTTCATCGTGTGTAGTCCACTCGAATGACTGTCGATTGGACTTCGAAGTAAAATGACGGAGCCATGTTTTATTCATTGTCACATATCGATGCAAAAATTCGGGTTTATTACGCTTGATTATCCTCAAACACTGTTCCGAATCATCAACTCGTCATTGGTCAAAAATGAGTTCGCGCGACTCCCACTTTGCACAGAGCTTTCTCATACCCAAATATTCGTGAATGATATAAAGTACACGTTCAGTTGATATCTTTAGAGTGTCTGCTATTTCATTTAATTTCAATTTATAGTCATTCAAAATTATTTTGTCGATTTTTTAAGTGTTTTCATTGGTAATAACCTCTTTTGGGCATCCACTGCGTTCACAGTCTTCGGTGCTCACTTCACTACGTCTAAACTTAGCATTACCAATCCTTGGTGGTTGATTTTCCTGGGGCGGTGTCTGGAAACTCGACATCAAGCCAAGTTTTTGCTTCAACTGTAATTTTTCCCATCAAAAAGCTATATTTTATCAATACGCGAAATTCCTTTTATCCATTTTTTCACAATAACAAAAGTTATTCCAAAGCCGAATCTTAATTTATTTGTGTTTGCCATCAGTACCTCCATAAAAACATCTATACTGCATAAAAAGTGGTAGTCCAATTATTAATCTAATACAGAAAATAATTCTATCTAATCCATCTCGAGGACCAGTTGCTAGCAATCATTTTAAATGTACTATTTTGTTATAAGCTCAATATGGATTAAATATAACAAACTATACCCGACATCGTAATTATCTTCAAGGCGAAAGATGTTTTTGCAATAATTGTTACATAAAAAATAGATTCAGACATTATTTTTAAGTTCGATATGTATTAGTATTTGATGAATAGAAATCAATTTTGTTAGACCACAGAGTAATAGAATAATATTTACACGTTATTCGTTGATTCCTAAATAAAATGCAGATGTTGTTGTGAATATGTCTGGGTCCAGCTTAATTTTAGAAGAAAATTCTATAAATTATATTTACAGAAATAGTCTGTATATAGTGCATTACATTTTTTACTGCATAATGCATATTTGGTAAAGAAATATTTTTTTGAGCACGAAATCTATTTAGAGAAGTTATTGGGTGCTTGTATGTATTTTGATCAGCAATATGAATTAGTAAGAAAATATTAAGTAAAGAACTATTAAGCAACTAAACCTAAATATTAAATTATGATATTTGTATGCATAAAATAATGGTTTTCAAAATTCATGGAACTCTCAAAATTGCATTTTCCACATTCTTTATTTATTTGTTTGATTTGAAGGAATCTGTTTTGAATATCCTTTTAAACACTAATAGTGATGTTGCTCCATCAGATGTTAATTGTCGGTTGCTGGTATGAACGATTTAAAAGCGGTAATTTTGACCATGTCGACGACAAAAAATGGGTTGAGAGACCAAAGACGAATGTTCGAAGACAATGATCTGCAGGAATAATGGAACAAAAACACAGCTTAGTCCTTTATAAAACTGTAACATAGCCTAACAGTTTCCAGATTATTACATGTGATGGAAAATATTCAAAATAAGGAAAATCCATTATAGTTATCACGTGAATTGACTGAATATTCCTTTTGGAACCATTTCATTATATTGGAACTAGAAAAGCATAATGGGTTCGCTCAAAAGCTCTCAAGCGTAAATATTCATGGGTAAAATCAAGTAAAACTCTTACTGTAGTAATAGATAGCCATTCTCTTGTAAGACAACGCTCGGTTATAGGACTTGTAAGACAACGCCAACTATCCTACAATATGTTTTTACAATAACTAAGAGAATATTTAAGCAATTAAGAATGATATGGTGGTTGTTTTGCTTCTTTTTTAGATAAATATGTTTCATTTTCCTTAATTAATTTAATTTTACTGTATCCTATAATATATCAGTTAATACATCCCCCATTTTTCTTTTGCTTTTGGGAATTGCACTTTATTGATACTTTTCATGTATTTTGTTTCTGATTCTGTTAATTATCTGCATTTTTCTTACATTTGATGACTTCTCCTGACTGTTGTCTACTCAGATGATGATACAAGGTGCTTCCATGCATTCCGATTATTGTTTAACTTTAAAATAGCATTTATTGAGAAAAAATGGTACAGTATACCTTTTTAATCAAAATATTTTTCCATATTTTTGGCAATGTGGTCTGCTTGGTAGCCATGCCATTATTATAACTGGATAAGCACAAACAACAACTTTTAACTCTTACAAAGTATGGCGGAAAAAAGGTATAAAGTGGAATTTACAAAAATAAAACTTGAATTGTAGATTTATTAACTGGTATATTATAGGATAGAGTAAAATTAAATTAATTAAAGAAAATGATACATATTTCTCTCGTAACAGAAGGAAAACAACCATTATAACATCATTATTGATTACTTAGTCTTGATTGTTAGTCGACGAAGGCAATATATTTAATTAAAAAAATTGTACCTAATAAAAAATTGTTAAAAAAATAGAAAAATAATTTAAGTTCTGTCGCACCTAGAGCACTCACAAAGCATAATTCCTTCCTATTATGACTTGTTCAGGATTGGCAACCAGGCGAATTACGTTACCAGAAATATGGGAGAAGGTCCTAGAAAAATATGGAAAATAATTTTATAAAAATATATATTACATAATTTTTTCTTAATAAATATCTCCTTAAATGGAAAGTATGATTAGAGTAGCCAGTGAAAATCGTCCGACGCTAAGAGAAAAACCAAATAATTAATAAAATTAGAAATAAAATACATTAAAAGCATCAATAAAGCAGTGGGAATTAATTCCTAGACAAGTCATAATAAGTAGGCACTTTTTATGATCAGAACAGCCAATGGAAGCCGTCAAAATCTAAACAGAAAGAAACTGTTAAAAAATTACATACAAAATATATGAAAATACATCAATAAAGTGGAATTTACAAATATAAAACTTGAATTGTGGATTTATTGACTGGTATATTATAAGATACAGTAAAATTAAATTAATTAAGGAAAATGACACATATTTATTTTGTAAAAGAAAGGAAACAACCATCATAATATCATTCTTGATTGCCTAAACGTTTTTTTACTTGTTGTAAAAACATATTGTAGGTTAGTCGACAACGGAAATATATTTAATTCACAGAATTGTATGTAACAAAATTTGTTAAAAAATAGAAAAATATTTTAAGTTTTATCGCACCCAGAGCACTCACTAGACTAATGCCTTAATATAATGACTTGTTCAGAATTAGCAACCAAGCGAACTACGTTGCCAGAAAAATGGGGAAAGATCCTAGAAATATATGGAAAATAATTGTATGTATCGTTTCTTCTTAACAAATGTCTCCTTAAGGTAAAACTATATCCAGCATAGCCAGTGGAAGTCGTCAAATGCTAAGAAATACCCAAATTATTAACAAAATCAGGAACAAAATACATTAAAAGCATTAGTGCAAGTGGTGGGAATTAGTTCTTAGATAAGTCATAATAAGTAGGCACTTTTTATGGTCAGAAAAGCCAATGAAAGCCGTCAAAAGCTAAACAAAAACAAAATATTAACAAATTACATACAAAATCTATGAAAATACGTCAATAAAGTGGAATTTACAAAATAAAACTTGAATCGTGGATTTATTAACTGGTATATTATAGGATACAGTAAAATTAAATTAATTAAGGAAAATGATACATATTTCTCCCGTAAAAAAAAGGAAAACAACCATTATAACATCAATCTTAATTGCTTAAACGTATATCATTAAAACAAACCACACGCTGTCGGGTCCGGTACCGACTGACAGTTCGAGTCCGAAACCCGACCCGTCGATTATATGTGAGAAAATCTCGGTTTGATCGCGAACACGCCGCACAACGACCAGGGAAAAAAATGGAGCAGCGTGTATCGCACGCATCAAACGCAAATGTAGATCGAGAACCGCGTGAAGCGATACGAATTCATGGTCGAACGTAGAAAAATCGTGACCAGATGATGTGGAAAAAGTAAAAGTATGTGTAATTTCTTGGGAGAACGCGCCTGGTCGGATTTAGGTACGAATCGAACGAAATCAATTGAACTGGTTAGGCCGCTTCGATAATTTGTAAGACGTGTTACGTGTTACGTACGGACGGTGTAATTTATGGCGTATCTCCGATGATTCTGATCTGGCATTTTTAGCAAATATTTTACTAATAGATAGCATTCATCTTTATTAAGGATTCTCATGATATTTTACTGGGCGCTTCACACAAGGCATTTGTTTGACAGCTGTGGGATCACTAGTATGTGAATTATCACATTGTGAGTGAAGCAACTTCTGTTACAGTGAAAAAAATGGATAAAAAGGAATTTCGCATGTTGATAAAACATTGCTTTTTGAAGGGAAAAAATACAGTTGAAGCAAAAACTTGGCTCGATGCCGAGTTTCCGGAAACTGCTCCAGGAAAATCAACTATGAATGCTAAGTTTAGACGTGGTGAAATGAGCACCGAAGACGGTGAACGCATGAAGGGATGATCGACGAAACTGTGATCTATTTTGAAGCAAAGGACAAATCGTACCACAAAAATGGTATCGAAAAGTTGGAGGGTCGCTATAATGAGGATAAGGTGATGAAGGGAATTATGTTGAATAAAATAAACTAATTTTGCCAAAAAAATTTGTTTTACTATGGTAGGTCGGGGACTTTTCAATTAACCTGTTATGATGACAGCTGTGGGATCACTAGTATGTGAATTATAACATTGTGAGTGAAGCAACTTTTGTTGCTTTTAAAAAAAATGGATAAAAAGGAATTTCGCGAGTTGATAAAATATTGTTTTTTGAAGGGAAAAACAAGTGTGGAAAAACAAACAAGTGGAAAAACAAAAAAATGGCTCGATGCTGAGTTTCCGGACACTGCGCCAGGAAAATCAACCATTGTTATCCTAACTAAATCGTTTCACAAAAATGGTGTCGAAAAGTTGGAGGGTTGCTATAATGAGGGTAGGGTGGCGAAGGGAATTATGTTGAATAAAAAAAAATATTTTGCCAAAAAAGTGTGTTTTACTATTGTAGGTCGGGGCCTTGTCAATTAACGCAACTTTCGGCTGTTTTTAAGGAATTTTTCCTGATATCCTGCAACATCTGAGGCTGAATTTCTTCAATTTTGTAACGAATAAGATGTTTAAAATGTTGAATCGTTTGGCTCTTATTCACATAAACTTTTGATTTTATAAAACTCCATAAGAAAATGTCTGATGCTGTTAATTCCGGAGGTCTGGCTTGGCATGCTTTCGCCTCTTCGCGAATTTAGTCTTCGTAGAGAACGTCATTCAATAATTGAATTTCTGAACGAGCTGTGTGTGCTGTGGTCTCATCTTGCTGAAACCACATGTCGTCTAGTCCTTGCATTTTAGGAACAAGAAAATTTCGAATCATGTCTTGGTACAGTTCAGCAGTAACAATAACTGCAACACGTTGGTGATTTTCAAAAAAATAGGGACCAATGATGTTTCTAGCATGAATACCATACCATACAATTATTTTTAGTGGATGCAATGATGTTTCATGAATTAATTATTTAATTAAGTATTAACATGCCATGGTCATCTAACATGAGCGCCTTAGTATCATAGCTTTTGCCCTTCAAAACTTAAATCTTCCATATATATGCTTTAAAAAAAGACCGGCTTGGTTGGCACAGTGCTAAAGGTGACAGGACGTGTTCGAATCCTGATGAGGCATGGTTAGATTTGGAATTTATGTTATTGTTTAATATTTGTGATTGTCTTTAGGCAAGAGTGTAAAATTCGATAAAGATAATGATCACGCCAGTAACCAGGCTGAGTAACACCGGATGTCTTATGGGATGATTTCTAAGTTGGTCATTGGCCTGTCCGTAGGCCTAATACCGAGGAACGTGGTTCGGAGAGTACGTTAAACTGTAGGTCCACTCCAGATAAACCCTCGCTGGTAAAAAGGAGACTATAAAACGTTACAGGAAAACGCCTTCTTAGGTGAACGCCTGAGGATGGTTTATGCGACTGTCTTACAACTTTGTTAAAATCACTAAAGTAATTGTAGTTGAAAGTATTTCTTTTTAAATACCTTCAACTAAAAATTCGTTGGATAGTAACAAATGTTTTGTTTCAATTGTATTACATCAATGCTGTTATGGCAAGTACAATGAATGATAAAACAACATATAAACGACGAACAATAAATGATATCATTGGTCTTCGTTAATATACATTTCAAATCCATTTGATCGATGATCTTTGCCATTTATCTGGTTAAAATTATACGCGTTAAGAGGGTTTTTAAGAGAAACGAGAGAAAATATCTATAACACGAATTGAATGACATTCATCCTCTCGCGTATGGTAACACTCGACCAAATGTTGTAAGAGTTGTGAAGGATACACTGCTGCAGCTCGAGTGGAAAGTTCTGTCGCACCCATAGATTTCACCAGACATAACGCTTTCTGATTATTACTGACTTTCAGATGAAGCACCAATGCTCGACAGGCACACGGTTTCGAAATGTTAAAGAAGTGCATGTGTGAAGTTATTAAATAAGTGAACACATAGATAACTATACAAGGTGTTATTTTATACCAGGGACACTTGTAACTAACTTTAACACGTGTGTCATTGAATTTTTACTTTTTACTTCAGTTGAAAAGAAAAGAAGAAAAAAACGGTTGAAAGTTATCGAATGTTGTGTGAAGCCTGTGATAACAATGCTCCAGCAACATATGAATACTGGTTTCGACGTACTAAATGTGGTAATTTTGACACCGAAGACAAAGAGCGTTTTGGAAAGGCAAAAGAAGAAAAACGAGTATTTGATGGTATTAATCGAGGAAACCATCAATGGTGATGACTAACGACTACAGTTGATGCGTTTGAGATTTTGCCCTTGAGCATTGCCCAAGAACGGAGAGAATACGAGCAGAGACACAACAGGCTTGTTCTTCACCATGATAACGTTCGACCACATGTTGCAAAACCTGTGAAACATACTTGAAACATTAAAATGGGAAGTGTTACTCCACCCACCGTTTTCTCCAGATCTTGCTCCTTCTGATTACTACTTGTTCCGACTTCTAGAGTTCTTCTAAGTTCTTCTTCTGAGTCTTGCTCTATCTGAGCAGCGCTTCATTTCTTATGAGATGAAAATGGACGATATTTTGATTAAAATTAAAACTTAAATTTCCATTAGTAGTTCAATTTATTAAGGAAAAACAGAACAATCTCTCATAATTGTAATGATCTAACCAAGTTGATACACATTATATATGTTCCGATTAAAAAATCGGCGATTATAAACCTTCGGCTTTATTACAGTTCTTAAATGGATGGGACCGTGGGAAAAACGTATTGCAAAATCGGTCGAAACCGAAAAAAAATTAACCTGATTTTTCGATCGTTGCATCGTTCATTCGTGCTGTTGGGTCGTTTAATGTAGCTGATATATGGTTATTAATTTGGTGTGTTTCCTTTCCTAAATTGACGGAAAAAAATAGATTCACACCGATTTGTATCGCAAACAACCTGTTTTTAAGTGTAATGATCGTGGTGATATTTCAAACAGACCTTTGATATTTTTTCTGTCTCGGGTTTCCTTGACGTAAAAAAACGAAACATATGTTCGTTTTGTTTTCTAATAATACGGTCTTGTCGTGTTTTACGATAATGTTAAATTACAATATTACGATAAACTCAAGGGCAGGTATATTTTACAACAATATATAATTACATTTTGTTTATTTAATAACAGAAAAATAAGAATAGCGGTTTTAGAACCTGCTAATGTTTGGTATTTACGATGAAATAGTGATTTATAATTCTCTGAGTCATGTATAATGAGCCAATATTTGGTTTTAAGATGATGCTAGGTTGTAGAATTGTATTGTAACTTCAAAATAAATATTTTATATTAATTCATTAGGTGCAACAATATGATTTTACCATTTTAAAATATTATCATGTTACGTCTCACATTAGATATACTTAGCACAATCTTAATTTATAAATTAATTTAATACGATTCTTTTGCTTTACTTGCATCAATTTCCAACTAGTACAGTATGTATTATCCAAATATAAATTAATCTGAATTATTTTAGTTAACGTTAAGGGTAACAGTAAAACACTATACCAGTTCTTATGGTTTGGTTCGCTTCAATCTTATGATATCTTGCGTGTTGTCCAGCAGTTGCATTGCTTCCAACTTTATTTCATGTTTTAAGTTGAAACCTTGGATAACTTCGTAGATACGTTTGATTTCAAGATCATCGTGCAAGTTTTTCTTTTGTTTCGTAGCGATAAAAATTGGAAATAAATCGAATAACTTTGTATTTTAACGATTGATTACTAGTTAGTTAGTATTTTAGTCCAACCCTATATTTGCGACCTGTAAGTCCAAATAGGCATTATAGCTGACTGATAAACGAATCTCGTTACATACGTTAATAAAAAAGAAAAAGCAATTAATTTTAAATTTACAACAAATACCTATAACATATGTTCGTGTTGTTTTCTAATAATACGGTCTTGTCGTGTTCTACGATAATGTTAAATTACAATATTACGATAAACTCAAGGGCAGGTATATTTTACAACAATATATAATTACATTTTGTTTATTTAATAACAGAAAAATAAGAATAGCGGTTCTAGAACCTGCTAATGTTTGGTATTTACGATGAAATAGTGATTTATAATTCTCTGAGTCATGTATAATGAGCCAATATTTGGTTTTAAGATGATGCTAGGTTGTAGAATTGTAGTGTAACTTCAAAATAAATATTTTATATTAATTCATTAGATGTATCACTATGCCTTTACCATTTTAAAATATTATCTTGTTACATCTTACATTAGATATACTTAGTAAAATCTTAATTTATAAATTAATTTAATACAATTCCTCTGTTTTACATGCATCAATTTCTAACTAGTACAATATGTATTATCCAAGTAGAAATTAAGCTAAATTAATTAAGCTAATGTTAAGAGTAACACTTATGCACTATACAAGTTCTTGTGGTTTGGTTCGCTTCAATATTCTGATTTCCTGCGTGTTGGCCAGCAGTTGTATTGCTTCCATGTTGCTGTGATTGATCAACTTTATTTTATGTTTTAAGTTTAAATCTTGGATAACTTTGCAGATACATTTAATTTGAGGATCATCGTGCAGTTTTTCTTTTATTTCGTAGCGATAATCATTCGTAATTATTCGTAGAACTTCTCTTTTGGGTGCGTTGGATTACTAGTTGGTTTGATGTTTTAGCGCAACCCCATATTTGCAACCCATATGACCAAGCTGACTTTGTGATTGACCGATAAATCAATCTCTTTGATTTTAGTTCGAGATCAGAGTGTCTTCCAACTAATCAGCACAATTGCTTGACTTTGAGTCTAATCCGCTCTGCTTTTTGGCCCACATAATGTTTCGAATTTAACCTGTTATCAGTATGTACTTCAAGGTATTTAGCTGAATGTGCTTGAGGAATCGAATATTCGTTAAGTTACGCCGCAATGCAAATTTAACATAGACAGTTTTGGAGCTATTAATCTGTATTTTCCAGTCTCTGGTCCATTTTTAGATGTTGTTGACCTCTAATTGTACAGGCTTACAGCCTTAGATAGAGATGCACCTTTTGCCATGATAGCTGTGTCGCCGACAAATGTTCCAAATATTTTATTCTTGAGATATCAGCAGTATAGGAGTGGTCCCAAGATACTACCCTGTGGAACTCCAGCCATAATAGGTTTAAGTGTTGAGAATGCTCTGTTACAGCCCGACAAGTGTGATGGAGTTTTGATTTCAATTTTACAGAGTGTAACAACAAATCAATATTTTATTAAAAGAAAAAATAAATAAAAGCTCATACTCTCTTTTAAGCCGTGCCAACTAGCATTGAGAATTATCAATATGATCTTGTCTTTCATCGATTTTAAGTAAATGAAGCACTTATAACGAAGCCTTAAATATTCAGGTCTTTTGTTGGTTAAATACAGGACTTTTGTTCGTTTTGAACTAACTCCAAATGCATCACAAACTGTGATATCAGCTCGCTAAAAACACTAAATGAATACTTCATTTTGGTTGTGAAGGACGAACTTTATAAATGCATCTTTTTGTATTTTGAAAACATATTTTGAAACACAAATTACGGAGAGCATTCACTCTAACTGGATATTATTATGAATATTGAGCAATGTACCCAAGTGCAAAAATTGTGTGAATCATTTTGGGTGATGCTCTATATTTCTCTACATTCTCTATGTTTATTCCGTTTATGTGATAAATCCATTATAATGAAAACGTTAAAATTATTTCTAACTTACTATACAATTACTATAAAATCGAATGTTTTGAGTTCTGTTCATCTTAATGAGATGAGTATACCACTTTAATTGTAGTAGGCCCCTTTTTATTTTACCTTTTCTAATACGTGTAAAAATTGCGTAATATATCCGTCTGTCATTGTATATCTATCCATCACTGTTATACAAAACCCATTATTTTTTTGTTTGAAATGCTATTATTTAGGAGCTTTCTGGTCCTTCATTAATAATAAATATATTTTCTATTAACAGCCAATGTATATATATATATATATATATATATATATATATATATATATATATATATATATATATATATATATATATATATATATATATATATATATATATAAAATTACATTCAAAAATATAAAAGAATAATATATCTAAAATATTCCTTTTTTTTGTATAAGTGAATCCATTTCTGATTTCTTTTTTCTGGATTATATTTGGTATCGAATTAGTATATTATACGAGGTATATGATATATTACATATGTGGAAAATAAAATCCAATGCAGAATATAAATTCAATGCTTTTTTGGAATTCTATAAACTTTCAAGATACCTAGTTTATTTCATTACTAATAACTAACTTAATGTTACAACTTTAACTAAGTCTATTGACTTTACTAATAGTTTAAATCGAGTTTTAATGTTTTTTAAGCTTTTTTAATAATACTATGTTAGGTTGAGGAGATAAAGTAACATTGATAAATTTATGGGTGTTAACCAATATATCTAAAAGTGGCTTTTTTTAGAATAACGGGCAATGTTGATTTAAAATCAAAATGGGTTTATTTTACCGTGCTATTAGACCCAGTTTAGGAAAAGTAATCAATAATGTTTGTATCATTATAATGTTGCTTGTAGTTGCTTTTCATAAAAAAATAAGCGAATTAGTGTTGGAATATCATCGCACTTAGCACTTCTGACAAATGCGACGCCGAATCTCATATATAGTGATTTAACACAATTTAAAATATATTATTGTTGAAAATGATTGAGAGAAAACTATATATGGAAGAAATTGATATTTAATTCTGCAGATGATGTGTTTATAAAAGCTTTATATAAATTTATAGTTCATAATGTTGTAGACCAATTGATATTAAGTTATATCACAAACAGATAATTTAAATTTAAAACTAATTGGCGTCTTTTGAAAACATCAGCCTTGACATTTCTAATTTTATATATAAATTACCCTAAATAAGATATACCGAACAGGAAAAAAGCAAAAATGGAGACAAAACATCGAAAAAATCTACATATTTTGTATTCGCGATTTTATTTGTTTCAAATAGCATATCGAGAAGAAGAGTTGTTTACTATTCCTGCTACGTTTTTTTTCTGTACTATGCAGTTATATTTAATACGTTTTTAAACGAATATTTCCTTTATCTGGCCCACCTATTTATCAATTAATCATTAATTAGTTTTGTCGTTTCTCAATCACATACGCCTAATTTCTGTAAAATGGATTTTATGGCTATAACATTCGGTTAATTCGTCCTCCATTAGTATGGATCGCTTCCTTTTTGAATCTGGTGCATGAAGACGACACTCGAATAAATCAGCTGCTTATAGCCAGGCCATAAAAATAACTTGTCTTTGATATGTTCCCAACATACATAATGGCTCCAATTATCTCAAGAGATTGCTGAGTGGGATAATTGGTTCTGGTGAACCAAAAACGAGGACAATTCTAAATTAGTATCTCGATTTAGTTGTACCTTCAGAAGACAGAAACAGAAGTAATTTTTAACGATAGTTAACTTGATTTAAAACAAGCTATAAGAAATTAAATTAAATTTTGAACGAAATGATAGAAGGTTTGTTGCCTGATTGACTGTCGATGTCGAATATATATTTTTGTTTATGCAGTTATCAGACTGTTTATTTGTATATACGTTTATATAATAATAATTATTTTACACCCCTAGTATATCTACGAGATATAATACCATGTGTCAAGAACGATGACAATTCTGAAATAGTATCCCAGTTTAGTTGTATGTTCAGAAGACAGAAACAGAAGTAAGTTTTAACGTTAGTTAACAAGTTTATTTGAAACAAGCTGTTAGAAATGTAATTTAATTTGAAAATAAAATGTAAAATGTAATTTTGTGGTCTGCTACCTGTTGATGTATCCAGTTATCAGACTGTCTATTATATAATATATATATATATATATATATATTATATAAGTACACGTATATACGACCTTAATAATTATTTTCCACCCCAATAAAAATGAGATATAATACCGTGTGCCAGTTTGGAACAGCTCAAAAATTCCTTCACAAAGCAGGGAACAGTATATATAGCATTGTTCTGCCGAGCGTAAAGTCGTGATATCAATCGATTTACAGGTGTAATTCGTAAAATTTCCTGTGCTAGATAAAAGGTTCTGATAATATGGCCGACGATTTAATTGTATTTAGGATTGCAAAAGTAATACATCGAAGTGGAGAAGGCGGAATGTCTTTACGGTGTTTTTCTTGTTTTATGTCCTAGTTAGTGGTTTTAATTTGCGATAAAAAGATTTTTTATTAAGAAATATTCAATTGTCTTATAATGCTATTTAATGAAATTGCAATAGAATATAATAAGGAACATATTTAAATATAGTATATTTTGCTAGCTGGTTAATTATCTAGACAACTAACGCATTTACTACGGTAACATCATTGATTGTTAAAACTGTCAATGCAAATCAAGAGAATAGATTTTTTGTTATACCAATCTAGTAAATTAACACTAATAAGAAATTAATTTTTATCCTAATTTGGTACGGTTTTAAAATTACAAAGTATTTATTCTACGATAGACACTTTACGTTGTTCATCTATATCACCGTTTTTAATGTATATTAAGTTTTACTTATAACTTCAATAAGCGAGCACAAATAGTTTTACCGTCTTTAATTATTTGACTGGACTCAGTTCATGTTTTTAGAAACAGTTCTTCATAACATTATCGACATTTTTCACCTTCAGGTCTATAAGCAGATAGTCGTGTATACGAATATACCATGGAGCATCTACAATACTTCTCAGTACCTTGTTTTAGAATCTTTACATTACGTATTTAGTGCTTTGGTTGGTACAATCCCAGAGTTGAAAACCATATGTCCACTTTAGATTCAAGACTTGTTGGTGCAGCAAAGGCTTGCTAATCGCAAAGTCTTCGCAATAGCCGGTACATTTTTTAGTAATTCAGCTTTTTCAGCAGAGTTTTTCATATTTTTCTGGCTTGTGTTTGACTGTCTTGTCTGTAAAATTAATATGCAGTGATTTATTAATTCAATTCAATATACACTGAATATTAATTTTTATGCGACATTTTTATGTTCAGCATTGTACTTCTGCAATGGCTGTGTGCAACTTTTCGAATAATTCAGTATTGTCATCTCTAATATCTGCTAGGATGGCAGTGTTCTCTGCAGATGTGACAAAATTTTCAACGAATTTGGACAAAATTTTCAACGAAGTCCTCATGGTATAGGAGATAAAGAACTGCTTCCAATGCACTTCCCTGTGCTTCTGCTTCTATTATTCTCAATCTAGAATAAACATCTTCTTATTCGACTGTGAAGTATGCCATCCATAGAGAAATAAACATTTCCGAAATAACTCAGGAAACTGAATATAAAAATGTATTTGTTAAAACGCTTTCAAATATAGAGAGATATGTGTCTAATATTTTTTGTATTTTTCTTATATTTTACAGTCTCACGTTTACAAACAGCTTTGATTTATATTTCAATTGGAAAATTTATTTTGGTGGACAAGAAAGAGGTTATAAATATAAATGTAAAAATAATAAATTATAAATACAAATGTTTTAATTAACCAATTTGTAGATATAATTTGTAGGATTAGAGATATAAAAATTCTTGAATATACATGATGTTCTGTTATCATTGTTAATTTAAAGTAAACCATTGGCAGGAAACAGACTGAAGCTTTATAGATAAAAACTAGGGTTTATAGTGTTAACTAAAGGTTAATAAGAGATATCAAATTTGATTGTAACTAATAAAAACCTCGCGTTAAAGGATCAAAGAATACATTAAACTACAAGTATTAGTTAATACACTCTAAAACTGGGAACACAATAGTATTAAAAGATTAAATGATATTAAACTAAATCAAGCAAGAGACTGATACAATATTTCAATACCTGATGGTACTAGAAATACTGCTAGATATCCAAAATATCCCAAAGATTTGAAAATGAACACATCAAATATTAAACACATTTACCCAAACCCTTGAAAACTAGATCACTCATTATGTTAATATTAGCGCTGGGAACTGTCGACTAAATTGACTATCGACTGTTTAGAAGTTGACTACTTTTTACTATCGACTGTTTTAGTCGCTATTTTTGGTTCGTCTGCTTTTACTACTTTTAACTAGTGACTGTTTCAGGGACTGTTTTCAGTCGCTATTTTCGGTCCGACTGATTTTATTACTATTTACTATCTCGATTATTCCAGTCGTGTAATTTTTGTTACTATTTTTGCATATTTTTATGATTGTTTTGGTAGTTTGCTTGTAAATAACATTATATTCTCTGGTTTGGATCTAACTCTCCCGATTTCTGTTAAACAATATTTCCGTCCAATAATAAATAAAGCATTGATTTTATTTAAAAAGCTCTAGTAGTTACTGTGCGATCGTTTATATTTATGTAATGGGTTAGTTCTTTTCTATGATGAGGTGTATGTTTAGTTTTTATTTAGTATATATGATTGTAAGTCTTTGCTTGTTAAGCTTTGTTTAAGTTCTATTGTATTTAAATATTAAATATTTTTAAATATTGTTCTATTAAATATTTATGATAGAAAAATTCCATTTGTTTTTACAGATCCACAGAAGATTCAACTATAAAAGTAATTCTACTTCCTTTAAAATGAAACTATTAATTGCATGTTAAAAGTATTCCGTAATTATATTTTCTTTTTCTTTTTTAAAGTTAGTACGTGAAGGAATATGTACATCTGCGTTTCTCTTATACTACCGTTGGAAAATATAAACACATATAAAGTTAACTGCCCCATGCAATTATCTCCGTCCTTTCTTCTCTCACAATTTATACAAGAAAGGATTCATACACCTTCGTCTGATATCACGAATTGAATAAAAAAAGAGTCGAACCGTTAATTTGACTGAAAATAGTAATTACTCTTTTTAGTTGCTAGTTTTTGGTCTATAGACTGTTTCGACTGTTTTGCGACTATCGACTCTTTAGACTGTTTTCAGTCGATAGTTTCTAATGCTAGTTAATATTGAGATATAAAGAACTTACAATTTGCAAGTAAATAATCTTGACAACGGCAATAACAGCTTTGAAAAGTTGAGAAAAAAGCGATGGTGTAATTATTTTGAGTTTGCTTACTGTGAAAGGTATAAAATGCATTTTTAAAATAAGTATTCAGTCCCATTGTAGTCTTGTGATTAATAAGAGTACTGCTGATGACTTGGTTACAAAGGAACAGAGTTGTATAGGAGGTAAAACAACAGAGCGGTGTTAACAAATAAAAAAAATGTATGTATAAAGTGTTAGTATACCTCGAACTTACTGGTAAGACGTTAATTATACTTAATTAAAATGTTTAACATCATTGTTTCAGTCTTCATCATTAGGAATATAAATATTTATATAAAGAAACACTGCAAATACCTAATTTCAAAGAACTCGAACCATTCTAATCCATCTCGGTCGCAATTATTTAAATTATTGAAAAGGAAGACAACCTTAGAGCGCTGCTAAAGGAATCCGTCCCATCTGATTCGAACAGCGACCGGAATAATTAACGCTAAATTGAAAAATGGACATATTTTAATTTACCCTTGTATCTCTAAATGGAATGTACGTACCTAAAAGGCGTATAAATCCGATGACATGGCGCGTTAATTTAGATTAATTGAATTTTAAGTCTTTTATGTGGTTCAGCCGAGGAAATTTATGCGATCTGTCGTATGATTCTACGGAATAATGAGCTGAATAGTTACAGATTCGAGGAAACACGACTGTTTTAAATAGTTTTGTTGTGGTTCTACGGTTCATAATGTTATAATGGTTGTTTTAGAATGAAATTATAAAGAATATGTGTTTTAGAGATGATAAGATATATCTAAATTACTGCTATAATAATGAATTTGTATTGTTTGGTATTTAATTAGAAATAAAAGTTCATTATTTACATTAATTTTAAATATTAAAACTTCAAACGAACGTTTTTTACGAAAAAAATTATAGATATAGTAATATATATTAAAAAATATATTATAGAAACGGATTGACCAACTATTATCAACGTTTCTATAGAAACTACGGTTTGTTAATAAATTAGTAATAATTTAAGAGGTTATATAAAATAAAATAAAAAATTATTGATAATTTAATAAACTTTGATATAAGCGAAATTTCCAAGGGCTCAAAATATATGAATCATTAAAAAAACAAATATTCTGGGACATTTGGATCTTCTATGCTATGATGATGAGAAAATATATTGTTATTTTCAAAAATTACCTTTTCTTGCCACTTATTACGTTATATACGTTACATAATATAACACACGTTATATAATTTTAGATTATCCCAGAGTTGATTCATTTCTGTATATGTACTTCTTGTGTTCATTTGGTGTTTCTTGTAATTTTAATACGAAAATATTTCTCTCGTTCTCTAAGAATTCTTATTTAAGTATTCGAAGCATTGTTTTTATAACATATGACTAAATTTTACATTCGTTTTTCTGATAATGTTTTGCTCCTTTTCTCTCCCATAATGGTTTCCTATAGTCTTGGTTGTTTGTACAGATAGTGTATTGGTTTATAGCAATTATTAGTATATTTCTCTAGGGAATATTATAAACATGTTTTTAAATATATTTTCCTTGATTATGTAGTTAGAATAATTCAAGATTTCTACAGGATAAATACAAATACTTCGCAATATTTCATTGTGAGACGTGGTTATTGCCAAAGAGAGATAAACGTAATTTAAAAGCTGCAGAAATGAAATTCTTTAAAAGAGTTGGTGTAAAAAAGACAGACAAGAGGAGAAACAAAGATACGAGAAAAGATCCCAATATTGAAATATTTCGGTTTGTGAGGACACTTATTGCACACGGAGGATACTGGTGAAGCTCAAAATAGACGAGAGGACACACACAAGACAGGTAAATAGAATAGGAGAAGCAAAGACGGAGAAGAGAACGACTAGAATGCGACCTAAGAGAACCCGAGATGAATGTATTAGGTAAATACTTCAGAAGAGAAAAAAAATCCAGCTGAAGCAAGAAGACTGACCAGACATAGAATATAGAAGGAATTTATATGCGGGAAAAGAGAGAATAGACACTAACCATAACACCCCTACACCACTATCTGGTTTTAAATATAATTTTTATCATAAAGTCATCATAAAAACGAATGGCTTAGAGCAAACATTATTTAAATTTAGTGTTTTTGATGATTATTTGATGTTAATTTATATAATTGACTTATTTTATTACTTGACTTGAAATATTGCTAAATATGATTAAAATTAACCTAATTTTTATGGTATATATAATGGGAGTAGTTATTATTGAATATTTTATCAAATAATGGTTTTATTATTAGTTAAAACTTAATCATTTCTATGGAGATACCAACAGTCAATCAGATAACAAACTTCACTTTAATTTTTCCCGGAAATTGGTTTAATACTGTATGGAAAGTGCTTAATGTATGGAGATATCAACAGGCAGTCAGACAACAATCGGCAACAGTTTTTCTGCTCGGAGATTAGGGCAGAGCGAGTAATAACATTAATCATCGGGCATTGTAGTCCGGTAAGTCGTGAAACAATTTGAAGGATCGGGTCGTATTTTGACGCGGCCTTAATATGATGCAAAGGCATCGCGCGGGGGATGCGGAGTTATGAATCGAAATTTGAATTTCTAATGCCCTGGGAACAGAGCGGCGTCGTCGACGAGCTGGTGTCGGAAAGGCCCATACCATTAGTCACATCGATCTGCCACACATTTAATTACCACTTACTAATAGTCGGTAATTACTGGTTTCGGATCTCATGCTCTGCCGACGTTTTAGTCGCAATTAACCGTATTTTTTTTTCATTCTTGTTTACTATCTCCGGATCATTTCGGTGGTCTTCTTTCATTTTTTCCTCCGGTTGCATGTCTTCATCTCTGGTTACGTTTACGCGGCTTTTCCACCGTGATATCGAGCGTATAGTTTCGTGTATTGTTGAAGTGATTTTGATATATTATTTACGCCTTCCACCTCGACTTTTACTTAATATCTGTATTTATTATTTTACACGATATAATAACAGAAATTCTCTTTCGAATTTTACTGCCACCTTATTCTTTTCGTTCTTTCTGCCACTTCGTTCTTTTCTGATACTTTTCCTTTATTTTTGAAGAATTTGAACAGTAAGAAAGAATGTTTGTTTCATACGTCGGTCGAAAGTACGCATTTTCGTCCCTAATAACAAAGAAGAAAGTGAAACATTTACTCTCTGTGAGAAGTACACCCGCGCTCTCTATAACGGCGGGAGGAAAGAATTTGTTATGCGAATTTATACACGTAACTAGGGACTATTTATTCTGTCGCTACAACAATTTGTTTACCGCTCTCATTAACGGTACCTCTAAACTTAAAAATAAGCATCAATGTTGTTTTGTTGTCACTCGATTCAACAATCCAGAAAAAATTAACAATACGTTATCATCTAATGAATCCACGGACGAGAAAGATGATGCAGAAATACGATCGACAATAAATACAAAAAAAAAACGAAATAGACTCAACAAATATTTTGATACAAAAACAAATATTTTAGGCTCTGACCGATATGCTGCCAGCTCCAACTCATATACCAGTTCTTACACGGTAGATTATTAGTCGTCTCTGGTGCACGTAAATAAACAATGGGCGCATAATTTTCAAAATAAATATCTGGCAACGTCGTACTGCAAAATGTGGGCAGGAAATTTTGAATGCGAAGACAAATCCCTAACTTTTACATTTCAAACGATACCGAAAGTACTCTCTACGAATTTGCATTACTTTCGATTATTTCCCTATTGTTGGAACTATTAAAGTGTTGTGGCAAGTTTAGATAAACATCAAATAAGAACAATATGATCACGTAAAGTTATATTTTACATTTTTTTCGAGAGAACAAACTAATGTGTCCGCTTTATTGGAGGGTATATACAACTGCGAAAGAAAAACCTGATATATGCGAAAATTTCATCCCAACATAGATTAACAAAATTCAAGAATAACAATAACTACCTATTCTCTTTGTTTACAAAAACATTAGATTTCGGAAATCAGATTTTGATTTAATGGTGAACAGAGAAGAGCTAAGAAAAATTGTTGTTACTTAAGGACTAATAGTAATTAATTGGTTTTGAAGACATACTAGAGGCAAATTTAAAAGTTATTAATATTTTTCTGTAAATTATGATTCATTTCAGGTTTATTCAGTAAATGCACTTCTTAAGAAAGCACTATCCAAATATTGCAGGTAATGAGTACGATTTGTTCATCAAGAGTTAAAATGAATGTAACAAAGATTGTTAATTATAAAATATCTTCATAGAATTTTATTTCTTCATTTGACTTACTAGACTCACCAAAGTTGTAAGTTATCGAAATTAACATATTAAAATACGATAAAACATTCGTGGGGTATTATTCCGTTCCATAGAAATATTCCATTCCTTAATACAGATCCACAGAACCTTCAAATATAAAAGTAATTCTACTTCCTTTAAAATGATATTATTAATTGCATATCAACAGTAATCAGTAATTACTTCTTTAAAGTTAATAGGTGAAGAAATATGTACATCCCCGTCTCGTTTATACTACCGTTGGAAAATATAAGATCATATAAAATTAACTGTTCCAAGCAATTATTTCCGTCCTTTCTTCTCTCACAAATTATACCCTAAAGGGTTCGGTCATCTACGTCTGACATCACAAATTGAACAAAACAGTCGAACCGTCCATCTGTCCAGTAGTAATTACTATTTTCAGTCGTTAGTTTCAGCAACTGTTTCGACTGTTTTCAGTCGATAGTTCACAACTCTAGTTATAATGTTCATTGGTGTAGCACTTATACTTAAACTTATCAATACTTTGTTCATTCCTAAAATATGATGGAAAATAGATTTAATTAAATGCCATTGTTAATTAAAAATATTAGAGTGTGTTAGTACTTGAGATAGTAATTTTTATATGTTTTTATGAATAGACATTTATTATTTTAATTAATGCTTTATATCCAAAACATTTTTGATCTTATATTGAAAATATTGCGAAAATAATTTTTAGTTGCACTTAATTTTTAAATTATTCCCTTATACTATTACTGTGTTATGACAGAATCATCGAATTTGAACCACTGGGCGATCACTAGTATAAAGTAAGATATTCTAAAAAATATACTATAAATGTTTTAAAATTAAGTAACGATCAATAAATGATCTAAATAAAAATTCGGAGAGATTAGAGAAGAATAAATTGTTTTAGAAACCTATTCCCACGGGTACATTATTACCATTACCATTATTATTATTGGTACCATTCCGAACGAACAGGAAAAAAACTAGATCACAGCCCGTATTGTATTAAGTTGATTTATTAATCAATTAGTTAGAGATTCTATATAATCGGCCACTGTGCGATGGCAGGTGATCATAATAATCCCCGAACCATTCGTATTCTCTGTTCGGCCATATATCTTCGACCATTCTCATGTCCGATATCTAACGGGTCGTCTAAATATAGACGATTATCCTTAATCTGGTAGCTGCACGATATATTTTAGTTTGAGCGTAATGGCATAATACAGAGAGGTTATTCGATGTGATTCGAATTCATTACCAATTCAATTTTTTAAGATTATTTATTTGTTTTAATTAATAAAAGATACAAAATATTATATGTACCAGCACTAGTTCTTCGTTCTACGTTCGGCTGAAGAAGACCTTCAATCTACATGTATTAGGCTTTGTATTACTCAGGCACGTTGATGATCAGAGACTTTTTGAATTTCCCGCGCAGTAATCATCATTAATAGACTACTGTTCCATTAATATTCAGTAGTTCTTCCGTTTCAGCATTTTTAAACTTATTTACAGTTCTGGAGCCGCTAAATCTATATAATAATCATTATATGCGCTTCAGCTGCTGTTCTTTTGTAATTTAAAACAAATAAGAACACTTGTTTCCCTCAATACTAGTCATACTTACTCAAGAAGTCAATTGAAAAGTCCCCAGCCTACCACAGTAAAACACATTTTTTTGGCAAAATTAGTTTCTTACCCTCCAACATTTCGATACCATTTTTGTAGTACGATTTGTCCTTTGCTTCAAAATAGGCCTCAGTATCGGCGATCACACCTTCATTCAAGGAACATTTTTTCCTAGCGAGCATTCTTTTGAGATATGAGAACAGAAAATAGTCGCTGGGGGCCAGATCTGGAGAATACGGTCGATGAGGAAGCAATTCGAAGCCCAATTCATGGATTTTTGACACGGTGCATTGTCTTGGTGAAAAAGCACTTTCTTTTTCTTCAAATGCGACTGTTTCTCGCAGATTTCTTTTTTAAAACGGTCCAATAATGCTATGCAATAGTTGCTGTTGATGGTCTTTCTTTTTTCATGGTAGTCAATGAAAAATATTCTACGCGCATCCCAAAATACAGACGCCATAACCTTGCCAGCCGACTGTTGCGTCTTCCCACGCTTTGGAGCGGGTTCATCGTGTGCAGTCCAGTCGGATGATTTGATCATCTTCAAACACTGCTCCGAATCATCAACCCGTCGTTGTTTTTGGTCAAAAGTGAGGTCTCGCGGCACCCACTTTGCACAGAGCTTTCTCATACCCAAATATTCGTGAATGATATGATGTGCACATTCAGTTGATATCTTTAGAGTGTCTGCTATTTCATTCAGTTTCAATTTACGGTCATTCAAAATCATTTTGTGGATTTTTTAAATGTTTTCGTTGATAACAACCTCTTTTGGGCACCCACTGCATTCACCGTCTTTGGTGCTCATTTCACGACGTCTAAACTTAGCACACCAATCTTTGATGGTTTATTTTCCTGGGGTAGTGTCCGGAAACTCAGCAAGTTTTTACTCCAACTGTATTTTTCCCTTCAAAAAGCAATATTATATCAAGAAGCGAAATTTCTTTTTATCCTTTTTTTCACAGTAACAAAAGTCGCTTCACTCAAAATAATGCTATAATTCACAAAATAATGATCCGACAGCTGCCAAATTTATACACGCATCTTTTGAAGGTTGGGACTAACTAAAAAACATATGGATTTAATTCTAGTAGCGTCACCTATGTGTCACGGCGGAGACTTTTCAATTGACCTGTTACTTATATGCCCAGAACATATTGTCTAACTCGTAAATGTATTAGCGACGATTTGTAAATAAATGTTTCACCATGGCATATCAAATTCCCATTCCTAATCTTTTATGAAACGGCTAGTTTGAATTTGTACTCCTAAGACTTATTCCATTAAAACATACGCATAAACACATATAAACACACATTGAATGGGAACTAAATATATAATTATTCACAGTTAATTTATATCAAAGTTATTAATACATGTGAGTAAATATTGTTTTAAGTTAAATCATAATGATATGTAAAACGACTTAAAAAAATAATTAAGAAACACAGTAAACAGTAAAAAATAATCAAACTTAAATTATTAACACAAAAAAATCGTTTTAAAATAAAATATGTACATAATAATGGTTATAGATAATTAGGTTTAGGTAGGTAATAAGATAAATTGTGTGTATATAGTAGAATATAAAATACGTATAGTAGATATGTTAAATAAGGATTTTGTTTATTCTGATTTAGTTTTTATAACGACTATAATGTATATATTTTAATTTAAAACGTTTTTGTGTTACAAATCTAAATTTTTAACAGTTTTTAACCTTTTAGTGGGTCCCTTGATTTATTTTTTGGAGTCGGTTCATTTCTTTAAATATTATATTTTTCTCATTTTAGTGTTAGATATTTAGAGATATATTCAGTTAATTTATTAAGTAATAAAATGGATAGGTCAACTAAAATTGCAAGAAATATAGGAATACAGATACAATGATTGAAAATAAGGAATGATTAGAAGTTATTTGACAAATGCTCTAACCAAACCCGGAAAACAACAGAAAGCCGTTGCTCCCTCCGGGAATCGAACCTGCCACTTCCTCGTGTGAGCTCAACACTCTAACCACTAAAACATACAAGCACTTGCCTGCAATAATTCTACGGCTTCTCATATGACATGATTAATGCTCAAAAAGCAAACTGAACGGATTTCGTAATGAACGACTTTGATAAGCAAACTCTTCCTAAAAACGCGTCAAAAACCCTTGAAGGGTCTAGCGGCCCGACCCTTATTTCATCATTATCTTACCTAAATAACTTTAGAGTAAACAATTAGTTCGCCCCCATAATATTTAAGGAAATATCTTCTAATTACTAACCGTTGAGGAGTGGGAGTCTTTCATCACATTCCAGCTCAGGAATAACATTAAACACAAATATCTTATTATTTTATATAAAAAATATGTGAGGACATTGTACTTGTCTTTAAAATTTGAGGATTTTCCTTGATTTCTCCGGAATCCAACATCAGATCCTGACTTGATTATAATGGGATAACCTAAGAAGTGCACTCTTACATAGAACATAGAACCTCCTCGTTTTTGAAGTCGGTTAAAAAGGGATATTTATTAATTTTGTGATTTAATATATGGATATACTTTGTGTTTTTTACAGCATTATATATGCTTATGCTATAAGTGCTATTCGGTACCTGATTATAATATTAGTTTGGGTTTTACCACTCATTTGTTCTACTTACTTCTGATTATCGTGTAACAATTCACAGAATTTAACTTGCCAGTTATGTAAAACATCGTCAAGTGTTTATCAGTTTTATTAGCACTGAAGCTAAATGAGTTGCTCATTGAAGTCTCGTTCAATAGTTGCAAAATTCTGGTGTTTACCTTCTGAATTTAAACTTGGGGCTAGCGTTACGTCACAAAATTTTAAATACTGCTACGTGTCAAATGATACTTCGATGTTTGCCTAACAGTAAAAAATATTAAAATAGATATTATTCATTTTGCAAAAACAGTCTGAAATTAGTTTTCATTATGTACGATGATATTCTACACATTCAAATGGCAATTACCTATTAGAAAATTATTATTTATTATTTTACTAATTAGTTTGCTTTATATTAATAATAACACTAATATGTTTTTATTTAATATAAGCCTTTGAGGAGCTTTTATATATTAAACACGCCAACTCTAGATCAACTATCAATTTAAAATTAGGCCTAGTTTCGTGTTTTCCGGATAATCTTACAAATCTGCTGTACAAGCAATTCAAAGGACAATAAACCTATATGGACCTATGTAGAAACTAATTAGAGATATATTGGTTTATCTTTGATCAATACACAGTTTTTAGTGATTGATCATATTGTAGATTAGTCGGATAAAATATTAAGAATTAATTAATACAATTTTAAAAAATCTTTGATAAATCGGTAGTAGGCTTCTTGATTCCTGTTCCAAATTGGAAACATCCAGGGTATCAGTTTCGGTACTAATTATTTTTCTGTTGAGATGTCATCAGTGTAGAGCAGAGAGAGTTTTTTGAGTAGTTCCAAAAACAGTGTCCCGCCGAACTTCGGTCAAAACAGGTTGAAATGTTGAAAATACCCCTTCATGTGAAACTTTACATTTCATTTCGAGAATATATGACTTCAACATACATTATCAAATACGATATCATTAGTTAGGAAGATAGTTAGGATATATATATATATATATATATATATATATATATATATATATATATATATATATATATACTAGCGAACCGCCCCGGCTTTGCACGGGTGCAATGCTGATACTAAATTAAATACACTACAGAAAAAATATGAACGTTGTATATAAAAACATAGCGGCCGGCTCCGACTTTGCACGGGCATAAAATATATATGCCTATGTCACTCAATGAAAACATGATTAAAATCGATCCAGTATTTTTGGTTCATTCATTACTGCTCTTGGCCTGCACGCATTACATCTGGAGTAAAACAATTCCTCTTCCCCTATACTTACTATGAAGATTTCCTGCTATCTTTGGAATATCTAAATTCATACAATTTTTATTACATTACACATTTTTAAACGCAAATTTTAAATTTGTAATATCTCCGAAAATATTTGTTTAATTTACATGCTGTAAGGAACCATATTGATCTATATTAATTGCACACTGTATTTAAGGTACTTAGTTCGATAAGGATTAATGCCGTATTGCTTAAAATAGCTTCGTAAATAAGCAATTTTCTCACGTAAAAAGTAAACAATAAAAATGGTTAATGTGGGTTATCCCTAAAAGATAAACATATACCATCGCGGACTTTTTTGTGATCTTTTTATGGTGTACAATACTGTAGTACATTAATTTGATCTAACTCGTAGGGTTAGGCAGCGTTTTTGCTAATTGCTAAATAAGCCTAAAAAAATAGGTTAATTTACGACATCACGTTAGAAACCTCTAAAATTAGCAATGTTGCCTTAGTACATTATGCATGTACTATACATATAAACCTTCCTCTTGAATCACTCTATCTATTGAAAAAAACCGCATCAAAATCCGTTGCGTAGTTTTAAAGATTTAAGCGCACATAGGGATATAGGGACAGAAAAGGCGACTTTGTTTTATACTATGTAGTGATATATATATATATATATATATATATATATATATATATATATATATATATATATATATATATATATCCATAATATATAGAGCAAATATATCTATATATATATATAGATATATTTGCTGAAACATAGTTAAGAAATTGTAACACCGGCAAAAGTAAAATATATATTGTGTTGAAAACTGACGAACTCTTAAGATCTGATTACGGTTAGCCAGTCTATGTCGACGTCATGGCCGAGGCAGGATAATTATACGACTTCCCTCGTAACCAATTTATTTAAACAATATAATAACAATGCCGGAATCCAATTATTCAATTAGCCGGCCTCATAATATTGCGGCATGACGACTGAAACGTCGGAACTTTTGTTTATACAGCCGACTTTTTTGTCGTTTTCGATTTTCGCTCGGGTCGCGGAGAGGTTATGGGTCTAGAAGTCAATTGGTTGTGTAAAGATCGGACGGGATGGCGAGATGGCTCGTCGACATGTCCCATTTGCGCATTAGAAACCTGCTAGTTGAAATCCTTCGTCGATATATTTTTTCCATTTTTTTAATATGATATAAATCAAGTTTTCATACGGAAGAATCCGTAAATTCGTTAACATTTATTCCTCATTCGTAGATACGTTTTCACCAAAGATTTTTTTGACGCGAGAAAAGCCAGCAGTCAGGGAGAACTAAACTTGGTGGGTAAGCTGGGTATGGAAACAATTGATAGTTTAATACAGTGATGTTAGCTATAGGTTCTTCAGCCGTTAGCGGATAATTACGATAATACGATATGATAATTTGCACAAAATACTTTAGAGCCGTAGGGCTGGATTTACACCACTCAAACTTTTACACCACCTTGGTTTGGGTCAGGATCATGATGGCATGGGTCGATCATCATCTATAGCGATGAAACATATAAATAATATTAATAAAAATGCTAAAAATCACCGAATTGAAGGCATTGCACCAAATTTGATAATTTTTCTTGTATTTGTTATTACCAGGACTTGCAAATATCATGATATGAAGATAACGCGTTCCACCTTTTTAAAGTTTATTTGTATATACTCGACTAAAAGTAGCATCTTGTTTACGGCTTCCACTAAATGCAGGAGATACATGAAAATTTCAGGATTGGGAACCACTTTGTAGGCTTGGCTTAGATTGTGATTTTGGATATATTGTCATTTCTAAGTGGTAAATCACTAGCCCTAATTGTGAGGTTAATAGGTCGTTAACTAACAACAATAATACAGCTTACTTTTGATTGAATAATGTGTTAAAATAAGCACATTAAGCTGTTACATACTGAATACTTATATTACAAAAAACCTATTTGTTGAATTATACAGTTCAAATTAATTAAATTAGATTAAAAGATTAAAAAATGAAAATCCACGCATATAACGTTTACCCTGCGTAGAAGAACATGTACACCAGTGAATATCAATCATCGTCAACTCCCTCAAGCAGAGCATGTTAAATATCTCGGTATGCATTTAGATCGACGCCTAACCTGGAAGAAGCACATACTCTCTAAACGGAAACAACTGGGACTAAAATTATATCAAATGTATTGGCTTATTGGGCGCAAATCCAAGTTATCATTAGATAACAAGGTATTGCTGTATGAGTCTATACTCAAGCCCATTTGGACATATGGAATTCAATTATGGGGTACCGCTAGCAAATCTAATATATCCATCATTCAACGGTTCCAAAATAAGGTGTTGCATGCCATTGTTGATGCTCCCTACTATATTTCAAATAAAGTGATACAACGCGATATTCCTCTAGAACCTATAACGAGTGTAATTCAACGTGTTTGTGTGAAGTACTTCGAAAGAGTGTCAGTGCATCCCAATGTACTCGCTAATCAGCTAAATATGCGACGTGATAGTGAAGTGCGTAGACTAAAACGTTTAACACCACCTGATCTGATTACTGGACATATGTAGACTTTAGAATAAGCTTTGCAATAAGACTAATTAATTAAGATAATATTTTATACAGAAGATTGCTTAATGAAGTGATTTTCTACATGCCGTATATATATAATATAGACAGAAGAAATACTTATTGCCAATAGGGCAGATTGTGGACTCACGAAGAGTAATAAAAAAAATTCAGTAAAATATTAAGTAATTAATACAATTTTTATATTAAATAGTTTCTGTAAATATTTATTATAAGTTTAATTGTATGTAACTTCAATGTTACATGTAATTTACTAATTTATTTAATTAATTATATACTAAATAAGTTAAATTCAATGATTTTAATAATTCTCTACATAAAATAATAGATTTTCTTTAAATGTTATTGAGTTATTCAGTGTATGTAGACGTTCATTGCTTCAATTGTTATAATATTGCCCATAATATCCAAATTGCTCAATTGCTGATTTTGATGCCAATAATAAACAACGACCTGGGGGATCAAAGATCGAATATTATGAATTTCAAGACTTGGCTCTGGCTTTGCAGGCATAAAAAAGAGTTTTCTGTGGCGTATTGTGAATGGCGATAAAAAGTGTAGCTACAACGATAACTGCAAGCGCTAAAAGTCATGGGTTAGCCCAAGAGTCATCCACAATGACACGGAAGCCGAATATTAATAGCTATAAAGTCTTGATGTGTATATAGATCAGTAAAGTGTACAAGGGTTGCTATTTACATTACGAGTCTTGACAATACTAAGTGTTGTTTCCATTTGACATTTAGCAACTGTGCAAAGTGTGTCTTTTATAACCGTAACCTTCCTCGAAACATTTTGGCATTTGAACGTAATTTGAGTTGTTTAAAGTGACTTGAACCTTTTGTCTTAGTTAAAAAATGGTGCTCACTCGTGAACATTTTCGTGCGATGATTTTTACGGCTTTCTTGGCCACTGAAACGTTGATATAACAAATTTAATAGTGCAGTTCGCCCACTCGCGAAGGTGTTGAAGGTATTCCAAAATTAGTTGTTGTGTCAGAGGACATTGATGTTATGTAGTAGATTATATTGTGAGATTGTTATGTGACTTCAATCTGATATTGCATAAACATTTAGCTGTGAAGATATGTGTTAAAGTTGTATCCCGCAAAATTTGATAAAAGTTATTTAATTAAAGATATTTAACCACAGTGTGTCAAGACATATGTATAATATCGACAAAGGTGACCAATTTTGTATCTTTGCGTATGAGCTCTAAACTAAACAACAATCTACTGTATCAGTCTTCCAAGACGAATGATCAATGTTCAAAAGAAATAGTCACCTCTTTCTTTAGAATAACTGGACATATGGCAACCCTGTCATTAGAGCAACGTATAATAGTGAATTCTGAATGGTTTTTTTTAACCTGGAACCGGGTAGGGGAATCCTTTTACGGATACCTGGTCGGGAAGACCCGCAAGAATAAACGAGTTGGACTGGTTATGTGGAGACTGCCTCTGGGTTACCCACTAAACCCCACCCTATCAGCTGATCCAATGACCCTAACTGATACTTCTTACTGTTAGTAAGGAGGGTGCCCGTAACCGGTAACACCGTTAAGAGGCACAGGGGCCAGGCAAGGACGTGGCGCCGTTATCACACCACGCAGCTTGCTGTACGTGAGTTAATCACTCGCCGGAGAAGGTCGAGACAATTAGGAGTTAGAGCACGACGGGGTAGTGTCGGCTGTGATAGAATAAGGCTACGAAGAGCCGAATGAGTTATTGGCCTAAAATATCGGCCAGCTCGGTAATACATCTATTGTCCGAGTGACGAAGAGTGGAGAAATATCTCGAATAAACCTCGGATATAAAATCGTGAACTTGGGGGACGTCTGTTTCTCTATGAATTTGATTGTTCCTGACGAACCATGGGGCATTGATAATTCTCCTGATAATTTTGTTTTGAAACACTTGGAGACGTTCCACCTGGCTAGGGGAGACGTATTTTAGATAGACACTGGAGCCGTATAGAACGACTGATCGAACCAGCATCTTGTACAGGAGAGATTTTATAAATAGAGGAAGCCTGCTGGCTCTGTTGATAAGCGGGAAAAGCAAATTAACAATACCTTGACCTTTATGGAGGGACTTTTGAATGTGGGAGTTCCACCTAAATTTGCGATCGAAGACAAGACCGAGATAGGTGGCTTCTTCTGACCATGGGATTTCGGCGTTCTCGATTTTAAGACGCGAAATACTGGGAGCAAAATGCTTCTTGTGGAAGAAGATGGCCTGGGTTTTCTGTGGATTGACCTCCAGAAATATAACCACTGGACCGTCTCTGAATTTCTGAATTCTGAATGGTATTCAACCACTTGTTTGCGAGAAGTGTTTCGCAAAACACGAAAACAGAAGAGGCTACTTAATGATGACAATGCAAGCTCACACACATCGGTTGAAATAATGACAGGTTAAAAGGACGAATCGATAGATCATCCACCGTACGGTCCTGATTCCGTAGCGAATAGCTTTTTGAATGCCACATGTCAAGAATAAATTGTGTGGTCAACGTTTTTCGTACTCACCATTGCGATTATCATTTGTTCAAATAGATTAACTATGGCTTGTCTGAGACAGGGTTGCAAAATGATGAGAATGTGCGAATATAGATCGATGAAAGGATTGCAGCCAAACCAACACCGTTATTTCAATACGGTATATATATATATATATATATATATATATATATTGGTATGTATTTATATATATGGAAGATGCTTTAATATATATTGTATGAATTTTTCGCAATAAACGCTTTTTCAAGGTGAAAATGTGATCAAAATACATGCGAACTACCAATATATTTGAAAATATATAAGCAGAGATATATTGCGAGCGTATATAATCTTAACTGAAAATTTACGACAAATTTAATAACGTTTTAGAGACCGGCAACCTCCGCGAACGTCATTTCCCGGTGGAACAGTCTGGCCCGGTGTCAGAGGTCGGCGAGAGTCTCCGCGATGTTCCGCCGATACGAAGACGACGGCTGATAATCAGAGTCCGCCATTAAACTGATAAAATATATACCGCCTGCGAAAATCGCGAAAATACAGCCTTTTATGTGTTATAGTTAGGTTACGAGCCCGAACTAACAGGGGGGGTCTTTTATGTGGCCATTCTCTTACACTGTAATTTTATAGTATTATTAAAGTAAGAGCCATAATTTATTTCGATTTAATGCTCGCCATGCTCGGAAATTTATCGATACGGGGGTATCATTACGTAATTGGATCATTTCGACATTGCGACGGCACAGAGGGCAATAAAACCGTCGTAAAAGTCGCGGACGTCGGACGACTACGCGGTTTCCATTAGTTTTTCATCTTTCGGTACTCATTTGCCTTGTTTTGTCTCCTCCCTTATACTTGGAAATCTGGATACATCTGAAAATGTGAAATTAAAAGGAAATTAGGGCATTTATTACATAATTTATAACAAATCTAGTACCGAAGCTCACCTTATAGTGATGATACTTCGTCACATCCTAATTGTCCATTTTGGTTTCAATGATTTAAACGTAGAGATTTCGATGCTAATAACAAAGAATGGCCTGGGTTTCCAAACAACTTCGAGGACAATTAATTGTAGAACTAATTGGATGTAAACTCAGCTCAAAATCGCATAACACTTAGGCGGCTCAGCATTTTTTTACTATTTACATCTTACATTAAATAGGCTTAATGTAATCTTAATTTATAAATTTATTTATTACAAATGCTCTGTTCTACTTGCATTAATACACAAGAAAGACGAGTGTTTTTTTAATACACAGTATGTATTCAGTATGTATTTCCCAAATTAAAATAAAACTAATAAATTAAAATACTTAAGCTAAAGTTAATACACTTAACAGGTCAGTTGAAAATTCCCCGACCTGACACATACGTAGCGCTACTAGAATAAAATCCATATATTTTTTTATTTAGCACTAATCCTCAAAGGAGGCGTTTATACATTTGAGAGCTGTCAGATCATTAGTTTGTGAATTATAGCATTGTGAATGAAGCAACTTTTGTTATTGTGAAAAAATGGATAAAAAGGAATTTTGCATGTTGTGCATGTTGATAAAATATTGCTTTCTGAAGGTAAAATACAGTTGAAACAAAAAATTGGCTTGATGCCGAGTTTCCGGACACTGCCCCTGGAAAATCAACCATCAAGGATTGGTATGCTAACTTTAGACGTGGCGAAATGAGCACCGAAGACGGTGAACGCGGTGGACGCCCAAAAGATGTTGTTACAGACGAAAACATTTAAAAAACCCTCAAAATGATTTTGAATGACCGTAAATTGAATTTGAATCAAATAGCAGACACTCTAAAGATACCAACTGAACGTGTACATCATATCAATCTGAACGTGTACATCATATCAATCACGAATATTTGGGTATGAGTAAGCTCTGTGTAAAGTGGGTGCCGCGCAAGCTCACTTTTGGCCAAAAACAACGACGAGTTGATGATTCGGAGCAGTGTTTGAAGATGATCAAGCGTAATAAACCCGAGTTTTTACATCGATATGTGACAATGGAGGAAACATGGCTCCATCATTCCAATCGATAGTCATCCGAGTCGACTGCACACGATGAACCCGCTCTAAAGCCTGGGAAAACGCAACAGGCGGCTGGCAAAGTTATAGCGTTTGTATTTCCGGATGAACGGGGAAAAATTTTCATTGACTACCTTGGATAAGGAAGGACCGTCAACAGCGAGCGTTTGATATCGAAATCGGCGAAAAACGGCCGCATTTGAAGAAAACGAAAGTGCTGCTTCACCAAGACAATGCACCATACCAGAAGTCAGTGAAAACGATGGCAAAATCCAGGAATTGGGATCCTCATCCACCGTATTCTCCAGATCTAGCCCCCAGCGACTATTTCGTGTCCTCAGATCTCAAGAGAATGCTCGCTGGGAAGATATTTTCGTCGAATGAAGAGGTGATCGCCGAAACTGAGACCTATTTTGAAGCAAAGGACAAATCGTACTACAAAAATGGTATCTAAAAGTCATCCTTGAAGGGAATAATGTTGAATAAAAAAAATTATTTTACCAAAAAAATGTGTTTTACTATGGTAGGCTGGGGACTTTTCTATTCACCTGTTATACAATAAACAAGCTAGTGAGGTTTGATTCGCTTCAATCTTCTGATTTCTTGCGCGATGTCCAACAGGTGTATTGCTTCAACGTTGCTGTGATTTAGCGACCTTATTTCATGTTTTAAGGCGAAATCTTGGATCACTTCGCGTATCCATTTGATTTCGAGGTCATCGTGCAGCTTTTCGTTGGTTACGTAGCGATAAGCATTGGTAATTAATCGTGGAACTTTGTTTTGGGTAAGTTAGATTGATGTCTTAGTGCAACCCCATATTTCCATACCATAGGTCCAAATTGGCTTTATGATTGCTGATAAACCAATTTCTTTGATTGTAAGTCAAGTTGAGAGTATCTTCCAACTAATCAGTAGAGTTGCTTGACTTTGTGCCAAATGTGCTCTGCTTTTTGTCTAACATTATGTTTCCAGTTTAATATACCATCGAGATATATTCCGCTGATATTTCGCAGATATTCGGCTGATTCTACTTGAGGAATCGGGCATTCGTCAAGTGATATAATAAGGAAAAATAGCAGTAAAGAAACGATGATTAAAAATAAGGAAAGCCTCAGAATCCGGGGTCCGCTACCTAGTCTAGGTGACCTGACAAATTTTCCAACCAAACTAGAACAAAAAAATTACTGCCCTCGTTGAGCATCAAAACCGCGACCTCCGCGTATGAATATAGTATTTTAATCGATACACCATTCAAACCGTTGGTTTTTTCTTTCAACAACGTCTCATATCATAAGTTTAGTGCTTAAAAAGCAAACTAAATGGATTTTACATTAACTTACTTCTGTTTTTTGTTACATCAGCTCAGCTATAATATTATAAAAAAATATCTGATTATTTTAGATAAAAAATATGTGAAAGCATTGTGCATTCCCTCTCTTCCCCCCAAGAGATTATAATTTTCTTCCAGCAGGACCACCTCAGATGTGCACTCTTTCGAATAAAAAAGAACTTTTTAAAATTGGTCCATCATTGACGGAGAAATCGGCGAACATACATTAAAAAAATATATAAAGCCGAACATAGAACCTCCTCCTTTTTCGCAGTCGGTTAAAAATATATTTGATGTTTGATTTTCATAAACTTTTAGTAGCTAGGTATTGTATCCAGTTACCTCCTGATATTTGGGTAAACAAAAACTCTATTTTAGTAACAGCTTTACAATTTTATAATCAACTACAATTCTTCTTCAAGTACTTTACAAAATCTGTGTTTAGAGATGCTTTAACATATCAAGTTCCTCTACGAACTCTTAAACTAGATGTCTGCTTAGTTACTTTTATTTTATTTGACTTCATACATTGCCTATACGTACACATTCGAAATTCTTAAAATTTCTGTTTGCACACAGCACACATATCTGTAAAAACTTGATAAAATAATTCTGTTGAATCAAATTTATATGACTTATCTTTCAAACTATATGATGTGCAGGAAACCAGATATTTAATAGTGGCTTTTGGTGGTCTCACCCCATCATGATTTTATTGATACGTGTGGAAGGCTTGAATTTAATAAATAGTTTTCTCTAGATTTTGAGAATATACGATCATTCCGTAGCGAACAGTAGTCAATGTTCACTGAGTTCAGTGAGAAAGCTAGTTAGTTATCCTAGTTGTTCTCTCTAGTTGGCATTCGAATCTTGTAGAAAGTTACAGTTACATTATATTAAATATAATTTTCTATAATATTTGGTAACTGAAAACAGAACAAAATTATTCGGGACTCATATACACAATAAAAACATAAATGATGCTTAACCTCAAATGTTATCAAGAGTGTTATTTACCTTGATATTTTGTTAATAATGCCTTAGACATAATTGAAGGTACTTAAAATTGTAAATACTTACACTAGAATGATCACATTCTCGCATCGTAATATTTTTCTGCGTTGGACCGAAATTATACATCTTGTTTGGGTTTTTTAGCGATGTATAATCCCTAATGTAGGGTCTTGACACCATCAATATACGACATAATGTTTAACTATAACACATTTTGTATAAAGAAGACCTGCGGTACAGTCTGTTACAAACGGTACAGTTCGAAGAAAGAAGAGTTTAAGAGTTTTAGTGATCATTTAAAATTTCACCATTCCAAACGTCAATGTTCTTTCAAATTTTCTTTGAAGACATGTTTTATTATGGGTAAAGTAAATACGTAGAACTGTCCTATAGTAGTTTTTCAAAAATAGATATCTAGTCATTCTCTTGCATGACAAAGCTTGGTCATACGTTGCAAAATTTATGAAGGATATAATGATCTTGTATAATGTTCAAATAAGGAAAATATTTTGAATAATATATATTATCACTAAATTTTCTCAATATGAAATTTAAAATAAAAAATGACTAGAATTCATGCAAGTATCAAATAATTGAACATTTTGTTAGTAAGACAGCAGCAAATCCTTCAGTAGTTTGAGATGTAGCTCGCTTGGATTGACTTTGAAATCATGCTTTTATAGTTAACTAGCGACCCGCCCCGGCTTCGCACGGGTGCAATGCTGATACTAAATTAAATACACTACAGAAAAAATATGAACGTTGTATATAAAAACATAGCGGCCCGCTCCGACTTTGCACGGGCATAAAATATATATGCCTATGTCACTCAATGAAAACATGATTAAAATCGATCCAGTATTTTTGGTTCATTCATTACTGCCCTTGGCCTGCACGCATTAAATTTGGAGTAAAACAATTCCTCTTCCCCTATACTTACTATAAAGATTTCCTGCTACACATTTTTAAACGCAAATTTTAAATTTGTAATATCTCCGAAAATATTTGTTTAATTTACATGCTGTAAGGAGCCATATTGATCTATATTAATTGCACATTGTATTTAAGGTACTTAATTCGATAAGGATTAATGCCGTATTGCTTAAAATAGCTTCGTAAATAAGCCATTTTCTCACGTAAAAAGCAAACAATAAAAATGGTTAATGTGGGTTATCCCTAAAAGATAAATATATACCATCGCGGACTTTTTTGTAGACCTTTTTATGGTGTACAATACTGTAGTACATTAATTTGATCTAACTCGTAGGGTTAGGCAGCGTTTTTGCTAATTGCTAAATAAGCCTAAAAAAATAGGTTAATTTACGACATCACGTTAGAAACCTGTAAAATTAGCAATGTTGCCTTAGTATATTATGCATGTATTATACATATAAACCTGCCTCTTGAATCACTCTATCTATTGAAAAAAACCGCATCAAAATCCGTTGCGTAGTTTTAAAGATTTAAGCGCACATAGGGATATAGAGACAGAAAAGGCGACTTTGTTTTATACTATGTAGTGATTTATGTCTTCTATTAGAATGTTTTTCAATGACCGAAAACGTATTTTGAGAATATTTCAAATTATCACCTCAAGAATACTAACCATAAATAATAAAATGACTGGAACAATTGTAATAAACTTCAGGTATACAACACTGAATAAAATAATGCATCTGTAACGTATTTTAAACCATAAAATCGCACGATATACGTAATAAATCTCGCGAGAAATGGTAAGGATTTGCACCAGAACAAGCTGTCTGTCGTCCGTTAGTGTTAGATCGTGATCTATACAGTCTGGTTTCGGCGGCATCGAAAGAATCCGAAAGCATTGTCGCGAGCTTTTACGGAATTCGAAGCGTTTTCCGTTGGTCTGTCCGATCGGAGAAATATGGCCGGTCCCGACTGCCTGATATTTCGAAATCTTATATTGGTTTTGCATACCAACTTGTCCGTTGGAAGAGGAAAATGCGGTCCCTTACCGGCGGCGCGTTCTTTTCTTATTGCGCGCCTGTTCGGCCGTGTCCTTTTCCTGACGCTTTTGGGTTAACACATTCAAAATATTCGGTTAATAGATACCTCAAGATATGGAGGCGCGATAACAGAAGCCGTATAATCGCCGGCGAGTCGCTGAAGGAAATATAGAGTCCGAAAATTATTTGGAAATGAGCATTCTTTCTAAGGAATTCGCTTGAGAACTTTAAGAAAAAACCCAAGGAAATGTTGTCGTTCCAAGTAATTTATCTTACTTTATGGCATATTAATTATTTTCTTTTGTTAATGTTTGACTATAACTACAGTGATCAACAACTGTCTTCATCACGATAATGCTCTTTCTGACACAGTATTATTTTTATGATACTATATCGAATTCTTTGAACGAACATTTTGAAAACTAAAGATATTACGAGCGTCACTATGTATATTTCGGGAATAGGAAAAAAACAAATAGTTATGATCCATACACTTTTGCATACGCTTAAACCAATTTTCAAAGCATTTATTCCATTCCGAATGAAGCATCTTCAAAACATGATTTTCAAACATGACTTGAACTTTCGGACGATGAAAATCGTTGACCACGCAATTTATTATTCACGGATGGCAACAATTGTGTGCCCAGTCATTGGGTGCCAAATCAAGGTTTGTTTAATTCTTTAATAAAATTAATCACTGAATTCTATCTAATGAATTTACCATATCTGCAAAACAGTTAGGATTCATCATTTCCTTATACATTCTAACCTAATGCTCATATTTAATTTTGAACGATTACAATCACATCTATGCACATGACTCTTTTACACCCTATAATACCATTTTCTACAGATATACTCCAATAATTATATGCATACCTTCGGTTGTTTCAACTCCCATCACTCTGTCTCGGAAATTTACAGTATTTTACAGCATTACCACATATCCTGTAAGTTTTCTTTAGTCACTTTTACTTTCCGAGTCACTGTGCAATTCAATTACTAAACTGTTAATTTCCGATCTGTCTAAAACATGTTCACGATTCCACCATTGCATGTCTTGCGTTGCACTACTTCCTTTATATGTCTTATCGAGTTTATCCAAACCGAAGGTGTTATGGTCGACAATGCTTCCTTCCACAAATCCAAACAGTTCTTGTAACAGTTCTAATAATTCTTCACTACATAGTATAAAACAAAGTCGCCTTTTCTGTCCCTATATCCCTATGTGCGCTTAAATCTTTAAAACTACGCAACGGATTTTGATGCGGTTTTTTTCAATAGATAGAGTGATTCAAGAGGAAGGTTTATATGTATAATACATGCATAATATACTAAGGCAACATTGCTAATTTTAGAGGTTTCTAACGTGATGTCGTAAATTAACCTATTTTTTTAGGCTTATTTAGCAATTAGCAAAAAACGCTGCCTAACCCTACGAGTTAGATCAAATTAATGTACTACAGTATTGTACACCATAAAAAGGTCTACAAAAAAATCCGCGATGGTATATGTTTATCTTTTAGGGATAACCCACATTAACCATTTTTATTGTTTACTTTTTACGTGAGAAAATGGCTTATTTACGAAGCTATTTTAAGCAATACGGCATTAATCCTTATCGAATTAAGTACCTTAAATACAGTGTGCAATTAATATAGATCAATATGGTTCCTTACAGCATGTAAATTAAACAAATATTTTCGGAGATATTACAAATTTAAAATTTGCGTTTAAAAATGTGTAATGTAATAAAAATTGTATGAATTTAGATATTCCAAAGATAGCAGGAAATCTTCATAGTAAGTATAGGGGAAGAGGAATTGTTTTACTCCAAATTTAATGCGTGCAGGCCAAGGGCAGTAATGAATGAACCAAAAATACTGGATCGATTTTAATCATGTTTTCATTGAGTGACATAGGCATATATATTTTATGCCCGTGCAAAGTCGGAGCGGGCCGCTATGTTTTTATAAACAACGTTCATATTTTTTCTGTAGTGTATTTAATTTAGTAGCAGCATTGCACCCGTGCGAAGTAAGAAAAACAAGAGGACTTGATAAGTTATATATATATATATATATATATATATATATATATATATATATATATATATATATATATATATATATTTGTTGACCAGCCGATAATATCGATAAATAATTGAGTAACTATACATCAAGCCGTCAGAAAATTATCTTCCGATATATTAAAGGTGGAAGCCCGACGTCCTCTCATGTATATCACCCAGATTCGTGTAGAAGTCCGATCGGAAGACAGTCGGCAACTTGTAGCTTGTATGGTTCTCGTGTTCAGCCGCGGAGAAAGAAGTACCGATATTGGCCTCGGTACACGACAAATGTATATGATATGCGCTCGGCGCTGGCCCACAGATCACGAACCACGGGAAAAACTGTTTTCCTTGCACTTGCGTCTCGTCGTGATACGGCCGGTACGACATGAACCGCGCGGCTATTAATCACTGTTTCGTAGGTGGGTCGGGGCGATGGGCCACGAGCTTGGGGTCACTCGAGCGAAATGCCTACCAGATCCGATCGAAATATTATAGTTTTATTAATAGTACTATTTTAAAATTATCACGCCGCTTTTTTACATCTGACTAACATGTTAATTGAAAAGTCCCCGGTCTGATACATAGATGGCGCTACTAGAATTAAATCTATATATTTTTAGTTACCCCTAACCCTCAAAAGATGCGTGTATAAATTTGACAGCTATCGGATCATTAGTTTGTCAATTATAGCAAGTGAAGCAAGTTTTATTAGTGTGAAAAAAATGGATAAAAATGAATTTCGCGTGTTGATAAAATATTGCTTTTTGAAGGGAAAGAAACAGCTGGAGCAAAAACTTGGCTTGATGCTGAGTTTCCGGACACTGCCCCAGAAAAATCAACCATTAAGGATTTGTATGGTAAATTTAGACGTGGTGAATTGAGCACCGAGGACGGTGAACGCAGTGGACGCCCAAACGAGTTTACCGACGAAAACATAAAAAAAATCTACAAAATGGTTTCGAATCATCGTAAATTGAAATTGAGTGAAATAGCAGACACTCTAAAGATATCAACTGAACGTGTACATCATATCATTCACGAATATTAGGGTATGAGGAAGTTTTGTGCAAAGTGGGTGCTGCGCGAGCTCGCTTTTGACCAAAATCAACGAGTAGTTGATGATTCGGAGCATTGTTTGACGATGATCAAGCGTAATAAACCCGAGTTTTTGCATCGATATGTGACAATGGATGAAATATTGCTCCATCATTTCTTTCAGAAGTCCAATCGACAGTGATCCGAGTGGACTGCATATGATGAATACGCTCCAAAGCGTGGGAAAACGCGACAGTTGGCTGGCAAGGTTATGGCGTCTGCATTTTGGGATGCGCGTGAAGTAATTGTTATTGACTACCTTGAAAAAAGAAGGACCGTCAACAGCGACTATTACATGGCGGTATTGGACCGTTGATGGACGAAATTACCCAAAAAGCGGAAGCATTTGGAGAAAAAGAAAATGCTGCTTCACCAAGACAATGCACTGTGTCACAAGTCAGTGAAAACTATGGCAAAATTCCATGAATTGGGCTTCAAATTGCTTCCTCATCCAACGTATTCTCCAGATCTGGCCCCCAGCGACTATTTCCTGTTCTCAGATCTCAAAAGAATGCTCGCTGGGAAGAAATTCTCCTCGAATGAAGAAGTGATCGCCGAAACTGAGGTCTATTTTGACGCAGAGGACAAATTATACAACAAAAATGGTATCGAAAAGTTGAAGGGTCGCTATAATCAGTGTATCACCCTTGAAGGGAATTATGTTGAATAAAAAACAATTTTGCCAAAAAAATGTGTTTCACTATAGTAGGCCGGGGACTTTTCAACTGACATGCGTAATCAAAAAACAACACTTGTGTACCACTAATTTATGTGGGTGTTATGTTTAGTGTCTATTTTCTCTTGCTTCAAGTGCAAATTCCGTCCATTTTCTCCTGTCTCTGCCAGCGTTTTTTTACTTTTTTGATTTATTTTTTACTATTTAATGTACCACTCTAGCAAATTAACACTTTTTATTAGCTAGGGCCTTAAAATTACAAAGTACATATTCTACGATAGACACTGAGCTTTAACATCTATATCATTGTTCTTAATGTGCATCGAGTTTTACTTATAAATTCATTGAACTAGATCATATGGTTTTACTCTGTATGATCTTCCGACTAAGCCATCATTATCTAGATAACACATCACTAATGTGTTGATTGATGGGCATAGTCCTTGATAACTTTATCGACCGTTTCTAGTTTTAGGTTCTTATGCAGATTGTCGTTACGAATGTACCGTGAAGCATCAACAATATTTCGCAATACCTTGTTCTGTAATCTTTGTATGATATTTGTATTGCTTTGGCTATCACAACAGCTAGAGTGGAGCACAATAATTTCCTACTGGTTTTCAGACATGTTGGTAAAATAAAGGCTTATTATACATTGACAGAGCTGCATATATATCCAATAACTAACTAGTACATTTTAGCTTACTACTTTAGCTTGAGTTCTTCACTTTTTTCTTAGCATATGGCTTCCACTTTAGTTTAAAATCTTAAAATGAACCTACCATGCAAAGATATTTGGCTGTATTTTCATACGGCATTACTTGGTAATTTATATACACTGGCTTGTGCGTATATGTGCAATAAATCATAGCAAATCAGTGTATATTGATTTAGCCAGCCAGCTTGTGAAGAATGTCCTAATCTGCGGAGAAAATCATATTGACTGGAGATTGGCATTATGCTATGAAAATGCGGAGATTTTGCCATCTTATCGTTATCGGAACATTACCATAAGATAATTCTTTCAGAAAATTTCCTAGATTTAGACTAAATATAGATTAAAAGCTGGGCAAGGTAGGACAAATTTGAAAAAGGATGAAAATATTCTCCTGCTACTGTTGTTGAATTCTATAGAACATGCCAAGAATTTTAATTATATTGACGTCAGACATAACCAAGCTACAGCTACAAATTATAATACTGATGTGAGTGCTCGGTCTACAGCGCTTTATACATCCATGACAGCACAAACATTAGACGAAAAGTGGCTAGATCATGCTATGCTAGATTTCTATCAATTTGGGCTTGATATTTATAACGTAATATTGATGGTGAATGTTACTTTAATAAAGTGCCTTGCCTTAAAAACGCTCTAGAGAATATATTTTCCGAAATACAATAATTGTGATGTCCATATTTCTGAATACTGCCATTCTCGAAGGCATCAGTCAATCGAAAATTTAGTATTCCCAAAAAAGCAAGAAACCAAGAACCACAATCTACTAAATATATATACTATAATGTTTTGTATAGGACTAAAATATTGTGGCATGATTAACCCATCAGGCAAAATGGTTTCAAGAATCATATGAAAAATTTATGGGGAATTAGCAAATTTTTCTCCTCAATTTGGGGAATTTGACTTTTATGACTGTATTTGTATTTTTCTGGTTAACTTATTCTCTCTAGTCCTCCTAGGTTACTCTCTCATCGTTCTCCTTCCCGTTTTGGCTCTCCAGTTTCTATTTACCTATTTGGTATCCTGTATTTGGTCCCTGTCAACTAAGTTATATCCTTTCTATATATTCCTCCGTTTATTTAATTGAGAACTTATTTACTTGCTTCTCATCCGATTCACATTTATTGCACTCCAGACTTTTCTGAAGTTTTTCATTTCTACTGTTTGTATCTTACGTTTATCCCTCGAAGACAATACTGGAGGCAAGCGAAATAATACAATTGTGAAAAATAAAGCGTTTGAAACTGATGAACTAACTAAAAATAGCCTCTGTATAATTAATAACTGATAGCAATATAATAACAAGTAGTTTAGTTTTTATTGCTTCGAAAAAAAACTCGTATGTTGATAATGTTACCATTTTTGATTGGTAAAAATAACATAAGCGTTATGCAGGCTATTCTTTAAAGGTAGACACACATATACTGATCAAAATTGGCTGCGAGCACCATAGAATTGACAAACCGTATCAATGATTCAGAGAGCTGGCTGGAACTGGTCACTACTATACACTTGAATTAAAAAGATCACCAAGAGAGTGCACAGCAACTTTACAAAAATTACAAAGTCTTTATTTTGACACAGGAAATGCATTTGTTTAATAACTATAACGTAGAAATCTAAGAATGATGACTTACTCATTAATATAAACGCTATATCACTATGTTAGTTACAAGAAAATAGTTTATGTCAAGATTCAATAAAAGGTATTGTTAAATTTAATCAATCAAGCCTTGTATAGGCATGATGACTATAAATGAATAGATTTAATACTATAATATAAAATCTTGCTTTGGTTACAGAAAGCTAATATCTGGATTATTGTATATAAAATAGTTCGACGAGCTATACTTGAAAGGTAACTGATTCCTATTTGATTGAACAATGTAATTTTATCAAGATTTTACAGGCTGGTTTTATGTTTTATGTGTATAGGCAATATATAAACCCGACTAGTGTCCCTGTAGCCAAGTAAATCAAAAGAATTCAAGCATGTACTTGACGAAGTAGTACATTTTCGTGCACTCTTGTAAGTTTGTAAGACAATTTTTAAAATAAACAAAATATATGCCCTTTATTTACATAAATATTACAAGGTATTTTGATACAATTCCGAATACGTATTTTATTTCCACAGAGCAGTTAAAAATAGTAGCTATATAAATCAACAATCCATCAATTATCTGAAAATAATATTTTAGTAGCCCTGTTAAATATATGTGGATCTGTATATTAAAATTATCTTATCACATTTTTCAGTAGGTTGTAATTTTGATTTATCTTAGCAAATAGGGGACTTTTTATAGACTTATAGTATTTATAGTATTTATTTCCAAGTGATATTCATACTTGATGATATGATTTTCATTGCTTCGTGTTAACATTCTACAAACAGTTCATTGCTAGTGTGTTTCGAATACTCACTCTAGTATTCATGTAATTTTACAAGACATCTAGTATTATTTTTAAAATTGTTGATGCAGTCATAGGCAATATCGACGAGAAGGACAAGACGATTTAGGTTATTTGACTTGATAAACCCCAAAAAATGAAATATGAAATAAATAATTGCCGGCTTGGTAGCGCAGTGGTAAAGGCGCTGGGATAGTCCACCTACTGTTGCGATAGTCGCGAGTTCGAATCCTACTGGGGCATAGTCCTAAATGTGATTGGTTCGTGATTGTTTAATATTTATGAGGCAAGTTTCCTAGGCAAGAATCTGACAAGCAAAACCATCCCAGTCACGCCAGTAACCAGGCTGCGTAAGACCGGATATCTTCTGGGATGATTTCTGAGTTGGTCACTCGCCAGTCGGTAGGCTTAATGCCGAGGACCGAGGTTCAGAGCCCACGCTAAACAGTAACTCTGGTCCATATAAACCCCTAGTTGGTAAAAGGATGCTTTAAAATGTACAAAAAATAATAATCCAAATAAAATCTCAGGTCGCCAAAAAGTTTAGATGTTGGAATTTGGAAATGATAGGAAACGTACTGCTTTTCTTTCTACTAAAATTTTAGTAATCACACTTTTAATTTGAACATGCATATATGTTTCAGAATCTGTTTATCCTATATTATTGTTATAAACCAATATTTTTGTCATTCTTCTTAGTCTTTTGTTTCCCCATTTATCGTACTCAGCAGGATTTTAACTACGGAGTTGATGGTACTGCTGACTTGTCTAATTTAATTAAAATAAGTTTTGTTAAGTTATATCGAACATTTACTAAAAATTATATTGCCAACTGTTGAGCTTTTTACAATCGATTATTTGATTTTTTAAAATGGAAAAAAAACATTTAAAATTATATGATAAATCTGTTGATGTTATTTAATCAGCCGACCAAACCGTCGTAAAAAAAATGAGTTTACACGTTGTTAACACGGAACGCGCCGCTATTTTTATTGAAAATCCATAGCGGATCTTCGACAAAAAGCGAACCCATCAAAATATAGACGGCGCTGATAATCGTCCGAGCTATATGAGATAAAATGCGTGATCATTAGCGGGGACTTTTCGGTGTCGGATTCTTGATCGTGTCGCTGGCGATGTCCGCGCGTTTTTTTGACCAATAAAAATCAGTTCGACACCGAATGCCATTCTTCGTGATGTTATGATTGATGCCATGTCCAT